>NC_138178.1:97350876-97735876 GCF_964165515.1 Mesoplodon bidens
TCGTGGTTGAAATTCCTTTTGTTTCAGGTACTGTTAGTTTATTTAAGTTGGTGTTTGGGCAGGTGAGGCTAGCTCAACAGTGGCAAGTTCTGACAACTTGATTCTAAGAAAACCGAAAAAGTGGAGCTTGTCAAGCTCTTGTTCTGTACTTCCTGAACTGGTCAGTAAAGATAACATATAAGAAGATTTGAGAATGGAGAAATAAAGGACTAGAAAAATATTTGTGGTAATGAAGTCACCTTTCTATATTTTTTGAGTACATGAAAGTGATGATAAAGTAACACTTTGGTAGCTAGTTATAAATCCCCTTCCTAGGTATTTCGCAGTATACAATGACTAGGTTTAATATCTTTTCTCTGATTTTTTCAGTACAGTTCTAATTTCCTCAACCTACTGTAGTTAAATACAAAGACATCTCTTACTTGCTTTTCCTTATCTGGATTAACTCTGGGATTGATATTTGCAAAATGAATTTTGATGGCAATTTGAGAAGTAGGGTTGGTGTTGAAGGTGAAGGAAATAACAAGAAGGTAAAAGTAGTGATTCTTGAAATTCAGGTGTGGTTCAGCTTCGCGAAAGTGAAAAGGTTTGACACTGAGAAGCGAAGGAAAATAAGGAAGATGACTATTGCCCTTTACTCTCAGCTTCTCTTTGGTTCAACTCAAGTGTGAGGAGAGAATTCTGGGTTACAATCCATTGTCTCTCTCTTACCTAGATTCCTTAGTGTGCAGAATTCCATCAGTTCTGGCCATCTCTTATCCCAACTTCACACTCACTGAAATATCCATTCCTGTTGGATTTTCTGAGTGTGATTCTTCCCATGATGGTATTAAAACCACATTATTCCAGTGCCTCTTGGTTATTTCCTTTATATCATCTGTTATGAAAAAGGAGGAGAAAAGGTGATGAGCCACAATAAGAAATGATCATTGCCCTAGATCTGTGAACTTTAGAAAACTCTGAAAAATGTTTGGCATAATGAGCTCTTTTAGATTTGGCTACTTATGATAAAGTATCCTATCAAAAATTTTATAAGTTGCATTTCCTACAAAATTCATATTTTCCTATATGTTGAAATTGCTCCCTAATATAGAAAAATGCAACAGTGAAAATGTCTTAATAATAGCAAATAAAATAATAATTAGCTGGGCTTTACTGACATACCCTAACATGATCTCCTATCCCAGGTATGAAATGGCATGTCATAATCAAATATTAAAATATGTTAGAAGATAGTGAAAAAGTGCAGAATAAAACCAAAGAGATATGCAGATCTTTGTTTTTGTTGTATTAACCAAAGACTCATTTCTTACCCCTCTCTGCTTATGTCCCTCAAAATATTGCAGTAGATTTAAAAATAAGAGGGTAGGCCTCAGTTGTTAAGGGATCCTACTTATTTTAAACTCTAAGCAGAACCAGCAATAAAGATAGAAAATTAAGACTTGAGGGTTACAATGTCTCAAGTCAAACATATTCCAAAACCTGCCACGGTCATCTACTTAGTGAAATGGTACCGGATTTTGCTGGGCAAAGGTTCTAATGGTTTAGGGTCTTTGTGCTATACTTACTGCTCTTTACCAGGCCATGCATAAAAGGAAACCAGTTCCTTATGGAGTTCTGAATTCTTGGCCTTAGATCTGATGCCTTTATCCTACTCATTCCTTCCTCTGCACGAACACCTGGTCTCCAGTTCCCCAGCTTCTGTTAGCAGTGCTTGCTTTCTGCCTTGCATTTCTGCCTGGTGGTCTTTGTGGCTATCTTCATGGTTCTTCACAGGTGGTGATTCAGATCTTCCTGCCACGCTCCCTCATTCTTGCAATATGTGTCAGACCACTTGGTTATGTACTATCCCTCCTGACTTTACCCAGATCCAAACGCATTCTAATCCCTGCTGCTGTTCTGTAGACAAGGTTCTTGTATGATTGCTTCAGTCTTGAAAGGAAAATCCCCATGATAAATGTCCGTGACTGTGTAATATCAGTGGTTTGGAAGGGACTGATTCCACCAAACAGAAGGTGCTGAAAATATTTGTGAACCAAATTTTAATAATTTGTTAATTAAGCTGTTAGGGTAGAAGTTACAAAATGCTTCTGTTTGCCAAAATCTGTTGCAGGATTTTTTGTGTGGAATCTCTGAGCACAACTATTACAATATTCTAAGCAGTTCTAAGTCTAGGTGATACACATTTTTGAAATCATAGAGGTATCCAACCAATTAATAGAGTATTGTCTCTAGATCCAATTGAACACAATTTCTGGACCATTCCTCTCTGCTTCTGCCAAATCTGAATTTCTTCTAGCCTCTTGCTAGAAATTCAGAACTAATATGTTCTTCTAACTTACTTGCATATTTCACATCTTATTTGGAGCTGTGGCATTTGGAAGCCAGGTATGGTTTTTCCTCAGAAGGCAGCAGGGTAATTTCATGCAGTTTTAATAAGCACTTAGTAGGCATTTCTCAGGGGGTCTAATTAACTCTAGGTGGGTAATTGACAGCACGAATCAAGCATATACAATTTGATCAAGAGCAAAAGCCACTCCAGGTGGACAAGGTACATCCTTGAAAGTTTTCCCAGTAACAGTCCCATTAGACTTGATAACTCCTCTCTCTAGTAAGGTGACCCTAACGGACCAAAATTACTGATCAGGACCCACTTGATCTGTGATAGCTGAGTTTAGGCCAGTCTTTAAATTATCCTCTTATGTTGTAGTCCTCACTTTCCAGCTCCAAAAAGGACAATTCTCAGTTCTCATGCTCATAATACAAATTGGCCATGCCTAAAATGAAAGGTTATTGATGGAAGTTAAGAATTGCTTATGGCAGCACAAAAACCCGTACTCAGTGAGAGGTGCAAATAAATGATGGTATAAGAGCCTGGTGAGTTTGACTGTTTACCAGAAACAGCTCTGCAAATATTGCCTGTGAAAGTTTATTTTTCACCTGGCCTTTACTGTTCCTCTTTTAGGGGCATGGAAAGTGAACATTAGGTTAAGAGAAGTAATAGAAAAAGAAAACAAAACTTTAAACCCAATTAATTAAAGGCTTGTCTTTGACTGTAAGTGACAGATGTATTTGTACAGGGTGATTTTGTCTCAGATACAAAGGCATCAATGCAGTATTCTGCCTGTGCTTTCAGCCGTCTCTCAGGTAGAGTGAATTTGTAAGTGCTAAGCACACAAATGAGATGTACAGTTTTCAGTTAGTTTCCAATCAGATGTTTAAACTTGGTGTGTAAAAATAATCTCGTCATGGTAATTTTTTTCTCTCAACAAAATAAAATAGAAGAACATAACCATGTGGAAATAATGGTTACGTCACCACGTTCAGAGGATTAAGCATCATTACTTTTGATGAAGTTCTAGCCTCTTTAAAAATTTAGAAACAAATGCCTTAGAATATCATATATATTTCTTTCAACTAATTCTTATCTAGTTAGAATCTAGACTTAAGATGTTTTTATTCTTCTTGATTTTCTAATTCCCATTCTTTGGATCCCTTTACAGCATTTCCTCCCTTACAGAATTTTCGAACTTCCACTTGTTTGGCTCAGCCTGTGCCCTCTAACTGGTCTCTTGTCTTCCTGTAATCACCTCTCAAAGAACATGGCTGCATCCACACACCAGCACACACAGCTCTGCATCCCATAGCTGCTTTGTGGCTTTTGTGGCTCTAACCACAATTCATCTTGGCTTCACTCAACGCCTGTTCCACTCTCTGCTTTAACTTTGACCTCTTTGTCCACTTTCTACCCCCAACTCTTCCATGATACAACTTTCTCCTCAGACTGTGGCTGTGTTGTACTTGTTTCTTTCACTGTCTTATTTTTCCTCCCTAGCTTCTCATTCCCTCTCCAACCCACAGTTTTCTGGTTCTACCCAGCCACTTTACAGAAACTGTGTTTTTCAAAAGTCACTAATGATCGAATTGTCAAACCCAATGACTCCTTGCACAGATTCTGACAATTTTGACCATCTTGTTTTCTCTCTCTCTCTTTTTTTTTTTTTTTTTGACTTTCTGACTCCACAATACCTTGTCCTTGTTTTCTTCCTATTTCTGAAATGCTGATAGTGATTTGCTGGTGAATGTCTAACAACCATCTTGCTGGAGAAAAAAAAAAAAGGCTCTGGTGCGTACTGTTTTCTAATTTCCACAGTGCAGATACTCTCACCATGGTCCATTTCAAGCTACCAAAGTAAAATCACTGAATGCAGAACTGAGAAGATATGTGAATAATTATGTCTTCAACTGGTTCAAGTCAACTCCAACATACCACCTACTCTTGGTCTTCTTTTATTAGCTTGCCTCTCAAAATTGTTCTCTGGAAAAGTGGTTTCCAAATTGGATTGAATATATTCAGTGGTTTCTACAAGATAATCTATTGGAGTGTGAAAATAATATATAAGATATTCTATTTATATTTAATTTTTAGCTTATCTTTTTTCAAATTTTTATCTTATGTGGGTTTTATTATGTAAATATTACATTAGAGAAGTATACATATGGTATACATGTATATTATATGTGTGTGTGTGTGTGTGTGTGTGTGTGTGTGTGTGTCTGTGTGTGTGAATAGCATTTATTGGAGTCTTACTATATACTAAGTCTATGTTAGGTTATTTCTTACTATAATCCTATAAGTACTGAAGTCCAGAGAAGTTATTAGCTCAAGATGAACTATTGAATATAATTTTAAAGTAAGTAAATGTAATGTATTGATGGTGCATCCTCATTTTTTTTAAATTGATAAATTAAACGGTCAAAAAATTTTGGAGGTTGTGATCTGAAGCTTGGCTTGCTTTATACTCTATTTACTCCTACCAGATTACCTCATATGCACTGATGGTTTTAATAAACATTCATAAGCATTTGATTTAAATTTTTTTCTCCAGTCCTGAAGAGTTTTAGACCTAAATTTCTAAGCCTTCTGGTAGCCCAATATGTTGAAGATGTAATGAGAAGACTTCAGGGCTCATGTATTGAGTTTTTTTGCTAGTATAATTGATTCTAATTATAAAGAAAGTTAAATTTCCAGAAAAATGTCAAAAACATAACATTGAAAGATATATCTCTATATTTATGAGAAAACATTTTGTAGGGCTCTAAAAAGTTAAATCAAATACATCCTGGCCTTCAGTTTCCTCATCTATAAAGCAAAAGAGTTGAACTTGGTTGTTTCCTAGAAACTCTTTTCGTCCTTGATTTCTAGTAATACCCCACTCTATTAGTGTTTTCAGTATAAAATGATGCTTCTCCCTAAGTTACCAATCAATAGCGATTCACTGATTTGTGGACTTACACACTTAATAAATGGAATTCTGATCTTCTTCACATTAACTCCTTTAAAAATTGGTATATGTGTCTGTTCCAGAGATGACCTCTGACTTCTGACTTAGAATTGACTCTTAATTTCAAGATAATAGGTCTCAAATCAGAGATTATTTAAATACGTCTCAGCAAATATCCAGACTGACAGGTCTCCAAAACAATTTATAGTAAGCTATTTAGGAAAGAATGTAATGTACCCCTTGCACTTACTACAGGCATAAGGGAAATCTGGGTCTGTAAAACATTTGGTGATTGCTAAGCTTTATTTATTTTTTAAAATTTATTTATTTATTTTTATTTTTGGCTGTATTGGGTCTTTGTTGCTGCGCGTGGGCTTTCTCTATTTGTGGCGAGCGGGGGCTACTCTGTTGCGGTGCGCAGCCTTCTCATTGTGGTGGCTTCTCTTGTTGTGGAGCACGGGCTCTAGGTGCATGGGCTTCAGTAGTTGTGGCGAGCAGGCTCTAGAGCGTAGGCCCAGTAGTTGTGGTACACGGGCTTAGTTGCTCCGCAGCATGTGGGATCTTCCCGGACCACGGCTGGAATCCATGTCCCCTGCATTGGCAGGCAGATTCTTAACCACTGTGCTACCAGGGATGTCCCGATTGCTAAGCTTTTGACACTTGAAAACCTTATTGTGTGATCGGTATAGTCTTAAAAAGACAAAAAATTATCAAAATGTGATGGAGCAGGAGGAACATAATATTGAGGGCTTATTTCACAATCTCTTGTAGGAGTGCCAGCTAGTTCCAATGTATTACAGATTTCTTAGTGCTAGGTACTTTTCTTTCCTTTTCTTTACTCTGAGTCTTCCTACTTTCAAAATAAATTAAGGATTCTTACTTAGAACAAGAGCATTTATGACTCCAACAAAGATGATTTTGAAATAGAGAGCAGTAAGACTAATTTCTTGACATGTACTGATTTATAAGATTTTGAAAAAAACAAGTTCTATAATTCCTTAATTTTCATTTTGTAATATGAGAAATAGGGTAAAATGGCTTCTTTGCATCTGGATAATGTTTAATCCTTGCAGATATTCTCACTTAGAAATGAATTAAAAATTTTCTTCATTGATATATCTAAACATTATGAGGTACATTAATTAATCTCTCATTACCTATAGGTGAAGCCTTTTATAATTCCAAGGTTATTTTTTAGTCAACAGCTTAGGCAAATCCAGCTGGCTATGAAATTGAGAAAAATCCTTTCAGCTTTTGATACATAAATATATATATATATATATATATATATATATATATATATATATACACACACTGGAGTAAATATTTGCTTTTAAAAATGATATTCTTATGATAATATGTCTAAAGATACTGGGTCATTTCTGAGTGTTAGTTTGTAATTACCAGCGCTCACTGTCCATCTCCTACAGAATGTTCTGCACTCCAGTTTATCCATTTATAAAAGAGGGAGAGTGGGAGCTGGTAGAAAGCTTTAGGAAGGGATATCCAACCATGTCTAAGGAAGATCTTAAAATTCTATTGACTTTGTTTTCCACTAGAGCTGTGTGAAAGTTAATATCTTTTAGTCTACAGAGATTTATGCAAATTATTTTTAAAGTCCTAGTCATGTGAGGTCATATCCCTTGAGTGTCCTCAGAAATTCTAATTTGTATTGGCTGGAATTCCCAGAGCTAAATTAATCCAAAATGGCTGAAAGGTACCAGGGAGATTTTGTGTTCAGGAGATATATTTCTTAGAGGCAGGAAGATGAATTTGATAGCTATTTTTTAAATTACAAAAATTGTACTTTCTTGTTTTAAAAATCAAACAATATAGAAGTTTATAAAGTATTCAATAAACACCTGAAGTTCCATACATCCACCACTAGAGTTAACCAGTACTAATAGTTTTATTTTCTTAACAAAAAATGGGATTAATCTGCCCTTATTGTTGTATAACTTGCTTTTATTTACTTTGGACTATGTCATTGACATCTTTCCAGACTTATGCATATAGATAATACCTAATATATATATATACACACACACACACACATATATATATACACATATATATATACACACACATATATATACACTTTTCTATAGAAGGATATTTAGATTATTCCTAATTTTGGACTATTACCAACTATAATAGATACTCTTTTTCTTATACCTTAATGCTTTTTGCTGCTATTTCTGAAGTCTTGGTACCAAAAATAAGGTTGTTAGGTTCATTTAACATCTTTACCGGTGATGTATGGAAGGACTTTACAAAACCTTCTCATTATAAGATCTTGATCTTCACATATCAAATAATGCTGGGTTGGAGACCAAGTGTAGCCCAGCTAGACTTGGTCTTCAAAACAATGAGTGGTTATGTATTTATTTGTTGGGTTTAATTGCCTGACAGTATACAGCCAACTTTGTGAACTAAGGCAGTGCATATCTGTGGAAAAGAAAACCACTGAATCACCTATCCAAGTTTAATTTGGCCTTATGAATATTTTTAAACATCATTCAAAAGGAAACTATAAATAATCTTCCTTGAGTATAATCTTTCTCTTAAGGAAGATAATACACACCTCACAGATTGGGTATGTTATTGCCTGCTGCCATACCTGATTTATATCAGGGCTGTTCTGCATTTTTATACTCCGTAGAATATTTTGTGAGTTAATAAATTTACATTGGCACATCTATATGCTATCACAGATAGTGGACACACTGCTCCAAGGCAACTGAGCAAAAATAAACCACAGAGAAATTAGTGTTAAGATTTGGGGTAAAATAGTGTCACTGAGAACAAAATCTCTTCTGTTGTGCTGCTCACTATTTTCTGGGCTGATTCTGTTGCCCCCAGTCTCTCCAGGAACAGAAAAATTACTTTTTGGCTTTTCCCTCCTTTGTTTTAGGCCAAAATGACTACATATTCTATTGCTTCATCTGCTGGTTTAATAAAAGGAGAATTGAAAAATCTTAGGGACAAGAGAATACCAACAGCAGCTATGATTTTGCCATTGGGGTTCTGAGAATTAGAAAGTTCCAAATTCCAATGAATCAGGGTACTTGGATAAAAACAAGCACTGATGACCTTTATGCCCTCCTTCAGTGAAATTGTTTCATCATACTGATGATGTGATGTCCTTCTAAACTCCCAAGGATGCAAGCAACAGACACTCTTGAGGCCTGGGCACACTGAGAGAAATGTTTGGATGAACACAATATCTGTTTTTAATGTCTTTTAGTTGTTCCTTTTAGACCTTTTCAAAGAGCATATTTGCAGTACATGCACAATTAAGACTTTGAGTTTCTGTGGGGGAGAGTTATGAGCTAATTGTTTCCAGTGCTCCCTCTTACCACTCCATATCTTAGCCCCCAATTAAGCACTGGTCACCTCTCAACTGGGGCAGTCAAGGCCTCCAGAAATTTTATTACTGTGCTCAAATGTAGAAGGTGCATCAGATGGTCTAGAGTGACTTTTTTTGATATGATATTTTTCATCCTGCCCCATTTTCTACTTTCAGAGGGAATTAAGACACTTTCTTAATAGTAACCACTTTATTCTCACCATATCCTCAAGAGGAAGGAGCCAGATCTTTTGTCAGGACTCTTGCAATAGTTTTCAAACTTCTCTTTCTGCCTTTATCTAGTCCTTTTGGACACTGAATGCTCCTTATACAGAACTACTTGGTCATATTACTCCCTTGCTTCTTTCCATGGCTCCCTTTTGCCCATGGGATAGATTTTGAACTCTGGTTGTGACAGGTGGGGGCTGCCATGATCTCAATTCTCTCCCAGGTTTTTCTTTCAAAAATGCCCTTTTTCCTAACAAGCTCCGGTCATAAGAGATTGCTCTGCATTTCCCAGAATTCTCCAGGATTGTAACTTCTTCCACACGGCCTGTCCTAAACACTTTCATCTAGATTCCCTTTCTTCACCCTAACACCCCACCCCAGGGGAATTGGTCATTCAGTCTTTTGTGCCCAGTTGTATCTATGAGTATTTTAATTGTAACAACTGTAACATCTCATTAACTATATTCGTTTAGGCATCTGTTTTACATTTCTGGTCTGTTAAGTGCTTCACTGACAGAAATAAAGTTCTTCATTTTTATATTGCCATGTCTTGTCTATAGTAGGCAATGACTAATTGGCCAAATAATTAATGAATAAATATTAATATCTCCACTGCAACCAAAGGGAAATCAGACCTAATCAGAGTTATAAATAGGCTTTTGTATATGTGTGCCTGTCTTTTTCTTTTGTCTTATTCCAAAAAGGATTTAAAACACTTAAAAAATTATGCACACTCTAACAGGATGGTAAATAAACAACGGTAGATATTAGGATAAAATAAATTAAGAGGAATTGTAGAGTCATGTTTAGAACTTTGAGTCCATTATGGTTTTAGCCACAAGCAAATGTACCCTTAGTTAACGCTGTTAGGAAGAGCAAAAAGTAGACTAGAAATTCTTCAAAGAGTAATCTGGGACTTACTAAAGGAGTTGTGGGTTTAAAAAGGAAGATGGGCATAGAAATTAGAATATTTTGAAAGGAAATGTCAATCAGTGAAACTAAATATATTATACTCTTGAAGTTACATTCATAATACAAAATTTATCTAAGTTTCAGAATATATACATCTTAGAATAATGACATCTCATTGTTATTGCTGAAGGGCTGAGAATATACATGCATTATCCTTGGATATTAAACTTCAATTCTTACTTTATAAGGGGTTCTCAGGAATCTTTAGCTTAAAATTTTGAAACATATTCTGGAGGCTTGCCATTAAATATGGCATGAAAGACAAACTAGACATATATTAATTCAAGGAAATAAATTTTTTCTTTGACTAGGGGAAAAAGCAATAAAAGTTTGATTTGCTTTTCCTTGAAACACAATTTTAGCTAGTTATCCATGCTGTTTCATTGTTGCATTTGTAAGACATTTAGGACCTTAAAATCTGAAAAGTTCAGAGAAGCTGAGAGAAAAGAATCTAGAATTTGAAGGGAGATCTAGGAATGAAAGCCAAGAGATTATTGTAAAACACAGAGGTATTTTATAATAAAACATTTTGTTATAATGACAACTCCACATGATAGAATTTGTCCTACCATCAACTCTAAATAATTATATTTCAATCACATGGAGAAGATTGAGCATCTGGATTTAATGCACAAAGCTTGGAAAAAAAGTAAAATATTTAAATTCTAGGTATAACCTTTAATCACATTCCACACACTTAGCTAAGTTGCCATTAAGTTCAAGAGTAGTTAAAATTTATCATGATCGTGATTATCTGATTTGCATATACCCTTTTTAAAGTACTATTATTGTGATTGACTCTCAGGTAGAAGAAAGATACATATATTATGGGGGTATGATAGCTGCTTTCAGAAGAGATGATCATATTTATTCAGTTTGTGCAGTTCAGAATTGAAGGGAGGCACAAAATTAAGTGACACTCTTATAAAAACCTCTAATTAGATTTAAGGTAAATATTTAGTATGTTAAGGCCCCTTGTTCCCTTGGAAGTAGCACTAAACCTGTTTCTTTGTTGAGAGTTAAGGCTGATGTTCGAATATATATTCAAATTTCAGCTTAAATAGTGAAAATCTTTGATGAGATCTGTTCATCAGGCAATCATCAGGGTTTCTGTCTTTCAAGAAAAATGTATTTTTTCACATTTTGAGTTATAGAACTTTTATATTCACTCAGCTGTGGGAAAAGAAAATGGGAAACATATGATCAGTTTATTTCCAATTTATTTCAACATTGTGAGCAAAAGAAGGTTTTTAATTAGGAGTTTTCAAGGAAATCCCACCCACAAAATTTTTTGGTAGGTAATAAAGCTGAGATTTCCTCCAGTGGCTAGCAAGGCTGTCAGCTGCCAGGTGTGGATTATAACCTACCTTCTTTCTCCCTATATTTTCTTTTACTTGTCATCTCTCTTTACATGTTCAGTTGTAGAAATGAGGAGGAGAGATGAATTTGGTAGAGGCAGGGGCCTGGAGATGGGAAAGAGGAAGTCAATCCCCCACTGAATTCTTTGGATTAATTTTCAGCACAATAGAGAGTTTTAGAGGCAGTAGATCAAGTCCCTATTTAGTAGAGATTTTGTAAGACTCTGGTCTCCAGGACAGCTTTAGGAGGCCAAGCAACCAACTTTGGAATGCAGTTGTGGAGAAGACCCTTTCCTCTGCCTGTGCAAGATACCCATCATCTCCCACAGGATGAGATGATTCTGGGTGAAACCAGAAACAATCCACTAGCCATGGCCATTGGCTTGCTCATGTTGGATGGCAGAGGTGGTGAAGCTTCCCTGAAAGTCTTTGAAAGCAGCACATGTGGACCAGTGGGAGCACAGCAACCTCCAAGAGATGGTGCCAGTACAGCAGGCTGACTAGGGCTCAAAGAGAGCCTTGGGAGGCAGCATTTTCTAGAAATCACCGTGAGATACTTGAGTAGGAGGTTTAATGGATGTGGGAGATTAAGGCCTTTTTATCATATGGATGTATGCTTTTGACCCAGTCATACCTTTGAGCTACAAAAGTACAAGGCATATTTTTTCCTTCCTATTAAAATATTATTGAATATTTAATACATGCAAAAGTATGTGTGTGTGAGTGCATATGCTTGATTCTCATTATTCAAAGCTTCCATATTTGAAAATTTACCTAGTTGCTAAAACTTGTTTGTAACCTCAGAATCAATACTCGTGGTGTTTTCTTTGTCATTTGCAAACATGTGCAGAGCTGTGAAAACTTTGAGTCGCCTGACATGCATGTTCCCAGCTGAGATCCAACGAGACGATGCCCTGCCTTCTTGTTCCGGCTCTCGTAATGTTTACAAATGTCCTTTATGCAGTCTATTTAGTGCCATATCTTTCACATTTTTGTGTTTTCTGTCTGTGACTTTACTGTTTAAAATGGCCCCAAGTGTAGTGCTGAAGTGCTGTCTTGTGTTCCTAATTGCAAGAAGGTTTTGATGTGCCTTACACAGAAAATATGTGTGTTAGATAAGATTTGTTCAGTCGTGGATCATAACACTGCTGGCCATGAGTTCAATGTTATTGAATCGACAATATATATTAAATAAGAGGTCTTTGAGCTTCCCTGGTGGCGCAGTGGTTGAGAGTCCGCCTGCCGGTGCAGGGGACACGGGTTCGTGCCCCGCTCTGGGAAGATCCCACATGCCGCGGAGCGGCATGGGCCCGTGAGCCATGGCCACTGAGCCTGCGCGTCTGGAGCCTGTGCTCCGCAACGGGAGAGGCCACAACAGTGAGAGGCCCATAAGAGGTCTTTAAACATAAACACATAAAACAAGATTATATATTGATGGGTTGGTAAAAATGTGCTTAGAGGCTTGCAGGAACTTAACTCTGTATTTCCCCTAGAAGCAATGGTTCAGTATTTGCTAATTCAGCATTTGCAGTGACTTTATTGAACATAGCTGTCAAGTGATCTGTTTCTGGCACTCTGTTTTGTTTCATTGGTCCATTTGTCTTTCTCTGAGCCAATTCTGTGCTATATTAGTTGTTATAGCTAGATCAGTCTGATTGGACTAGGCTATGCTAGTGGCAACTCTGAAAACAATGATTTGGCGCCACAAAAAGTATAGTTTTCTCTTATGAAAAATCTGTTGCAGGTTTGCAAAACTAACCAGAGAAGCTGTCTTTAATGAAATGGCTCAATGTTGTATCTTCATATCAACTCATGATTCCATGCTTAATATGGCAGAAGATAGCTTTGGAGTGTTTAAGATGGCAACTAAATACTTCTGCCTAGAAATGTCACGTGTCATTTTGACTTTTATTAGTCAAAGCAAGATTTGTAGCCAACTCTAATAGTAAGGAAGCATAGTGAATTTGAATAATTAATTTTATAATGTTGAAACAACCATTCATTACTTGAGTAAATTCAAATTGGTCATGATGTATGTATTATGTTTTTTGTACTTAACATTTTGTTGATTTACTTTTGCATTCATGTCATAATTGAATTGGCTTATAATTTTCTTTTTACACTTGTCCTGTTTATCTGGTTTTGATATCAAAGATATACTGGCAAAATAAAATAATTTGGGAAATGTGCCCTCTTTTCTTGTTTTATGGAAGAGTTGGTAAAAGCTTAAAATGATTTGTTCCTTGAATATTTTGCAAAGTATTTCCATAAAATAATCTAGGCCTAATGTTTTATCTTGAGAAGATGTTCAGTTGTTCATGTGATAATTGAGCTTCTATTTCTTCTAGAGTCAGTTTCTTTGAAGTATATTTTTGTAGGCATATGTTTATGTTGTTTAATTTTTTATATTTAATGGCACAAACTAGTTTGTATTATTCTATTATTTATCTAATGTCTGCTGAATCACTCAGTGTGTCTTCTGTTTCATTCATATTATTATCTGTGCTTCTCTTTGCATATCTCTTGCTAAGGGTTTGTCAATTTTGTCTTTCAAAAAGCCAGTGGTTAAATTCTTTGATATTCTCTATTATATCTTTACTTTTCATTTTATGAATTTTGGTTCTTATCTTAAAATATTTTAAAGTTATTAGATCCATAAATATTTAGAATTTTAGTATCTTCCTAGTAAAGGAAATTTTACATTGTTATATAGTGACTCTCTTCATTACATATTAGCAAGGCTTTTTTCCTTAAAGTTTATTTCATTTTATAATAATACAGCTGCACAATTGCCTTTTGGTTAGTTTTTTCTTGGGATTTTTTCCATCACTTACCTTTCAGTATTTCTGTATCCATATGTTTTATCTTAACTCTTACAAGTTTTATAACCGTACTCTGACAATTTTATTCTTTTAATTGAAGAACATAGTTTACTTAGTATGATTAATGATTTATATGGATTAATTTTTACCACTTTATTTTGTATTTTTCTAACTTTTTTATACTTCTTCTGTAGTCTCTTAGACTTCTGGATTGAATTTGTTCTCATTTATGTTTGCCTTTCTACAAGGATGTTTGGATGTTATGTACTCTATGTGCAGTCTTTTAGGAGTTATTCTAGAAATCAAAACAGCATACTTAGTACAATCTAAACTAATATCTTTGCCCTGTTCCCAAACAGAAAAATCAATTTACTGTTATCTCTAATCACAGTCCTGACTTACTTTATGTACTATATTGTATTTTAGTATTTCAGTTTTCTCTTTATTAAACAAATTAGACATTATTCATATTTTATTCACTTATTTTTGTTAATATTTATTAGCATGTTTACAATTTTCTTTCAATTTTCATTACTTCTTGCATTTCATGCCATTCTTCTTACTGAAGGAGAGCTTTTAGAAATGTTCTTTAATGAGTATGCAGGGAAGAGCAGACAAAGACAAGTATTCTTTGTAATAAATAATCGAGTCAAGATGAAAAAAGATGTCTTTATTGAGAACATATTGGTGCTAAATTCTCTTAGTGTTTGTTTGAAACAAATATTTCCATTTCACTCTCATTTTTAAAGGAAGTTTCACTGGATATAGAACTCTAGGTTGTTAGATTTTTCTCTGAGTCCTTTAAAGATGTTATTCCATTATATTTTTCCTCTGCTCCCCTTTTTAATTTAACAAAAAACCTATCCATCTTGTAATTCGTTCATTTGTAGTCTCCCTGGTTGCTTTTAGGATTTTAAATTTATCTTTGGTCCAGCAATTCCAAAACAATTAGTCTAGGTATACATTTCTTTTATTATGTCCTGGTTGTTATTCACAATACTATTTCAAAGCAAGGATTCTTTTTTTTTTTTAACATCTTTATTGGAGTATAATTGCTTTACAGTGGTGTGTTAGTTTCTGCTTTATAACAAAGTGAATCAGCCTACATATACATATATCCCCATACCTCCTCCCTCTTGCACCTCCCTCCCACCCTCCCTATCCCACACCTCTAGGTGGTAACAAAGCGCCCAGCTGATCTCCCTGCACTATGCGGCTGCTTCCCACTAGCTATCTATTTTACATTTGGTAGTGTATATATGTCCATGCCACTCTCTCACTTCATCCCAGCTTCCCATTCCCCATCCGCATGTCCTCAAGTCCATTCTCTATGTCTGTATCTTTATTCCTGTCCTGCCCCTAGGTTCTTCTGAACCTTTTTTTTTAGATTCCATATATACGTGTTAGCATACAATATTTGTTTTTCTCTTTCTGACTTACTTCACTCTGTATGATGGACTCTAGGTCCATCCACCTCACTACAAATAACTCAATTTCATTTCATTTTAAGGCTGAGTAATATTCCATTGTATATATGTGCCACATCTTCTTTATTGATTCATCTGTCGATGGACACTTAGGTTGCTTCCATGTCCTGGCTATTGTAAAAGGGCTACAATGAAAACTGTGGTACATGACTCTTTGAATTATGGTTATCTAAGGGCATATGCCCAGTAGTGGGATTGCTGGGTTGTATGGTAGTTCTATTTTTAGTTTTTTAAGGCACCTCCATATTGTTCTCCATAGTGGTTGTATCAATTTACATTCCCACCAACAATGCAAGAGGGTTTTCTTTTCTCCACATGCTCTCCAGCATTTATTGTTTGTAGACTTTTTGATGGTGGCCATTCTGACTGGTTGAGTTGATACCTCATTGTAGTTTTGATTTTCTTTTCTCTAATGATTAGTGATGTTGAGCATCCCTTCATGTGTTTGTTGGCCATCTGTATATCTTCTTTGGAGAAATGTCTATTTAGGTCTTCTGCCCAATTTTGGATTGGGTTGTTTGTTTTATTGATATTGAGCTGCATGAGCTGCCTGTATATTTTGGAGATTAATCCTTTGTCAGTTGCTTCATTTGAAAATATTTTCTTCCATTCTGAGGGTTGTCTTTTCATCTTGTTTATGTTTTCCTTTGTGCTGCAAAAGCTTTTAAGTTTCATCAGGTCCCATTTGTTTATTTTTGTTTTTATTTCTATTTCTCTAGGAGGTGGGTCAAAAAGGATCTTGCTGTAATGTATAACATAGAGTGTTCTGCCTATGTTTTTCTCTAAGAGGTTTATAGTATCTGAGCTTACAATTTATAGTATCTGAGCTTACATTTAGGTCTTTAATCCATTTTAAGTTTATTTTTCTGTATGGTGTTAGGGCGTGTTCTAATTTCATTCTTTTACGTGTAGCTGTCCAGTTTTCCTAGCACCACTATTGAAGAGGCTCTTCTCCATTGCATACTCTTGCCTCCTTTATCAAAAATAAGGTGACCATATATGCGTGGGTTTATATCTGGGCTTTCTATCCCATTCCATTGATCTATATTTCTGCTTTTGTGCTAGTACCATACTGTCTTGATTACTGTAACTTTGTAGTAGAGTCTGAAGTCAGGGACCCTGATTCCTCGAGCTCCGTTTTTCTTTCTCAAGATTGCTTTGGCTATTCAGGGCCTTTTGTGTTTCCATACAAATTGTGATATTTTTTGTTCTAGTTCTGTGAAAAATGCCATTGGTAGTTTGCTAGGGATTGCATTGAATATGTAGAATGCTTTGGGTAGTATAGTGATTTTCACAATGTTGATTATTCCAATCCAAGAACACGGTATATCTCTCCATCTGTTTGTATCATCTTTAATTTCTTTCATCAGTGTCTTATAGTTTTCTGCATACAGGTCTTTTGTCTCCTTAGGTAGGTTTATTCCTAGGTAGTTTATTCTTTTTGTTGCAATGGTAAATGGGAGTGTTTCCTTAATTTCTCTTTCAGATTTTTCATCATTACTATATAAGAATGCAAGAGATTTCTGTGCATTAATTTTGTATCCTGCTACTTTACCAAATTCATTGATTAGCTCTAGTAGTTTTCTGGTAGCATCTTCAGGATTCTCTATGTATAGTATCATGTCATCTGCCAACAGTGACAACTTTACTTTTTCTTTTCGGATTTGGATTCCTTTTATTTCTTTTCTGATTGCTGTGGCTAAAACTTCCAAAACTATGGTGAATAATAGTGGTGAGACTGGGCAACCTTGTCTTGTTTCTGATCTTAGTGGAAATGGTTTCAGTTTTTCACTATTGAGGATGATGTTGGCTGTGGATTTGTCATATATGGCCTTTATTATGTTGAGGAAAGTTCCCTCTATGCCTACCTACTTTCTGGAGGGTTTTTATCATAAATGGGTGTTGAATTTTGTTGAAAGCTTTTTCTGCATCTGTTGAGATGATCATATGGTTTTTATCCTTCAGTTTGTTAGTATGGTGTATCACATTGATTGATTTGCATATACTGAAGAATCCTTGCATTCCTTGGATAAACAGCACTTGATCATGGTGTACGATCCTTTTAACATGCTGTTGGATTCTGTTTGCTAGTATTTTGTTGAGGATTTTTGTATCTATGTTCATCAGTGATATTGGCCTATAGTTTTCTTTCTTTGTGAAATATTTGTCTGGTTTTGGTACCAGGGTGATGGTGGCCTCATAGAATTAGTTTGGGAGTGTTCCTCCCTCTGCTATATTTTGGAAGAGTTTGAGAAGGATAAGTGTTAGCTCTTCTCTAATTGTTTGGTAGAATTCGCCTGTGAAACCTTCTAGTCCTCGGCTTTTGTGTGTTCGAAGATTTTTAATCACATTCTCAATTTCAGTGCTTGTGATTGGTCTGTTTATATTTTCTATTTCTTCCTGGTTAAGTCTTGGAAGGTTGTGCTTTTCTAAGAATTTGTCCATTTCTTCCAGGTTGTCCATTTTATTGGCATAGAGTTGCTTGTAGTAATCTCTCATAATTCTTTGTATTTCTGCAGTGTCAGTGGTTACTTATCCTTTTTCATTTCTAATTCTATTGATTTGAGTCTTCTCCTTGTTTCTCTTGAGTCTGGCTAATGGTTTATCAATTTTGTTTATCTTCTCAAAGAACCAGCTTTTAGTTTTATTGATCTTTGCTATCGTTTCCTTCATTTCTTTTTTATTTATTTCTGATCTGATCTTTACGATTTCTTTCCTTCTGCTAACTTTGGGGTTTTTTTGTTCTTCTTTCTCTAATTGCTTTAGGTGTAAGGTTAGGTTGTTTATTTGAGATGTTTCTCGTTTCTTAAGGTAGGATTATATTGCTATAAACTTCCCTCTTAGAACTGCTTTTGCTGCATCTCTTAAGTTTTGGGTCTTCGTGTTTTCATTGTCATTTGTTTGCAGGTGTTTTTTGATTTTCTCTTTGATTTCTTCAGTGATCTCTTGGTTAAGTAGTGTATTGTTTAGCCTCCATGTGTTTTTTTTTTTTTTTTGCGGTATGCGGGCCACTCACTGTTGTGGCCTCTCCTGTTGTGGAGCACAGGCTCCGGACACACAGGTCTAGCGGCCCTGGCTCACAGGCCTAGCCGCTCCGCGGCATGTGGGATCTTTCCAGACCAGGGCACGAACCTGTGTCCCCTGAATCGGCAGGCGGGCTCCCAACCACTGGGCCACCAGAGAAGCCCTGTTTGTATTTTTTACAGATTTTTTCTGTAATTGATATCTAGTCTCATATACTTGTGGTCGGAAAAGTTACTTGATACGATTTCAGTATTCTTAAATTTACCAGGGCTTGATTTGTGACCCAAGATATTGTCCATACTGGAGAATGTTCCATGAGCACTTGAGAAGAAACTGTATTCTGTTGATTTTGGATGGAATGTTTTATAAATATAAGTTAAGTCCATCTTGTTTAATGTGTCATTTAAAGCTTGTGTTTCCTTATTTATTTTCATTTTGGAAGATCTGTCCATTGGTGAAAGTGGGGTGTTAAAGTCCCCTACTATGATTGTGTTACTGTCGATTTCCTCTTTTACGGCTGTTAGTATTTGCCTCATGTATTGAGGTGTTCCTATGTTGGGTGCATCAATATTTACAATTGTTATATCTTCTTCTTGGATTTGTCCCTTGATCATTATGTAGTGTCCTTCTTTGTCTCTTATAGTAGTGTTTTTTTTAAAGTCTATTTTGTTTGATGTGAGAATTGCTACTCCAGCTTTCTTTTGATTTCCATTTGCATGGAATATCTTTTTCCATCCCCTCACTTTCAGTCTGTATGTGTCCCTAGGTCTGAAGTGGGTCTCCTGTAGACAGCGTATATATGGGTCTTGTTTTGTATCCATTCAGCCAGTCTATGTCTTTTGATGGGAGCATTTAATCGTTTTACATTTAAGGTAGTTATTGATATGTATGTTCCTATTCCCATTTTCTTAATTGTTTTGGGTTTGTTATTGTAGGTCTTTTCCTTCTCTTGTGTTTCCTGCCTAGAGAAGTTCCTTTAGCATTTGTTGTAAAGCTGCTTTGGTGGTTCTGAATTCTCTCTGCTATTGCTTGTCTGTAAAGGTTTTAATTTCTCCATCAAATCTGAATGAGATCCTTGCTGGGTAGAGTAATCTTGGTTGTAGGTTTTTCCCTTTCATCACTTTAACTATGTCCTGCCACTCCCTTATGGCTTGCAGAGTTTCTGCTGAAAGATCAGCTGTTAACCTTATGGGGATTCCCTTGTATGTTATTTGTTTTTCCCAAGCTGCTTTATTTATTTTTATTTTATTTTATTATTATTTTTATAGCCTCATATCATTATTATTATTTTTGTTGTTCTTTTAAATTTTTTAATTTTTTATTAGTTTCTGCTTTATAACAAAGTGAATCAGTCATACATATACATCTGTTCCCACATCCCTTCCCTCATTCATCTCCCTCCCTCCCACCTTCCCCATCCCACCCCTCCAGGCGGTCACAAAGCACCGAGCTGATCTCCCTGTGCTATGGGGCTGCTTCCCACTATCTATCTACCTTAGGTTTGGTACTGTATATATGTCCATGCCTCTCTCTCGCTTTGTCACAGCTTACCCTTCCCCCTCCCCATATCCTCAAGTCCATTCTCAAGTAGGTCTGTGTCTTTATTCCTGTTTTACCCCAGGTTCTTCATGACATTTTTTTTCTTAAATTCCATATATATGTGTTAGCATACGGTATTTGTCTTTCTCTTTCTGACTTACTTCACTCTGTATGACAGACTCTAGGTCTATCCACCTCATTACAAATAGCTCAGTTGCGTTTCTTTTTATGGCTGAGTAATATTCCATTGTATATATGTGCCACATCTTCTTTATCCATTCATCCGATGATGGACACTTAGGTTGTTTCCAGCTCGGTGCTATTGTGAATAGAGCTGCAATGAACATTTTGGTACATGTCTCTTTTTGAATTATGGTTTTCTCAGGGTATATGCCTAGTAGTGGGATTGCTGGGTCATATGGTAGTTCTATTTTTAGTTTTTTAAGGAACCTCCATACTGTTCTCAATAGTGGCTGTACCAATTCACATTCCCACCAGCAGTGCAAGAGTGTTCCCTTTTCTCCACACCTTCTCCAGCATTTATTGTTTCTAGATTTCTTGATGATGGCCATTCTGACTGGTGTGAGATGATATCTCATTGTAGTTTTGATTTGCATTTCTCTAATGATTAATGATGTTGAGCATTCTTTCATGTGTTTGTTGGCAGTCTGTATATTTTCTTTGGAGAAATGCCTATTTAAGTCTTCTGCCCATTTTTGGATTGGGTTGTTTGTTTTTTTGCTATTGAGCTGCATGAGCTGTTTATAAATTTTGGAGATTAATCCTTTGTCAGTTGCTTCATTTGCAAATATTTTCTCCCATTCTGAGGGTTGTCTTTTGGTCTTGTTTATGGTTTCCTTTGCTGTGCAAAAGCTTTGAAGTTTCATTAGGTCCCATTTGTTTATCTTTGTTTTTAGTTCCATTTCTCTAGGAGGTGGGTCCAAAAGGATCTTGCTGTGATTTATGTCATAGAGTGTTCTGCCTATGTTTTCCTCTAAGAGTTTGATAGTTTCTGGGCTTACATTTAGTTCTTTAATCCATTTTGAGCTTATTTTTGTGTATGGTGTTAGGGAATGATCTAATCTCATACTTTTACATGTCCCTGTCCAGTTTTCCCAGCACCACTTATTGAAGAGGCTGTCCTTTCTCCACTGTACATTCCTGCCTCCTTTATCAAAGATAAGTTGACCATATGTGCGTGGGTTTATCTCTGGGCTTTCTATCCTGTTCCATTGATCTATCTTTCTGTTTTTGTGCCAGTACCATACTGTCTTGATTACTGTAGCTTTGTAGTATAGTCTAAAGTCAGGGAGCCTGATTCCTCCAGCTCCGTTTTTCGTTCTCAAGATTGCTTTGGCTATTCGGGGTCTTTTGTTTTTCCAAACAAATTTTGAAATTTTTTGTTCTAGTTCTGTGAAAAATGCCAGTGGTAGTTTGATAGGGATTGCATTGAATCTGTAGATTGCTTTGGGTAGTAGAGTCATTTTCACAATATTGATTCTTCCAATCCAGGAGCATGGTATATCTCTCCATCTATTTGTATCATCTTTAATTTCTTTCATCAGTGTCTTATAAGTTTCTGCAGACAGGTCTTTTGTCTCCTTAGGTAGGTTTATTCCTAGATATTTTATTCTTTTTGTTGCAATGGTAAATGGGAGTGTTTTCTTGATTTCACTTTCAGATTTTTCATCATTAGTGTACAGGAATGCCAGAGATTTCTGTGCATTAATTTTGTATCCTGCTACTTTACCAAATTCATTGATTAGCTCTAGTAGTTTTCTGGTAGCATCTTTAGGATTCTCTATGTATAGTATCATGTCATCTGCAAACAGTGACAGCTTTACTTCTTCTTTTCCAATTTGGATTCCTTTTATTTCCTTTTCTTCTGTGATTGCTGTGGCTAGAACTTCCAAAACTAGGTTGAATAAGAGTGGTGAGAGTGGGCAGCCTTGTCTTGTTCCTGATCTTAGTGGAAATGGTTTTAGTTTTTCACCATTGAGGACGATGTTGGCTGTGGATTTGTCATATATGGCCTTTATTATGTTGAGGAAAGTTCCCTCTATGCCTACTTTCTGGAGGGTTTTTATCATAAATGGGTGTTGAATTTTGTCGAAAGCTTTCTCTGCATCTATTGAGATGATCATATGGTTTTTCTCCTTCAACTTGTTAATATGGTGTATCACATTGATTGATTTGCATATATTGAAGAATCCTTGCATTCCTGGAATAAACCCCACTTGATCGTGGTGTATGATCCTTTTAATGTGCTGTTGGATTCTGTTTGCTAGTATTTTGTTGAGGATTTTTGCACCTATGTTCATCAGTGATATTGGCCTGTAGTTTTCTTTCTTTTTGACATCCTTGCCTGGTTTTGGTATCAAGGTGATGGTAGCCTCGTAGAATGAGTTTGGGAGTGTTCCTTCCTCTGAAATTGTTTGGAAGAGTTTGAGAAGAATGGGTGTTAGCTCTTCTGTAAATGTTTGATAGAATTCGCCTGTGAAGCCATCTGGTCCTGGGCTTTTGTTTGTTGGAAGATTTTTAATCACAGTTTCAATTTCAGTGCTTGTGATTAGTCTATTCATATTTTCTATTTCTTCCTGATTCCGTCTTGGCAGGTTGTGCATTTCTAAGAATTTGTCCATTTCTTCCAGGTTGTCCATTTTATTGGCATAGAGTTTCTTGTAGTAATCTCTCATGATCTATTGTATTTCTGCAGTGTCAGTTGTTACTTCTCCTTTTCCATTTCTAATTCTGTTGATTTGAGTCTTCTCCCTTTTTTTCTTGATGAGTCTGGCTAATGTTTTGTCATTTTTATTTATCTTCTCAAAGAACCAGCTTTTATTTTTATTGATCTTTGCTCTTGTTTCCTTCATTTCTTTTTCATTTATTTCTGATCTGATCTTTATGATTTCTTTCCTTCTGCTAGCTTTGGGGTTTTTTTGTTCTTCTTTCTCTAATTGCTTTAGGTGCAGGGTCAGGTTGTTTACTCGAGATGTTTCCTGTTTCTTAAGGTGGGATTGTATTGCTATAAACTTCCCCCTTAGAACTGCTTTTGCTGCATCCCATGTTTTGGGTCGTCGTGTCTCCATTGTCATTTGTTTCTGGGTATTTTTTAATTTCCTCTTTGATTTGTTCAGTGATCACTTCGTTATTGTGTAGTGTATGTTTAGCCTCCATGTGTTTGTATTTTTTACAGATCTTTTCCTGTAATTGATATCTAGTCTCATAGCATTAGGGTCGGAAAAGATACTTGATACAATTTCAATTTTCTTAAATTTACTAAGGCTTGATGTGTGACCCAAGATATGATCTATCCTGGAGAATGTTCCATGAGCACTTGAGAAAAATGTGTATTCTGTTGTTTTTGGATGGAATGTCCTATAAATATCAATTAAGTCCATCTTGTTTAATGTATCATTTAAAGCTTGTGTTTCCTTATTTTCATTTTGAATGATCTGTCCATTGGTGAAAGTGGGGTGTTAAAGTCCCCTACTATGATTATGTTACTGTCGATTTCCCCTTTTATGGCTGTTAGTATTTGCCTTAGGTATTGAGGTGCTCCTATGTTGGGTGCATAAATATGTACAATTGTTATATCTTCTTCTTGGATCGATCCCTTTATCATTATGTAGTGTTCTTCTTTGTCTCTTTTAATAGTGCTTATTTTAAAGTCTATTTTGTCTGATATAAGAATTGCTACTCCAGCTTTCTTTTGATTTCCATTTGCATGGAATATCTTTTTCCATCCCCTTACTTTCAATTTGTATGTGTCTCTAGATCTGAAGTGGGTCTCTTGTAGACAGCATATATATGGGTTTTGTTTTTGTGTCCATTCAGCCAATCTGTGTCTTTGGGTGGGAGCATTTAGTCCATTTACATTTAAGGTAATTATTGATATGTATGTTCCTATTCCCATTTCCTTAATTGCTTTGGGTTCGTTATTGTAGGTATATTCCTTCTGTTGTGTTTCTTGCCTAGAGAAGTTCCTTTAGCATTTGTTGTAAAGATGGTTTGGTGGTGCTGAACTCCCTCAGCTTTTGCTTGTCTGTAAAGGTTTTAATTTCTCCATCAAATCTGAATGAGATCCTTGCTGGGTAGAGTAATCTTGCTTGCAGGTTTCTCTCCTTCATCACTTTAATTATGTCCTGCCACTCCCTTCTGGCTTGTAGAGTTTCTGCTGAGAGATCAGCTGTTAACCTGATGGGGATTCCCTTGTGTGTTATTTGTTGTTTTTCCCTTGCTGCTTTTAATATGATTTCTTTGTGTTTAATTTTTGACAGTTTGATTAATATGTGTCTTGGCG
This sequence comes from Mesoplodon bidens, assembly GCF_964165515.1. Classification (NCBI taxonomy): domain Eukaryota; kingdom Metazoa; phylum Chordata; class Mammalia; order Artiodactyla; family Ziphiidae; genus Mesoplodon; species Mesoplodon bidens. Next base: position 97,375,244 of record NC_138178.1, read on the forward strand.
TATTTCTCCTTGGATTTATTCTGTATGGGACTCTCTGTGCCTCCTGGACTTGATTAACTATTTCCTTTCCCATATTAGGGAAGTTTTCAACTATAATCTCTTCAAATATTTTCTCAGTCCCTTTCTTTTTCTCTTCTTCTTCTGGAACCCCTATAATTCGAATGTTGGTGCGTTTAATGTTTTCCCAGAGGTCTCTGAGACTCTCCTCTGTTCTTTTCATTCTTTTTTCTTTATTTTGCTCTGCATCAGTTATTTCCACTATTTTATCTTCCACCTCACTTATCCGTTCTTCTGCCTCAGTTATTCTGCTATTGATCCCATCTAGAGTATTTTTCATTTCATTTATTGTGTTTTCAATCGATGCTTGATTCATCTTTAGTTCTTCTAGGTCCTTGTTAACTGTTTCTTGCATTTTGTCTATTCTATTTCCAAGATATTGGATCTTGGAAATAGAATCTTGGGTCAACTTTACTATCATTATTCTGAATTCTTTTTCAGGTAGACTGACTATTACCTCTTCATTTGTTAGGTCTGGTAGGTTTTTAACTTGCTCCTTCTCCTGCTGTGTGTTTTTCTGTCTTCTCATTTTGCTTATGTTACTGTGTTTGGGGTCTCCTTTTTGCAGGCTGCAGATTCGTAGTTCCCATTGTTTTTGGTGTCTGTCCCCAGTGGCTAAGGTTGTTTCAGTAGGTTGTGTAGGCTTCCTGGTGGGGGGGACTAGTGCCTGTGTTCTGGTGGTTGAGGCTCGATCTTGTCTTTCTGGTGGATAGGTCCACGTCTGGTGGTGTGTTTTGGGGTGCCTGTGGCCTTATTATGTTTTTAGGCAGCCTCTCTGCTAATGGGTGGGGCTGTGTTCCTGTCTTTCCAGTTGCTTGGCATAGGGTGACCAGCACTGTAGTTTGCTGGTCATTGACTGAAGCTGGGTGCTGGTGTTGAGATGGAGATCTCTGGGAGATTTTCGCTGCTTGATATTATGTGGAGCTGGGAGGTCTCTTGTGGACCCGTGTCCTGAAGTTGGCTCTCCCACTTCAGAGGCAGAGCACTGACTCCTGGCTGCAGCACTAAGAGCCTTTCATCTACCCGGCTCAGAATAAAAGGGAGAAAATGTAGAAAGAAAGAATTAATAGAAGAAAGAGACAGAGAGAGAAAGGAAGAAGGAAAGAAAGGAAGGAAGGAAGGGAGGAAGAAATAAAGAAAGGGAGGGAGGGAGGAAGGATGGAAAGAAAGGAGGGAGGGAGGGAGGAATGAAAGAAAAAGGAAGAGTGAATGGAAGAAGGGAGGGAGGATGGAAAGAAAGAAGGAAAGAAAGAAAGACAGGAGGGAGGGAGGAAAGAAAAAGAAAGTGCAAGGAAGAAGGGTGGGAGGGAGGGAGGAAGGAAAGAAAGACGGGGGAGGGACGGAGGGAGGAAGGAAAGAAAAAGAGTGAAAGGAAGAAGGGAGGGAGGGAGGAAGGAAAGAAAGAAAGAAGGAAAGGAGGGGCGGAGGGAGGGAGGAAGGGAAGGTAGGAAAAAAAGAAAGAGCAGGTGAAGTAAAATAGAATAAAGTATGAAATATAGTAGCGTTATTAAAATTAAAAAGTAATTATTGAATAAAAAACGGACAGATAGAACCCTGGGACATATGGTGGAAGCAAAGCTATACAGAGAGTATCTTACACAGAAGAATACACATACACATTCACAAAAAGAGAGCAGGGGGAAAAATCAAAAATCTTGCTCTCCAAGTCCACCTCCTCAATTTGGGATAATTCGTTGTAAAAAGAGGAAAAGGGCGAGAAGTCTGAAATCTTGCTCTCTAGGTCCACCTCCTTAATTTGAGATAATTCGTTGTAAAAAGAGAAGGGGGAAATGTCTTAAATCTTGTCCTCAAAGTCCACTTCCTCAATTTGGGATGATTTGCTGTCCATTCATGCACTCCACAGACGCAGGGCACATCAAGTGGACCGTGGAGCTTTAATCCGCTGCCTCCAAGGCTGCACAGAGAGATTTCCCTGTCTCTTCTCTGCTCTCACAGCTCCCGGATCTCAGCCTTGGACCTGGCCCCGCCTCTGCGCGTAGGTCGCCGGAGGGCGTCCATTCTTCGCTCAGACAGGACGGGTTTAAAGGAGCCGCTGATTCAGGGGCTCTGGCTCACTCAGGCAGAGGGGAGGGAGGGGCGCGCAGTGTGGGGCGGGCCTGCGGCGGCAGAGGCCGGCGTGACATTGCATCAGACCGAGGGGCTCCGTGCGCTTTCCCGGGAAAGCCTTCCCCGGGTCCCGGGACCCCGGCAGTGGTGGGGTGCACAGGCCCCCCGGAAGGCGGGGCAGTGACCCGCGCTCGCACACAGGCCCTGCGGCGGCGGCAGCAGCAGCCCCAGCGTCCCACGCCCGTCTCCGAGGTCCGCGCCTTTATCTGCGGCTCGCGCCTGTCTCCGGCGCTTCCCCAAGCAACCCTCTTAATGCCCTCTCCTGGAGCACCAGGAAACAAAAGGGAAGAAAAAGTCTCTTGCCTTTTCGGCAGCTCCAGACCCTTTCCCCGGACTCTAGCCGTGGTGCACTAACCCCTTCAGGCTCTCTTCCTGCCGCCAGCCCCAGTCCTCTCCCTGCGCTCCGACTGAAAGCTGATAACCGAGCCTCAGCTCCCAGCCCCGCCCGCCCCGGCGGCCGAGCAGACAAGCCTCTCGGGCTGGTGTGTGCCTGAGGGCACCGATCCTCTGTGCCGGAATCTCTCCGCTTTGCCCTCCACACCCCTGTTGCTGTGCTCTCCTCCGCTACTCCGAAGCTTTCCCCCTCCGCCACCTGCAGTCTCCACCCGCGAAGGGGCTTGTAGTGTGTGGAAACCTTTCCTCCTTCACGGCTCCCTCCCAGTGGTGCAGGTCCCGTCCCTATCCTTTTGTCTCTGTTTATTCTTTTTTCTTTTGCCCTACCCAGGTATGTGGGGAGTTTCTTGCCTTTTAGGGGGTCTGTGGTCTTCTGTCAGCGTGTAGTAGGTGTTCTGTAGGAGTTGTTCCACGTGCAGATGAATTTCTGATGTATCTGTGGGGAGGAAGGTGATCTCCGCGACTTAATCTTCCGCCATCTTCCTCCGGGCCTTCCGTAGCTGCTTTAATATTTTTCTTTTGTATTTAATTTTTGGTAGTTTGACTAATATGTGTCTTGGCATGTTTTTCCTTTGATTTATCTGTGTGGGACTCTGACCTTCCTGGACTTGATTGACTATTTCCTTTCCCATATTGGGGAAGTTTTCAACTATAATCTCTTCAAATATTTTCTCATTCCCTTTTTCTCTTCTTCTGGGACTCCTATAATCCGAATGTTGGTGTGTTTAATATTGTCCCAGAGGTCTCTGATACTGTCCTCAATTATTTTCATTCTTTTTTCTTTATTCTGCTCTGCAGTAGTTATTTCCACTCTTTTGTCTTCCAGGTCACTTATCCATTCTTCTGCCTCAGTTATTCTGCTATTGATGCCTTCTAGAGAATTATAAATTTCATTTATTGTATTGTTCATCATTGTTTGCTCTTTAGTTCTTCTCGGTCCTTGTTAAATGTTTCTTGTATTTTCTCCATTCTATTTCCAAGATTTTGGATCATCTTTGCTATCATTTTCTGAATTCTTTTTCAGGTAGACTGACTTTTTCCTCTTCATTTGTTCGGTCTGTTGTGTTTTTACGTTGCTCCTTCATCTGCTCTGTGTTTCTCTGTCTTCTCATTTTGCTTAACTTACTGTGTTTGGGGTCTCCTTTTCACAGGCTGCAGGTTCGTAGTTCCTGTTGTTTTTGGTGTCTGCCCCCAGTTGCTAAGGTTGGTTCAGTGGGCTGTGTAGGCTTCCTGGTAGAGGGTACTGGTGCCTGTGTTCTGCTGGATGAAGTTGGAGCTTGTTTTTCTGGTGGGCATGACCATGTCTGGTGGTTTGTTTTGGGGCGTCTGTGACATTATTATGATTTTAGGCAGCCTCTCTGCTCAGGGCTGGGGTTGAGTTCCTGTCTTGATAGTTGTTTGGCATAGGGTGTCCAGCACTGGAGCTTGCTGGTCGTTGAGTGGAGCTGGGTCTTAGCGTTGAGATGGAGATCTCTGGGGGAGCTTTTGGTTTTTCATATTTGGTTGAGCCAGGAGGTCTCTGGTAGACCAGTGTCCTGAACTCGGCTCTCCCACCTCAGAGGCACAGGCCTGACACCCAGCAGAGCATGAATACCCTGTCAACCACATAGCTCAGAAGAAAAGGGAAATAAGAAGAAAGAAGGGAAATATAAATAAAAAAATAAAAGTTATTAAAATAAAAAAATTATTAAAAATAAAATAAATTAAAAGTAATAAAAAAAAGAAAGAAAGAAAGAAAAGAGCAACCAACCCAAAAAACAAATCCACCAATGATAACAGTGCTAAAATGTATACTAAAAAAACCCAAGAAAACAAAAAACAGACAGACAGAACCCTAGGACAAATAGTAAAAGCAAAGCTATACAGACAAGATCACACAAAGAAGCATAAACATACACACTCACAGAAAGAGAAAAAGGAAAAAAGATATATATATCTTTATATAAAAAAAGCAAGAAAGCAACCAAATAAATCTACCAATGATAATAAACTATAATTACTAAACTAAGATAAACATAAAACCAGGAACAAATTAGATGCAGAATGCAAACCCCTAGTCTTCAGTTGCTTCCAAAGTCCAACACCTCAATTTTGGGATGATTTATTGTCTACTCAGGTTTTCAGAGAGGCAGGGTACATCAAGTTGACTGTGGATATTTAATGAGCTGCTGCTGAGGGTGTTGGGAGAGATTTCCCTTTCTCTTCTTTGTTCACACAGCTCCTGGGTTTCAGTTTTGGATTTGGCTCCGCCTCTGTGTGTAGGTTGCCTGAGGGCGTCTGTTTCCTGCCCAAACAGGATGGGGTTAAAGTAGCAGCTGATTCAGGGACTCTGGCTCACTCAGGCGGGGTGGGGGGGAGGGAGGGGTATGGAATGTGGGGTGAGCCTGCAGCGGTGGAGGCCAGCATTACTTTGCAACAGCCTGAGGTGCACAGTTTGTTCTCCCGGGGAAGTTGTCCCTGGATCACGGGACCCGGGCAGTGGTGGGATGTACAGGCTCCCAGGACGGGAGGTGTGGATAGTGACGTGTGCTTGCACAGAGGCTTCTTGGTGGCTGCAGCAGCAGCCTTAGCATTTCATGCCCATCTCTGGTGTCCATGCTGATAGCCGCAGCTTGCTCCCATCTCTGGAGCTCATTTAGGCAGTGCTCTGAATCCCCTTTCCTCACGCACCCCGAAACAGTGGTGTCTGGCCTTTTAGGCAGTCCAGACTTTTCCCCGGACTCCCTCCCAGCTAGCTGTGGCGCACTAGCCCCCTTCACGCTGTGTTCATGCAGCCAACCCCAGTCCTCTCCATGAGATCTGACCTCCGAATCCCGAGCCTCAGCTCCCAGACCCCACCCCACCCAGCAGGTGAGCAGACAAGCCTCTCAGGCTGGTGAGTGCTGGCCGGCACTGATCCTCTGTGTGGGAATCTCTCTGCTTTGCCCTCTGCACCCCTATCGCTGCACTGTCCTCTGAGGCTCTGAAGCTTCCTCCCTGCCACCCTCCGTCTCTGCCAATGAAGACACTAGGCTTCCTAATGTGTGGAAACTTTTCCTCCTTCACATCTCCCTCCCAGAGTTGCAGGTCCTGTCCCTATTCTTTTGTCTGTTTTTTCTTTTGCCCTACCCAGGTACGTGGGGAGTTTCTTGCCTTTTGGGAAGTCTGAGGTCTTCTGTCAGCGTTCAGTAGGTGTTCTGTAAGAGTTGTTCCACATGTAGATGTATTTCTGATGTATTTGTGGGGAGGAAGTTGATCTCCACGTCTTACTCCTCCACCATCTTGAAGGTCTCGAGGATTCTTGTTATTCATCAGCTTTGAGGAAGTCTCATGAAGTTCTCAGTAAATATATTACTTTCCCATTGCAAAAAATCTCCTTCTCTAACACGAATTAAACATCTGTTAGACCTTCTCACTGTATCCTTTAGAAGTTCTTTTTCTTCTCTCTCTTTTGTTCTCCTTTTCCTTTCTGTACTTTATAGTGTCTAGTTTCTTCATTTTTATATTCTAGTTCTCTACTTTTCTCTTCAGCTATATCTAAGCTACTGATCCATTTATTTATTGAGCTTTTTAAAATTTTCCATTGATTTAGTCTTCTTTTTCTAGAAGTTCTATTTAGTTCTTTTCCAAATATGATCATTTTTGATAGTTTAAATTATTTTTTACTTTCATACTTTCAATTATTTTTTACTTAAAATATATTAATTATACTTAAAATATATTAGTTATGGACTTCCCTGGTGGTGCATTGGTTGAGAGTCCGCCTGCCGATGCAGGGGTCACGGGTTCATGCCCCAGTCCTGGAGGATCCCACATGCTGCGGAGCGGCTGGGCCCATGCACCATGGCCACTGAGCCTGCGCGTCCAGAGCCTGTGCTCCGCAACGGGAGAGGCCACAGCAGTGAGAGGCCCTCATACCACACACACACACAAATATATATATATATATATATATATATATATATATATATATATATATATATATATATATAAGTTATATTAATAATTCTAATATCTTAAATCTTTTTTGTTATTTTTATGCTGTTTTGTTTTTTCTGAAGCCTCTTGACCAAGGCATATGAAATTCTCTGTATTTTATTATTGTTAGTTCATATTAATTATCAATGATAATTGATCTCTGAGTTGAAGATGAATGTCTCCAAAAAGGATTTATGTTTACTTTTTCTGAAAGCAGACACTGAGATGAAATTTGGCGTGTTAAGACATTTAGTAAAGATTAGTTGCACTGGGCAGAGAGAGAAGTCAAACTTTAGTGTAGGCCCGGCAAAGCTTTGGCCAATCCAGTGGAGAGCTTTGGAGAAAATATCATTCATCAGGGTTGTCTTGCAATGGGCTGGAAAGGCTAGACTTTTATACTTTTACTTCACTCAGTCACCAAAGATGGGCTGCTCCTCAGGTGAGGTGGCTCTCTGTAGCTGAGGCATATCCTAATGATTGTCTGCTGGCACAGTATCTGCAGTTGTGCAGCAGCAAGTCTTACCTTCACTGGGGATCTGAGCAGTATTTCTCTGTGTCTATCACATTGGGGAAACAAACATGGGAGTTACTGAGACAACTCAGAAGCATTGTGTGTATTTTAGATGAGAAGAGGGTTAAAGATCAACCCCATGGCATTAATGAGCTGACACAGGAAGAAGATTAAGTTAAGATGGTTGAGAAGGAAGGACTTGAAGAAAGAGGGTCCTTACCCTGAGTATTTGTAATGAAAATAAAAAGTGTGAGAATAACTAAACATGCATTATCAACTGGAAACTGCATTCTGTTTAGCATAGGACTAGCTTAATCATGAATACAGATGTGCAAACCATAAGTACTCTATATCATCTACTGTTTTAAAAATCAGCAAAATGCTTAACTCAGCAGACATAAAGAAAATGTCTCCATTCTGGTATTTAGTTCTGTTTTTTCTGTCCTGAATTCTTTCTCTCTATAAGATTCCATTTTTTTCCCTATGCTGTCTTATAAAAATAATTTCCTTGAATCATGGCTTTCAATCCTAATTAAGAAATTTCTTAATTTTATAGTTGGGAATTTCTTGAAGTTCAGACTTTATTAAAGTCTAAATTAACTGCATTTCCAAAGTTTTGCTTCCTTCTAATACATTCTGTAAAATGCCTATCACCAACTTATTGCCCTTGGAATGGCTTCTCTGTATTTGTGAGTTTCTTGAAGTCTGTTTTGTGTCTCTGATGTGATGCTCATTGCTCTGTGACTGGTGTTTTTCTCTGTTCACCTGCAGTACTCTGTTCTCACTTTTCATTGGAAAACCAACCTATTGAATAATCTGTGCTGAAAAGGAATTTCCCTATCTAAAGATATAGACCCTGTGATACTTATTGTTTAACGCTATTAAATATCTTTCATGGCCACAGACACACAAAGTTTTATAGTTCCATTTCAAATGCACTATCATATAAACTACATAAGACCTATGGTGCAGATGCGTTGCCAGTTCTTTGATTTAGGTCATTGGTGTTATTCTAGAAAGTAGCCATTGAAATTCAAAATAACTGCCAGGCCTTTTGAGGAAAGTGGCCCACAATCTTTCTTTCTTCCTGACACTGCTATGTGCATTAAGTCAGATCATCTCAGCTAGCTTGGTCACAAATCTTTGACCAGGTTGTAGTGCCAAATGCAAACATTTATAGACCGGGTGTAAGCAAGACAATAACCTACCTGCCATTGTGGATGGTGAAAGACTGACTGTGATGGTTAATTTTATGGGTCAAGTTGACTGAATTATGGGCTGCCCAGATAGTTAACTAAACATTATTTCTGTGCCTATGAGGGTTTACTAGATGAGATTAACATTTGAATTGGTAGACTGAGTAAAGCAGATTGCTCTTCCCACTGTGGATGGGCATCCTCCAATCCTTTGAGGGCTTGAATAGAGCAAAAAGGCAGAGGAAAGGAGAACTTGCTCTCTCCGCCTGGTTGTTTGAGCTGGAACATCCATCTTCTGTCCTTGGATTGGAACTTAGACCATTGGCCCTCTCATCCTCAGAATTATATCACTGGTTCTCCTGGGTCTCCAGGTTGCAGATGGCAGATCCTGGGACTTCTCAGCCTTTGTAATCACATGAGCAAATTCCTTATAATAAATCTCTTTATATCTGCATCTGTATATTATGTATACATATATAGATGCAGATATAAAGAGATTTATTATATTATTATAATATATCCTATTGGCTCTGTTTCTCTGGAAACTAATACTGACTAATACACTGACATAATCAAACCTCTTGTCTTGGGCAGAATGGAAGTCAGATATATAAGAGCATATGGACCACCAGAGCTGATAATTGTCAAGCAGTGTCCCCACTGTGTCAGTGTTGCTTATCCTACTTAGCAACCACCAGTCAGTCAAATGTTAGGAGAATGACAAGGGCCTCAAGATCTAGAGAAAAAACTATAGGTGGATGAATTCTCATGCTGATTCTATTACTTTTTAAAATTTATTTTATTGAAGTATAGTTGATTTACAATGTATTAATTTCTACTGTACAGCAAAGTGATTCATATATATATATATATATATATATATATATATATATACATTCTTTTTCATATTCTTTTCCATTATGGTTTATCACAGGATACTGACTATAGTTCCCTGTGCTATACAGTAGGACCTTATTGTTTATCCATTCTATTTATAATAGTTTGCATCTGCTAACCCCAAACTTCCAATCCATTCCTCCCTCATCTCTCTTCCCCTTTGGCAATCACAAGCCTGTTTCGTATGTCTGTGAGTCTGTTTCTGTTTCATAGATAAGTTCATTGGTGTCATATTTTAGATTTCACATATAAGTGATATCATATGGTATTTGTCTTTCTCTTTCTGACTTACTTCACTTAGTATGATAACCTCTAGGTCCATCCATGTTGCTGCAAATGGCATTATTTCATTCTTTTTTTATGGCTGAATAGTATTCCATTATACATATGTACCACATCTTCTTTGTCCATTCATCTGTTGATGGGCATTTGGGTTGTTTCCATGTCTTGGCTATTATAAATAGTGCTGCAGTGAACATTAGGGTGCATGTATCTTTTTGATTTATAGTTTTCTCTGGATATATGCCCAGGAGCAGGATTGCAAGATCATATGACAACTCTGTTTTTAGCTTCTTGAGGAACCTCCATACTGTTTTCTATAGTGGCTGCACCAATTTATATTCCCACCGACAGTGTAGGACTGTTCCCTTTTCTCCACACCCTCTGCAGCATTTGTTATTTATGGACTTTTTAATGATGGCCGTTCTGACTGGTGTCAGGTGATACCTTATTGTAGTTTTGATTTGTATTTCTCTAATAATTAGTGAGGTTGAGCACCTTTCATGTACCTGTTGCCAATTCTATTATTGACTTGCTGTGGGTTTGAGGAGCAGAAATAGAATGAAAAAAAAATTAGTAGGTCAATAACAGTAGGACAAATACTAGCTGGAACCTGCAAAGTTCTGTGAAAACTTTGTACTATACTCTAAACTTTTTTCAACACTGTGAAAAAAAAGTGTTGTTTTATAATGACTGTGATTTGTGAAAATATCCTAACCTCCCTAATTCTCTTCACATAGATGGGTAGATTGAGAATAATGGTCTCCTTTTCTAACATTTGATTGCTGGTCTGTAACCACTGGTTGATAGGCCACCCTGACACAGTGGTAACATTACTGGGCACCTGATCCTTTCAAACTCACCTCCTCTTCATTCCTTTTCATTCCTTTCTCCACACTAACGTCCTTTTCTCATGTCACTGTGATGACACTCCAGTCTAAGAGCATGACTTTAGACTACAAGGTGTTTTGAGTTTCTTACCAAAAATCATGGAAAAGTGAGGCATTATCATCAACAAAGAATTTTTATTTTTTAGTGCTGATAGGAACAGCAAAAGACAAGAACATAAGCTCATTTCACCCTTAATGTTTTGGTGTACTGTAAGTCCGCTACCTACAAACCTTCAAGGTGAGAACTTTCAAAGTGTGAACATACATCTGGTTCCAGCAAGGAACCAGAACCTGTGCCATCAGTGTCAGGCATGAGTGAAATTGCAGCTTGCCCTCCATCTCCTACTGCTGACGATCCTTCAGCTCTACCATCTCCCACCTCCTCCTCTCCTCCAGTCAGTAACTCTTCTTGCCTGTTCACTAGATGCCAGCCCCTGTATGCCAGCTTTTTTACTGTACTACTGTACTATTCATGGTACTGTACTGTAAGGTTAAAAATGTTTTCATTATTTTTTGTTTGTTTTTTATGTATTATTTGTGTGAAAAGTATTATAAACCTATTAGAGTATAGTACCATATAGCCGATTATGTTAGTTCGGTACCTAGACTAACTTCATTAGACTCACAAACAAATTGGACTTGTGAATGCATTCTCGAAGTGGAACTCATTTGTATGTAGGGGACTTACTGTATTTTTCTTAAAGTGCGTATTTAGAGGGCACTCTGGGTAGAGAGGACATGGCAGATAGGGTTAAATATCCCATTACATAGGACAGAAAAACATACGTGAGGACACTTGAATTGTTTTCCCACAGAATTTCACACATTTTTATCACATCATTTTCATTCTAGGCCACAAATCTTCTCTTGGCACCAAGAAAGGATGTGGGATCTGCTCCAGTCTGTCACGTCACTAAGCTGTCATGGAAAGACATGTTCTGCTTGGTCATAACAGACCTGCAAGACCATATTTTTAGTTCATACCTCCTTAAATGCACACATGTACTTGCTACTACTACCAACACTGCTTTAGCACCCAGAGAAGAGCCAAACATTTCAGTCAGGGTGGGAGTAACGGTAGGGTTCCCTTTTGTCAAATCTGAAATTCCAAAAATGGTGTTTGCAGATGCTCTTTGGAAAAATGGGTGTCCTTGGAGTCTGTGATGATGATGTAAGGGACAGTAATAATAAGTCATGTCAATAAGGTCAGTCTTATTCAGAATGCCTTGGATAACCAGAGTCATAATTTTGTGGTTGGCAAATGCAGCACTACCATTTAGTCATTAAAAGGCTTTTCAGGGCTTCTCTGGTGGCGCAGTGGTTGAGAGTCCGCCTGCTGATACAGGGGACATGGGTTCGTGCCCTGGTCTGGGAAGATCCCACATGCCGCGGAGCGGCTAGGCTGGTGAGCCATGGCTGCTGAGCCTGCGCGTCAGGAACCTGTGCTCCGCAACGGGAGAGGCCACAACCGTGAGAGGCCCGCGTACCGCAAAAAAAAAAAAAAAAAAAAGGCTTTTCAGTAAAAATTTTACCCCAAAGGAGAATGTGTTAAGAAGATGATGTACTGGGTCACACATTATGATGGTCTCTGGAAGACCCGATTTGCATTCCTGCCATGTAGAAACAGAAGCTGGCTTTCTGTCATTCTTGGGAGGTTGTATTGCCTGTTTGGAGTGGACTCTGGGAGAGTGGTTCATGTTGTACGTTGGAAGTTTCTTTTTTGCCTCACCTGGGAAAGCTGTGCTTTTCTTTTTAATCTTGAGCTCTATGGAAATTTGTAAGATAGGGTGTGGTATAGAAAAAGATTAGGCAAGTGGGTCTTGAGACAGTTTCAGCAAGGGCAGTTAAGCAGTGATTTTTTTTAGGGGAGGGGCTTGTTTTTGTTTTTTATGTTAGTGTTCAACATCAGTTTTTGTTTGAATAAAAGTGTAGAACAGCTAAAAAGTTTTTTTTTTTTAATCTTGACTTAGGGCATTTTAATAAACATTTCATGTTTTATTTTCCCTAGGCAAAAAGTAACTATAGTATTTATACCTTCACCCCCTCAGTACTCACTGCCCCATCTCCTCCTTTCTTCCCAGATGCCATAGATGTTGTAGAGGAATAATTCGATCAAATCTATAAAATTCCTTGAACTGTGAGAGAAAGATCCTCTGAAAATACAAGTTGTCATTTGCTTGTTTTTTATAGACACAGTCAACGATAGATGTTTCCATCTTAACTCAGGGCCCATCAGTTTGTGATATTTAAACTTTAGGAAACAGTTGGAGCTATCTGACAACTTCTAAAGAACTGCAGATCTGTAGATCTTAGTGGGAGACAGAGCAGCAGGAGAATACGCCCAGGAAACTAAATATGTTTTTTTTTTTTTTTTTTTACTATCCTTATTCCATGCCCCACTTTGTTTTCTCTGGTCACCCTCTCCCTTCTCAGCTATACCTCCATACCCCTCTCTGCTTGGTCCCAAGACCTCAAAATTCTCTTTAAATTTATTACAATAAGTATCTTTATTAAAAGGGGTATCTTTATTTGAAGGGGTACAGTGACACATCATTGTCATCACTGCAGTCTTTCTCCCTCATTTAGAAGTTGGCATGAAAGGCTTGATGTACAGAACAATATCATCTGCTCTAATGATCTGTAGACTAGAGCCGGAGCTCAAAGGCTCCAGCCTTTCTGGCTCATACTGTGCAAGGGAAGCGGCCGGGGCTCATGTTTTATTGGAAGGATGGGAACAAAGGATCTTAAGCGGACTACACAGGGACCATGTGAGTCATAACAAGCCTTGTAAAATTGTTTCAACTCCTTTCCTCAACCTTAGCTGTTGTGACAAATGTGTCAAAGCTTTAGACAGGGCATACCGGATGCTGATGGAGCCTGGGTTGATGTAGAACAGGATTGTGCCTCCAAGTGAAGCTACTGAAGTAGGAAGGAGAGAAAAAGGAGAGTCTTTATAGAAAGAAAAGTTACTGACATTTACTCTTAAACTTGCTGAGCACTACTACTTTCAGAAAAATTTTATTTCTGGTCTGGAAAACCACTTTGTCACAAGCATTCCAACTGCTTTATATTTGTATTGATGCTATTACAATTCATTGACCTGAAACTGAAATTAAAAACAACAACAACAACAACCGAGTAGGCAGAAAAGCGTATTCATCTCAAAGTGTGCAAGTGGTTTGCTTCCAGGGTGTTGGTGCCTTTCCTGGGCCAGCTGTCATCAATCTGGAGATTTCATTTAGATTGTCTGTGAACAAGTATCTTTGGGTAAGTTGTGACTTCTCTGCAAGGGAATAAGTCATGCATTAAAGCCCACATGGCTTTCCTCTGGGACATGTATCTGGGGGCTGAGCTCAAAGCGATGATCGCAAAAGTGCCCTGAGTAAGTTGCCAGTGTTTCTGCTGCCTACTGTACAGAGATTTCAAGTTTGCAAGCCCATGAATTCTTCCCCGACCATCTAAGAGCATAGAGAAAAATAAATATTGAGTTCTGCAGATGGCATCTTAGTTTCTGCTCATTTTGCTTCAGATCACCAAGGTCAAACAATAAAAGAACACTAGTAGCCTTTCCTGGAGAGAGCAAAGGCCACCATGTGTCTGAGGACTGAATTTGAAGTTTCATTGGCTTGGAATCCACTGTATTTCTAAATCATCATCTGGCTTGAAGTGGAAGTTAAGGCAGAAATATGTTTCTAATGGAAGGAGCTGGACTTTGCCTGGCTTCAAAGGGGTACAGATCAGAGTTTTGCTTCTGAATTTGAGAGGCTGCCTCATCACCAGAAAATAAAGTAAGGACTCAAAAGAACTGAATTCTTCTATTCTTGTACACAGCCTGATAAAAATTTTGCTTACTTTTTTTACTTTAAAATTTGCATCTGCAAAATGGGGATAAGTGACCTTTATTGACCTCTTAAAAACACTGTAAGGCAGATAGTTAATGTCTTTTAAGGTCTAAGGTAAGTAGCTATTCATTCATGAGGCTTTTCTTTACTATTATTATAATACCAATCACATAGTGGGCTCACATCAAATAATTGTTTTCTTTCGTGTCTAATGATACATTCTTAAAGCTCTTAGGGAGCCACTTTCATCATAGAGCTAACTGGAGTCCTGTTGTTGATTACTCTTTGAAATTGAATGCAGAAAGATTGTTAATATCCAGTGGGGAAACAGGTACTCTCAGACGCTGTTGGTGGCAGTGTAAATTGGAACAGCCTTTTTGGAGGGCAATTTGGCAAATTCTAACAAAATTTAAAGTGCTCAAAACCCCCCTTTAACCACGAAGTTTCACTGGTGGGTTTCTATCATAGAGAAAAAATTCCCCATGTGCACAACGTAGCATGTGCAGGGATGATCATTTGAACATTTTTTAAGATAGTAAAATATTAGAAACCCTTAAGTGTCTGCCAAGTAACAAGTGGAAAAACTTAAATGATGTTTCAGCCACACTTTGGCATCCTATACGGCAGTTAAAAAGAATGAAGATCTCTTCATACTGATGAAGAGCTCTTCAGATGTATATTGGAATGGAAAAAAAAAAGAATGAAATGTTTTTATTTATGTCACAAAAGACACATTTTTACACATGTGTATAAGTAAAGGTAGAGAAAAGCTTGGGAATATATATATCAAATTGATGACCGCCCCCCCCCAAAAATTGATGACCCCTGAGAAGGATTATGGAAAGAATGGACTAGGAAGCAGGTGACTTTTACTCTCTGTATTTCTATATCCTTTGGGTTTTTATAAGCTATGAGAACATACTCAGATATTTTTATATAAAAATAATAAATATATTTCAGAGCCATTTCTGTTGGGTCTGGAAAAAATTTAATCAGCTTTCTCTGCTTCCAGTTTTTCATCTAAAAATTGTCAAAGTAGCTCTATAGTCTATTTCAGTTCTAAGTACGATCAAAATTGATGGCTAGAAGATCCAGAATTGTCAGGGAAAAGTCAAAGCTTGGATATATTGTCTTTCTTCAGTGACTTCAGTTTCCTTGATTATCTTTATTTCCATTTGGTCATGAGATTTTAGAGGAATAAGAAAAGCCTAGAGTGATATTTTTGAAGGTATATTCCACAGAACACTTGTCTCAGATTTGAGTGGGAATCCTATTATTCAAAGCGTGATCCATAGGACTCCATTTCCCCTTTCTCTTTTTAGAAGGAGCCTATTTCTCTGTTATGTGGTTTGCCTGGAATTAGCCTTACTCTTAGCTTCATCAGTGGTCCCTGATTGGCCTAAGCCAATCCACCCACCCTGGTCAGCTGAGGAATAATCAAACCTAAAACAATCAGCACATCCCATTTCCATGGATAGCAAATGGCTCCTAAAGGGCATGTGCCTTAATCAGAAGAAGCTTTCTCTCCTCTGTGGCTATAAGTGAAGACTACCTGGGAGTGACTGCCATAAGGGAAGCCCACTTAAGGATGAAGCTGACAGAAGGAGGGCAGAGATGAGTGACTGCCAGAGACTGGAACTATAGCCCTGGTGCCTGAAGCTCACCCTACTTTTTTAGTTAATGCAGCTATAAACTCCCTTTATTCATTAAATTAATGTTGGTTTAGGTCCTGTTATTTGTGAGTGAAGGCATCCTAACTGATAGAAGTAATATGACTCATACTGTGAGAAGAGGTAGGAAGTGCTGGTTCAGAATGTGACCCTGGTGTCAGTGCTGGGGTTTGAATCTTGCTAACACTTACTGACTGAGTAATCCTGGGCAAATACAATAGAATTAATAGTGGTACCTATCTCATAGTATTGTTATTGTGATTTAACGAGTTAATACATGTAAAATGCTTGACACTGTGGCTGGCCTGTAATAGCACTCAATGAATTATTACTACATCGGTAGTCATTGAATGAAAAAAAAGAATTGCATTATCAGATAGGTTTGGGGAAACTGTGTCAATCAAAGTAAAGATAGCTTCTCCACTGCAGGACTTCTTAAAGCCTTTAATATGAAAACATGCATTGTAAATTTCCAAGACTGAAACGTTATATGTAGTATTGCCCAGAGTCATTTGTCCATAGGAAACTTTTTTTTTTTTTTTTTTTTTTTTTTTTGAGAAATAGCTTTAGTGACTTCTGCAGAATCTGCTTCTGGAAATACTGACTTTGAGGGAACATTAATAAAAATAGGACTCAGTGTGCCAGATGCTCAAGGGTCTATTGGTTTGGCTTCTTTATAACCACTGTCTTGTTTCTGCAACTGGGAGATGTACACCTGAGGTATTTTTGTCCTAGGCCCCTGCCCCCTGCAAAAAAGGGACAATTCTATGTAATACTCAATCTGGCTGTGAAAATGTAATTTTCATTTGCAGCCAAAACTATCAGAAATTCAGTGCAGAATGCTTCTAGTAATAATTGCTACCATTTATTGAGTGGCTATAATGGGCTAAGTACTTTGCTAACCTCTTCACATTCATTATCTCGTTAATCTTCTCAATAGTCATATGATGTAGGTATGATGATTCTCTCCCTTTTGAAGATAACTGAAGCTTAAAGAGGGTTAGTAATTGCCATAGTCATCAACTGGTTAGGGACAGAGCTTGAATTTGGAACCAGGTTTGTTACAACTTAAGTTAGTAACCGACACATTAAGCTGGTATAAAGAAAACTTCCATTAGAAATTGTCTTAGAGCGCACATCTAGATATTTATAATCCAAGAATGGTGACCAATAAAATCCTTAAAACCAATCTGTGCGCAGAGAGTTAAAGTGTACACACAATACTGTTAGACTAATGAAAGTGCTCCTTTCTTTTCTTTTCTTTTCTTTTATCATATGTGGATTTCAAAGCCATCCGTATCAAAGCATCATCACCTGAAAAACTAAAACCCAACAACATGGCTTCTTTATCAAGGAGCATCTGTTTCTTATAGTGATCAGATTGCCTTTCAGCCTTTTTCTGCATAGTTGATAATTCAGAAGCATTCTTCTATACAGTAATTAAAGATGAGTTTTCCAGCCCTGTTGAAAAAACTCCTCTATTTAGCTATGACAGGTTATATTTTATAATGAGGTGAAAGGATATCATTGCTGGAGAAAAAAAATCCACGGACTCTGCTACTCACAAAAGGCTGTCAAATATTGTATGCTTCAGTGTTGAGGCTCATTGTGAAAGGAATGCTTCTGTGGGGTTTCACATTTTCCTTGGTCTCTCTGTATTCTCAGAACAAACAACTGTGGAGAAATGGTAAAGCTCTGGAAGGAGTCAGACTCTCAGTGACTGACTGGACAGTTTTTGCCTTGGAACAGCAGCAGATGCTCACAGATAGCCCTGCTCATGGTCTCTCCACTGCCCATTCAGAAGAGCCCTAATTAAAGTCCAGACCTTCACAATGAAGGCACAGCTAAACGATGGAAAAATTCACTCTAGATTTCACAGCATTTCTGTGGGCCTGGGATGTTTATTATAAACATTTTTTTTGGATTGTATTAGTAGACTGTCAACCCTTTGCATCCTTCTGTTTCCTCATTTGAGTGTTTTGAAAAATTATTGTGATTGTCACCTTTACCCTGACCAAAAGGTAACAATGACCTAACTTTATTTCCTGTTTAAATTTAGACCAGAATGTCTGGGGAGTTCCTATCACATTTATTGGCTCTCTGGTGTATTTTTTTATACACACATACACACATACACACACACACATATTCATTCAAGGCTGGAACTGGTGTGCCTGCCATCTCAAATGAGATCCCTCAGTCCCCAAGGGCTTGCAACCATTTGCCCTTTGGATGTGCCTGACAGGTTGGAAGCTGGTTCATTTCCTGTGGTTCTTTTAAACACAGCCAGCTGTGTGAGGACGGAACTTGCTGTCTTCCATGTTGTTCCAGTAGGTGTTTCAGAAACTTCCTGAGGGAACTCTGGTAGTTCACCAAGTTGAGACTTTTTAAAAAGTGGAGATATATATATATATAATTTTTTATGATAAAAAGATCTCATGGGAAGTTCACAGCTGTAAATGACAGATAAAGAATCAAAAGGGAAGGAGAAAGACTGGTAGCACTTAGGTCTGTGCTCAGTCCCATGACACCAGGGACTCTAATGTATAAACAAAACCAAAAGGGGAAATTAAACTTGTCAGCCAGAAAATTTTATTTAAAAAATAGTCACAGTTAATAGGAAATATTACAGATTCTGTGACACCAGATAGCCTTTATTTATCTGCCTTTTCATTGCCACAGAGTACATGTTAACCTTGAGAGCACCTGAAAAAAATTCAAAACATCAGAACTCTTGATTTCCTATTTAATTTAAATAATAATTCAGGTTTTGTGTCAAAATACTAATAAATATTGCAAAAAAGAAAAATTATTTCTGGATTTTGTTTCTTCAGAGGATGATATCACATTAAAACTTGGCAGAAAATGTGTTTGTTAAATATTAACTTCAATAGCTTGAAAGGAAAAATATTGGGAACCAAAATATGTTGGACAAATAACATTATATCTTAGCGTATCTAGAGAGAATCTAGTCATAAAGTAGAATATTTACTGATGTATGTCCCAGTAGGACAATACTATTTCAGTATATTTTGTTTGTTTGTTGCACTGTTCTCTACTTCACTCTAATGTTTATTGCATTTTGGCGTATATTAAATCTTTATTGCTTTTTCTCCAAATTGTTATATTTACGAGTTTAGGGTCCACAGAGTACTGTCCATACCAATTCGTGGCAGTACCATCTAGTGGCAGAATGATAGCTTTTTCTCACTAGATTTAAGTAAGGTAATGGATGGAGAACATGCTGGGAACAGGAGCCATTTTTCGAAGCTCAGGGGTTGCCTAAGATGGACTAGAACTAAAATTCTATTTATGTGGTACTTTTATCTCTTTTCTTGGCATCTTTTTTTTTTCCTAAGAAAAGGTTTATAGGAAGATGATAATAACCAAAAACAGTTCATCAATTCAGTTTCTTTATGAGGGCTTATAGTAGCATCTTATATTCAATGAAAGCTAGTAATTTTCCTCTGTATTCAATCTATCCTTTGACTTCTCATCAAGTTGATAATATTACCGTTCTCTAGGATGTCTCACCTTAATTGACTCCCTAGTCTGTTTTCTTTCCCTGTGTAGGTTTTCCTAAACCATTCCATATGAGAATCCCACTTTTAAAGACGTTTAAAAGAGCAGATACATGACCTTGTTTATTTCCAGTGTTAAATAACTGACAGAAAATATTATTCATACTAAGTATTTCTTAAATATTATATGCTGTATTTTATTCCATTTCCTTTTTTCCTGTTTTCACTGGAACTTAACCTCTAGGGAGTTCAATTGGTTTTATTGCCCTAACTTTGCAGGTCCTAGATATCTGTACTCAATGAATTGCATGTATTTCTCTGACTTTTTCCATAGTTGCCACTGTGACTAGGCTTCTGCCTTATGAATCAGTCAAAACTGAGTCCTGACCTTGGAACTCAGCCCACTGTTTCTCATCCCTCACCTAGTTCTTGATCTTCAGAAGTACAGGTTCTGCAATCAAAAAAGTTGGTGCCATTTTCTAGTTGTATGATGTTGGGTAGTTACCTTCTAAAAGTCTGTTTTATCATCTATAATATATAATTTTTAGAGCATGATTTTGAAGATTAAGTACTTCTACACTTCTTGGCATGTAGTATACACCTGATAAATCCCAGGTGTTATTATTATTGCACGTCATTTCCTGGTGGTCACTGGATGCTGTTCCCACTAGCTTTAAATGGGATAGATAGGACTGTTACTACAAGATTCCTATGCACTGGCCTTGACTTTCAGGGGATAGCTTTGTCAGTTTTCCTACCATAGCCAACTCACCTCGGCTTACTTTCTCTTCCCTGACAGTCTCTTTTAAGACCCCAGTATGGTTCAGGGGTGAGCTCACTTGGGTTATAAATGACAAATTCTTCCTTTTTCTTTTTAATCTGCCTCTATCATCTTATGGTCATGGAGTATTAGAAACTAATGGAAAGGTAACATCTGCACATGGTTTACTCCATGAAATGATCTGTAGCTCCTGATCCTCAAAGCAGGAACTCAATGTAAATGAGACTGTTGCAAAGAAATCACTTTTGAACATGGCTTTTACAACTAAACCAAGAGTTAGCATGCGATTCTCTGTTCCAGACTATCTTATTTCTTTGTGTTGTGATAGTACTCCTCACTCTTTGGCATCTGAGGAGAAATGCTTTATTGAAAATTCCTTGAGGGCAGTGACCATGGCTTATTCATTTCTGTAATCCTCGCAGAACTTATCACAAAGCCTCTCACATGGTAGATGCTTCATAAATACTGGTTGAAAGAAACAACTACCTCCTCCAAATAGTCCTTCTAGCAAGACGGCTTCAGGAAGTTTGAAGGTTGGTAGACTAGACTCTGAATATTTCGATGTTGACTCTTACCATTAGTAGCATCGCAGGCTTCTTCCACCATCTTCCTGCCAATTTTACTAGGGATTCAAGCTACACATAAGTTGATTTTGATTTTTTGAAAATAGGGTACTACTTTTTGTTTACTCAGATGTAAGAACCCTATTCAGAAATCTGGATATCTTTGATAAAAATAACTATAATTTAAAAATAATAGCTAACCCAAGTATTTTTCATTATTCTTCTATGTACCAGGAAATAGACCATATATACTTTATTCCTCACCCTTTACAACATCAATGATGTGAGGGTTTGATGCCTGAAAAACATCAGACTTTTCATAGATAAAATTTGGTGCAACACTTTGCTCATCAAATCTCTTAAGAGGAAAATTATTTCTGATGACCTTGCAAATAGAGCTGTTTATTATCTCTTTTACCTAGCTGAGTTGTCTGCATGAGCTCAAGATCAATGTGTACTAATTTATTCCTTTGCTCATCCATGCATTCATTAGTTAGTTAATTTATGTATTTAACATTTGATGAGCGCCTTCTGTTGAGGACATAGGAAATTTCTTGCAGACCAGAAACATCAGTTAAATACTATCCTACAATTAAATACTATCCTAACTATGGTGAGCTCACAATCCTGTACATTAGAGAGACAGGGAGACAAATACTTTGTGCATACAATGTGACCTGTGATTGGGAGAGATGTAAAGAGATCTTTGGAAGCACTGAGGGAAGCACAGTTTAGCTGTAGAAGACCTCACAGTGAGGTGGGGAGGGGTGAGCTTTATCTGGGTCTTGAAGAGTAACTGGAGGTTCACAAGGTAAAGTGGATGAATAATAATAATTCTATAGGGTAGAATCCTTTGGTTTATTCTTTTAACATAAAACAGGCCTTTACTCTTTCATTTTAATTATCTACTTAATTTTTACCCAAACCCTGTAGTAAATATGGAAGAGTTGACTGAGTTGACCTAGAGATGATAGTTATGTTAAAAAGCGCGTTATTAAAGTAACTTTGCTCACACATTCTGTTCATTATTCAAAATAATGCAGATTCACTCCCCATTTTATTTAACCTAACTACTTTGAGTAGGCTTTTCCTTGTAGGGACAGGAAAATCAGGTAAAGTGACAAGTTGCCAAAATTGTTAATAGCCAAGCTAGAAATCATTAGGAGATTGAGATTTACCTTTTCCTAGTATGAAGGTCTATTTATACACAGCATTAGACTAGACCAAGATCTTTGTTTTCATTTCCAATCATATATTTCTGTTTAGTTCATTCATTCATTCATTCATTTTACAAATATTTACTGAGTACCTATTTTGCGCCAGGTGCTATTCTGAGTACCGGCTATTCAGCAGTGAAAAGGACAAAGCAAATAATTCTAAGGATATTCTGGCATAAATTATTTTTATTTAATGAGGAATTAAAACCTTCAGTGTATCTCTCAGACACCCCAGCACTGCTCACAGAAGATGCTGGCACTTAACATTTGATGTGCTGTTCCTCTGGTTCTGGAATTTCTTTGTTAAAGCCAGGAAATATGATGGAAAAATGTATTTGGGCGGAAATGTCAAACTGTTGATTTGTGAGCTATAAATGTTCACCTTTTAAGAATAATTTAAAGGTATAAACAAATGACTAATATTTAAATTGATATAGCAGCAAAAAAGCAAAAAAAAACATGTGAGCCTTCCTGTATTTTGGTTGTTGAGTAGGCTTTGAGTAGGCTTTGCCTACTCAAAGTGAAAAGGACCCTCAAAGAAATCTACATTTAATGGTGTATGTGTGTGTGTGTGTGAGTGGGTGGGGGGGGCGGTGGGCAGAGGGAGAGAGTAAAATTGATATAAAAATATGTATAATATGATAAGTCATATTCTAACACATAATGTCATTGAGTAATTTCAGTAGTGTAAAGTGCTTTGATGAGAAAATAAAGCAGGGAAAGGCAATAGAAAGTGTTAGAGTGCGTGCTGTGGCTCCCTAAGACCAGCATCAGGTTCTATGATTCACAAGAAGGACTCACAAAGCTCAGGAAACTGTTATACTCACAGTTATGGTTTATTATAGTGAAAGAACACAAATTAAAATTATCAGAGGAAAAAGGTGCATTGGGAGCAGTCCAGAGGAACCACGCACAAGCTTTCAGTCGCCCTGTCCCAGTGGGGTCACAGGGCTAGTGATGCATTCTCCTAGCAACAATGTGTGACAACACTTGCAAAGTGTTTCCAACAAGGGAAGCTTACCTAAGCTCCTAATCTCCTCTTTAAGTGTAGCTCAATTTACATTTCTTGGCTTCCAGTTCTTTGCATGCTAACCTGCTTTGTCTCTTATTTCAAAACACTAACACTACAATGTGTGTCAGGGCACACACACACACACACACAATTATTATCAAAATAGTTACCCACAGCACATCAATTCTTCCAGATATTTTGTAATTGCTCTTATCAAGTAAAGAATATCAAGGTAATTGGACACAACGTGTTTACGAGCTGTAAAATATATTACTGGCCCAGATTGAAATTTGTTTCCATCTAGATTAGTAATACTGCTTTCTAATGACCTCTGAATCTTGCAACAGAAGTCATTAGGGTATTTATCAGAAATAGAAATAAGACAGAAAATACATTGCATCTTTTCCTCCTCTCTTCACCCCAACCTAAATGCAGAAAATATTTAGTATCTTCAAAACATTTACTCTTCTACGGCTTTTAAGGAAAACCCCCAAACTGAAAACACAAACAACATATTGTGTGCCTTTCTCATATTCTGACCTATAAAATTGCACACTTCAAAGCTATTTTGAGACTCGGAAATAGAAATGGGAGCATCAAAATGCAGCAATGTCAACAAACTTAAGAATTTTGTAGGTTTGAGCTTTCAGAAAGGGACTTATTATTTTCATTCCTCCTGCTGAAACTCCCATTTATACGATGTTGCTCTCCCCAAGGATCCCCAATAAGCTTCGCCCATTTTCCTACCACTGAAAAGAGAGGTACCCCTAGGCTGGAGAGCAGCTCCCATTTAATAGTGCATAACAACAGAACCAGGGCTGTCAAACTCTGACAGCTTGAATGAGGGAAGATTTCAAACAATTATGAGTGGGATTTTAAACGCCTCACCTGAAATACATTGCAGAGTCCTTATCACAAAAGGGAGATACTTTGGAAACTGCCTTAAAATTCATCCAAGAGGAATTTAAGAGAAGCTTGGCAGGTGCTCATGACACAACAGTTGAGAATAAGAAATGAAGCAGTGCGCTGAAGGGATTTAGGGAGGTTGAACATAATCATTGATGTAAGAATGAGGCCAGGACCCAAGAGATGCAATCCCTGCCCTTTGTTATAAGACCTCAGGGACTGCAAGTGTCTAAACCCTTCCTTGTTTTGTGTTTCATCTCAAGCCAAGTGGTGTTATTCTTATTAGTTAAAAAATAGGAATAGTCTAGTTGAGTAAAAGCCTATTCAGGACTGGACAGAAAGGGACACTACTGCTATTAATACACGACTGTACACATGTCCATTCATCCTTAACAGCACTCTGATAGAAAAATCCATGATCAGTGCTAGTAGGTCTGTTTTGTAGATTCGGACTTTAAGTGAATAATACAAATAATACAAATCCTGTTGTAGTCAGGTTCAAGGTGAGATTGTTTTTGAGAAGCCTTGCCCTCTCTTCTTTCCAGACAACGCTATCTGTGTGCTCTTGCCAGCTTTACTCCTAGAATGCTGCGTAATTTTTCATGGCACGTTGCGCAACGATTTATTTAGTTTTGATTTTTAGACCTCTTTAAGTTCATGTTTGTAAGCAACTTTATTCTTCCCTATCCATATGACTAATCACTGTAAAGCCATATGAAATGAAGAATTTACCAGATGACCTAGGTGAAGTTAGATACAGCCACTCTAAAAATTTACTTAACTTTGACTTAAATATTTTAATTTCCTAAAAGTCCAAGGAAAGTGAAATTGTTTGTTAATAACCACATGGGCCCACAATCCCTGTATCTAAATTCCTGGAGGCCAGATGTGTTTTAGAATCACAATTTTTGGATTTTAGAAACTGAATAGAGCACAAATATTATATACTATGCTAATACGTTTAGTGGCATCTGGGCAGTATCCTTAATCATTGCATTGATGTATCTGTAGTAAAATGTATGCATATTCATATCAGTTCAGGTCTGTGTTGCACCAAATCAGTTACAGACCACTTTTGGTTTTCAGAAAGTTTCCAAATTGCAGATAATTTACTTAACTTTCTTACTTCATTCTTTAAAACAGGTGATGATAAACAACAACAAAAATCCCTCCAATATTCTTTTTAGTTAATGAGGAAATTGAACTTCAGTGAAATGAAATAATACATCCAAGGTCACATGACTAGCAAAGGATGCTAACCCAGTGCCTTCTATTCCATTCTACCACATTGCCTTTCTTCATAATACATGCCTACTTAATTTGTTTCCATTTTTGCCCTGGCTCCTACTGCTTTAATATTCATGGGTCTGCTGAAATCTAGGTTTTCTTCTTATACTGCACTGGTCTTGATGTAATACTAAAAATGAAATGATACTTCATCTCAAATAGGAACTGAAGTCCACTACAAGGTGACAGCGTTCAAGTCCTACATTCACTTAAGTGCTAGAAATTAGTAAGCATTCCTTTTTCTTGTACAAATGTCATCTTAAGCACCTAATTTAGGCAACCATGGGAAGGGTTCATGAAATAAGTTCATGAAAACCTGGACATTTTCTCAGGGTTTACCAATTATTTTCTGAAATATTCAAAGGGAAGAAAAGAAAAACTAATATTGTAGGATTATTTTGTATTTGCATTTTTTTTGGTCACATGAACTAGGATCAGGTGGGAAATGTTATTGTTGGAAGTTACGTGAAGAATGTTTTTGGCATCAGGCTAGCTCTCCTCATGTTTCTTAGGAATAAAAAAAAAACACTTTTACATACTCCTTTTCCATTGCTTTCATCCAACATTTTTTTAACTATGTGATTAAAAGGGGCTTGATGACACGTGGGTCATCTCTTCACTTAAAGATTGCCTAAGCAGTGATACTCAGCCGAAAGTTACAAAAGTTTTATTAAAGGTAGACTTTTATGAACCCTCTCAGTAACCTACTGATAACCATGTTGGCAGGAGATTTTTCTTTAGATCCAACTTGAGTCCTTCTTGCTGCAGTTTCAGTTGATTCTTGGGCTTAATAAATGCCATCCTTATTCAGGAAGGGCAATACACTTTGCAATAATAAAGCTGAGGTTTTCATAACTTCATGAAATTATATATTAGATTAGTTTTAGCTTGGTGCAAAACAAAATCACATTAGTGTTCACACTTCCAAACCCCACAGTCATCTTAATTTTTTCACTGCAACAAAAAGCTCTATTTTTATATACAAAAACTATACACATCATTTTATTTATGCATACATTATCACTTCCCTCAAAGGGTAAAATCTACCTTTAGACTTGAGAACAACTTGACCATTCAGGAATGCAAAAAAAAATACCATCTTCCTGAAAATTCATGATTTCTTATGCTTAAATTCTTACTACCACTGTACAATAAATATATTACTGCACCTATTTTTCTTAATTAAAAAATATAATCCTGCTCAGAGTCTTTGAATGTAGAAAATGAATTATGGAAAAATCTATGCAAGACTGCATTAAAAATATTAAATAATGTTTTCAAAAGACAGATTATAAAATGGTACGATATTTTGTTCAAAAAACACACAGAAACACTTTAAATCCAGAGATTCTGTAGTGTTATCTCTTGGCAAAACCATTTTGTAAAATAAATTATACAAAGAAAAAAATTTCCATCATTTCACAATGGATCTGGAAACTCTTTATATCAAATGAGAATTGTTTTTGTTCAATTAAAATCTTCAGACACATCGGAGAGCTGTAACATTTCCTTTCATAAGGTCAGCAACACCATCACTTCAATTAATCCTCTCAAATATTCTCTACATTACTCAAAAGCTGTCCTCGTCAATGTGGCTGATGTGATGGCATCAACAAGGGGGGAGAAGCAAGACTGGCATCCTGGTGGATTGTGTTCATTGTTTCTCTCTACATTATCTAAAGATTTGTGGTAAAAGACTTGGAGTCTTATTTTTAAAGGATCCTCATTCAGTTTCATTTGCTTTTGTAAATATAGTTGAGAAAGAGCAAATGTACCCTGTTTGTCAGTGTTCCCTTTGTACATCTGTTTGCCTGAATATACATAGTCATCCCTAAATATCTGCAGGGTATCAGTGCCAGGATCCGAGGACACCAAAATTCATGGATGCTCAAGTCCCTTACTTAAATGCCATAGTATTTCCATATAACCTGTGCATGTCCTCCATATATTTAAAATCATCTCTAGATTACTTATAATACCTATTGCAATGTAATTTTATGTAAATAGTTGCTGGAGTACAGCAAATTCAAGTTGTGCTTTCTGGAACTTTCTGGAATTTTTTCTGAATATTTTCCATGTGCAGTTGGTTGAATCCTTGGATACAGAACCCACAGATATGGAGGGCTGACTATGTATGTGTGTGTGTGTATGTGTGTGTATTCAGATCAACTTTGTGAATTATGTGTATTAGCCCATAACCTTTGAATGCTTGGTGGTGATACTAAAATAAAAATTACAGGGCCTCTTTTTTCTTCCTACACAACTTTCTCAGGATTTGTGTTCTTGTCTTTGAATGCTCCCTAGGAAGGTTTTCTTCCTGGTAACCTGTTAAACACTTCAACACAGTAAATAAATGCCTCTGAATATATTTTAGGGCTTTTCGTTTATAATACATAAAGTGCTAGTTTCATGTTTCCACCTGTTCTAATAGGGCTTTTTCATTTATAAGAAAGCTTTACTGAAGTGCTCTATTTAAGTTTAGGTACAGGGAGAATTTGGAGAGAGTCCAGATAGAGTAATAAAAATCAGTAAGCCTATATGCAAATACATTTGGGGATAATGGTTATGCTTGCCAAGATTTTAGTCAACCTGCCAAAAATTGCATTTTACAAAATGCAGTGGTGTTACCCATGCATTTTTCCCACTGTGAATACTAATGAATAATTCCCAGTGGTTGTTGAGGGGCCTGGTGCAAAGAAGTAGCTCCTGGGGCTTATGAAAGAGTTACAGGCTTAATGTAGATTTGGCTTAAGACTTTTCTTCTAAAATTGAGCTCTGTGGGTAACTAATTCTTAACTATTCTATGTTATGGAAATGAATCTAAAGGGCAGAAAAAATGTAGGAAGAAATGTTCTCATTCCAAGGACCTGTTATAGAAAAATTTTCATTAACTGATCCATTTTAGGTTTGCTAAAAGAACAGCTAAATGAAAAATAAATGTTCCTTCTTACAGTGTTGAGTTAGTGCAAGAGTCATATCCTGATTTTACCATCTTGGGTTTTCCCAAGTCTCACCTTATCTTGAAAAGACAGAAGGAAGTAAGACTTGGCCAACTATTCTGAGGCAGCCTTTCATAGAGGCAAGAATATGGACTTTGACATTCAGTTGACTTGGCTACCAGTCACACCATTACCCATATTAGCTCTGTAACTTGTGCTAGCTTTGTAAATGAAGATCATAATTGATATCTAGCTTTCAGGGTCTTGTAATGATTAAATAAAGTTTAAAGTATTAAAGCCTTTGGCTCATAATAGGTGCTCAATAAATGTAAGCCTTCTTTCTAAAAGCAGTTCTCATCAATAGGATAGTCTGATTTTACTAGAAAATTGAAATCCAGTCATACATTTAGAGGAAATGAGTTTTCAGATAAACATATTTAAGTGATAAAATAGAGAAATCGAGGGGAAGGAAACATTTTGATATCCATAAAACAGACACACTTGCAATTTTTCAAATTCTAGTTGAACAGATAAAAAGGAACTCTTGCTGTATCTGCCTGTCTGCATTCTTGGGTAATCATATTAGATGAAAAAATTTGAACCTGTTCCTTAGGAATGTGTTGGTATCAGAGTGGGTAAAGTGTATAAATGTAATGGATAATCATTGCCTAAATCAAAAAAGTAAATAGATCTGTTTATGTGAAAGGTTTATATTGCATTATTTAAGCTATACTTTTTAACTAGGTTCATATTTAGAGTTGCCAAATAAATTATAGGATGCCCAGTTAAATTTGAATTTCAGATAAACAGTGAATACTTTTGTAGTGTAATTATGTTCCAAATATTGCATGGGGCATTGTAACACTGAAATGTTATCTGTTGTTCATCTGAAATTCAAACTTGACTTGTTGTCTCATATTTTTATTTGCTAAATCTGGCAACCCCACTCATATTCTAAATTCATTTTACATTTGAAGGTTATATTATGGATTTTCCTACCCTAAAACCAACTACTTTGCTTATAATTGATCTCAGGCCTTGTTATACATATTATTTATGAGTCTTTCTTGAGACATTTTTTGCTTTATATAGGAAAGGGATGGTGAAGTTAAAATTCGGGGAGAACCCTGAAGCTACATAGTCTATGAGAAATAATTTATGCGATCCGCATAATGAATATCAGCTGCATTCACATTGCTCTGTTTTAATACGCAAGATTAAAAGATCTCTAAAAGCAGAAGATAGCTGATATCATCAAATTGTACTATATGACATTGCAAAGAGGGAGAAAGAATAATCAATCCAGAAGTTCTGAAAGACACCCCCTTAGTAGGCTGCATGTATGGCTGGGAAGCCTCCTCTGTATGCAGCATTATAATAAAGCTACAAGAGGGAGAGATTATGCTTTCAGTTTTATTCGTATTATGCACAAGAATTTTGAATTAGTTTTTTTGTGGATAAGCACCTTAAATCACCCGTAAAAATATCAACTTTATTGTTCATTGTTAAAGAACAGAAGAAATAGCAAAGAGTTTAAAGAATTAAGTGAATACACAGGAAACTTGTTCATACACATGCCTTATGTTTTAACAGTAAATCACCAACTTTTTAGACCTGGCACTGCCTGCTAACACTTAGTTCCAGGGGGAAAAAAAGAGAGCGAAAGAGAAAATTTCCCCTGGATTGGAACAGAAAATAATGTTGAAGCAAATAGAACTCTATATACTTCTGACAGTTCAAATGATACATAAGTACACAGGCTGACAACGGCTGGTTTGTCCCTGCAGTTTCACTTCACTCAACTCTGCACGGTTCTGTAGGACAATGAAATTCAATGCACTTAGAATTTCCAAAAAAAAAAAAAAAATGTGAGCTCAGATTCTTTTAAAAGCATTTCTATGAGAAAACGGATCATTTACATGCCAAAAGCACTTTTAATGTGACATATTTAGCACATGTGTTATTTAGAATGAAAGCTGCTTGAACTTAGCGAATTTTAAAGTCTATAAAATGGCACCCCACTGAGCAGAAAGGTAGCTGTTCTCTGTTATGTGATTATTTGGAATAATAGACTTGTACGTAACTTTTTACGAAATTAAAGGTATGACATTTACTTTCGTTTAGCCCCATAAACTGCACTTTCGAACATAAAGAATGGGCTGATGTATGAATTTGTTGTTTCTTTAAGCAATTTAACTGATTTTTAAAGAACAGTTTTGTGTTTCATCTATTGAGTAACAGATCAAACAGTTATCTTAGATTTAATGAGACTTGCGTATCACTTAACTCTTCCAAGAAATGTTCAGGGACCTTTAAAGTAAGACAGGCGGTCATCCCAGGTTTGTTTTGTTTTCTTCTTCCAACTGGAGTCCAAACCCAAGACTGGCTTTGCTGCAGTGGAGGTTCCTGTGCTGGTGGGCACAGGGGTGTTTGGCCTGGAGGGAGCGTGGCTACACATCGGCCACCTCAACATTCCTCACCGTGGGATACCAAGCTGACTCCATCCAGTTCCTTTGGAGGAGAAAATTGGCATTGCAAATATGATTAGATTTTGGACATATTCTCCTGACAAACATACCGTTTCCCAAGAAGATCCTCAGAGCACACTGCCTTACTTAGAGGAAGAACTTAGAAAATACTTGTTTCTTTCAGTGTAACTGGACAAAGCAGCCAGGTCTTAAAAAGTAAACAGGGATCTGTTGAAAAAAGGCTGAGAGCTCTCAACCCTTCCTCATGTATGATAATTTTGCCTCAGTTATAGAGAAATTGGTAAATTAAGCTGAACACACACACCACACACACACACGGAATATTTATGATGCAGTCAGTCAGAAATATATCTGTGCCCTTGTAGATGAACCCAGGACTATGTACATGATTACCAAGCAGGGTCCAGCGTGCATTAAACCTCTGTGAGTTTAGAGAAGTGAACGACTTAGTGGCTCCTGATTAGAGTGAGGGCGTTGCAGTGGTACACAAGGCTGTTTCCAGATTTCCATTTTTAAACCTCTGTTCCCTTCTCCACCTCCTTCACCCCCTCCAGAGATTTCAATGAGAGTGTTTAAATTTGCTTCAGCCTTGAAATTTGGCATTCAGGAAATCAGCTTAGCAACTCTTGAGTGATTTATCTGGGTTTTCAGAAAGGCGTTTCTTGATACCCTTTAAAGACAGACACTTGATTGAAAAACAAAGTGCTGGGCAGGTCAGAGATTTGCTGTGGGTCCACACAGCTCTAAAAACAGGATGTGTTTTTTTCTTAAAGGAAAGTTTGCTTTTGCTAATCTACATCAAGATATTGCTCGCTCTCTCTCCTTTTGTTTTCCAAATTAAAATAGTGCAGATTTGGGGGATTAGAAAATTCTCTCTAGTGAAGCACAATATTTTTACTATGTGTATTCCCATGACTCTATTGCTCTTGTAACAGAGAGAGCTTTGTTCAGAGAGAGATGGAACTAAAACTGGATCTACAGTCCAAAAGGTGCAATTATGGTCATTTAAGCCAATAACATAATTATGTATATAGTGTATATATTTATCAGATGTGTGCAGCCATTTTGAACTCTTTATGTATTATCGTTGCCACTTTGCAGCTTTCTTGAAACAATTTTCAACATCATCTAAGCAAACATTATGGAGAAGGTTAAGTGCTAAAAATATACTTTTAAATTATATTGAGGTTATGGCTTAAAGCCAGAAGAATCAAAGAATTTTATCTGACAATCCTCTATTTCCTTGATATTAATTAGTATCAGGAATTTAATTAATTCCTATTGTTGTCAGCAGTCTTTTGTGTTTATTTTGAGAAATATAGTTCAAGAAGATGCTTACCCAGGACCTAAATGCAAACTGTTTTAAACTCTTCAGAATCTAAGCTTACTATGTTATTTGTGTGTGACATTAAATCTCCATTCTCAGAATAAACACCACACCACCTGGGATTATGATGACTCTTCATTTTTAAGCCAAAAATTTAACATTGTTTGAAGTCTAGTTTATTTCACACCTTTCCAAGGCTCTCTTTAATGCAAGTAGGTAGGATTCCTAATCTTCCCATCCTGCTGCAGTCCAACAGTTACTAATATTCACATGTGTGTGTTGGTGAAAAGGAAGGTTGCTTTTAGCAAGCATGAGGCGAGGTTTTAATTTGTAGCTGATAATTTGCTACTGGAAGCTTACCCTGATTAGTCTTCTGACTGCACCAACAGTTTTTGAGGTGGTGTGAATTACCTGCTGTGTATGTTTTTACCACTCACTCAGGGATGAAAATGAATTACAACCTAGACCTCAATTAAAGCTCGAAATAAGAAAACCTCAAACTTCTTTTATGTCTGCACTTCTAAAGAACGGACTTAGTTGCTTCTGATATCATTGGAATTGTAATTCACACTCTTGGAAATCCTGCATCGGATCTTTCAGCCCTACTCAAACAAGCGCACCTCAGCTGTTATCCAGTAACATTGCCTTTGCTCCAAGTCAAACCATCATCCAACAGCCAAGAATTGAAACAAACTCCATTTGTGAAAATGAACTGAATTTATCAATAATGTGGAAGGTTTTTAAGTGTTAATTCTCCTCATCCTACAGAAATTACTATGTTATTTTTGGTCCTATTGTGAAATTTAGGAAACTGAGTTGTGGACTTTGATTTAATTTGTCATTAATGCACTGCTTAATTTTCAGCAGTGCTGAAAAGAAATACATTAATGAAAACTTTGAGTAAATATTTTTGACACGCTGTTGTTAGATCTTTTGAAAAAATGTCCATTACTTTTAACCAGTTTGTCACGAGTCTACAAAAGCTCGTATTGTGTTTGTTGGGTGAACTTGACATCTAAAAGGGAACACACAGGCAGTCACATAGTCTCTGTGTTTATTCAGTGGTTCATGTTCCTACTAGGCACTTATTGTGTGTTTCATTTGCTCATGCCATAAGGAATAGAGAGCTTACAAGTCCTAAAGTACTTTCATTCTGCATAGCAAAATGGGTTATACCACTCACTCTCAGGGACAAAATGTCTTGTGAAGGCATTGTACTTGTGGCTGGTCATATCTCCTGAATCTGATGCTGTTCTTCAAATCTCTTATTTTCTTCTGGAAAAAAGAGGGGTATTTGAGAATTTTCTCTGCTAAGATCAGCATAGTAAGTGGCAAGAAGTCGGAAAAGCAAGGAGGGCCTGAAGTTGTAGGATGGTTTTCTGCTGTGATGGTTGGGAAAGGCTGATGCCAGTTGGAGAGTACCTCCTCATTCACTTAAAAAAACAAGTTTATTTTCTTGATGTGGCTGAGGAAATAAAAGATTCTATTTGAATTCTGAGAGAGGAAACAGAGAGCTGCTCACCTAGGAGTGGATCACATACAGAGCTATGTAGGAAGGAGAGGAATAAACAGAAGAGACAGAACCCAGCACTTTCAAGCAGATTTTAAAGTCCTTGATAATAGAAGTCTATTTTTTTAAAATTTCATTTGGGTTTCCCGCAACATCTAGTTTGGGGCTGGATACACAATATGAAGCAGAAGCAGAAGCAGAAATACATTCTGATTTCTGGTTTAGCGCCCATGTTCCAAGGTGATAACTCTGGTTTACAAGACCAAATGAAGTGCAGTTATGTTATATGATGGACACATTGTCTTTAGCAGAGTTTACTTTACTTTTGATATTAGCAGAATTACAGCAAAGTTACCAACTAATTTTGATTAATTTCCTCTCATTCACAGTTATAAATTTTCTAGTTACAATTCTGTTCTGCAATGTCACAGGAAAGATGACATGTGAAGCTCTGCTTGCTCATGTTCCTGGAAAGAGGAAAATCGCCATTCATCTAGTTCTTCCTCCCCCTTTTGCTATCAAATGACAAGATTGTTGATAAGTAGCTACATATTATACAATGTAACAATGTTCTCAGAACTCTTTATTCTTCGGAATAGAGAAGTAGACTTCTAAGGAAATTATAAATGGTAGATTAATGAGCATAAAGAAGAGAGTCTTCTCTGATGTAGGAAATACATTATTTTTGACTGGCTTAGCCTTTTTGGAGGTCTGTACGTTGTTACTTGTTGATACTGTTTAAGTGATGTTTCAGTTAAGAAAATTCTACCATTAGATTTTGTTAGATTTGATGTAATTATGAGGGTTAATTATGTCTTCTCAGATATGAGTTATGTCTTTATTAATATGAAGATAATACCTAAGTATCCATTTAAGGTCTGAAATTGAAATTGGACTACCATATGGTTGATTTTATTGCCTATGTATTGAGTGGTAGCTCCAATAAGAATTGAAATAAAACCCTGTGTGACTATATGTTAGGTAAAAGATAGGCAGGTTCATTAACTCGGTGGTCTCTACCAGGCCAGTAACCTGAGAACAAGCTTGGAATTGAGCAGAAGCAGGAACATGATGTAGATAAGAACACAAGGTCATTTTGCTGGGCAACCTTGAAAGAGGGTTTTTCTGTCTTCGCTCTGTTCACTTTCTTCTATCCCTTATTTGCTCCTTCACTCTCTTACTTTCTCCCTCTTTTCCTTTTCCTAC
Source organism: Mesoplodon bidens (assembly GCF_964165515.1). Lineage (NCBI taxonomy): Eukaryota > Metazoa > Chordata > Mammalia > Artiodactyla > Ziphiidae > Mesoplodon > Mesoplodon bidens. The sequence continues at coordinate 97,409,821 of NC_138178.1, forward strand.
TCTTTCTTTAGAAAATTCACTACCATATGTCACTGGTATATTATTACAGATTATCTTCCTCTAGTCTAGGGTTTACATAAAATAACATAAATTCATAGGTGTTTCTTATTTTAGGTATGTGATACAACTAAGAATGACAAAAGAAATACACACAGCCAAAAATTTGGTTAATTGTACATACAGTCAGCCCTCTGTATCTGAAGGTTCCACATTCATGGATTCAAACAAACCATAGATTGTAAATAATTTTTTAAATTCCAAAAAATTCCAAAAAGCAAAACTTTAATTTGCTTCACACCGGCAATTCTTAACATAGCATTTACATTGTATTTACAACTGTTTACATAGCATTCATGTTGTATTAGGTATTTTAAATAATCTAGACATGGGAATATGTGCATAGGTTATATGCAAATACTACACCATTTTATACAAGGGACTTGAGCATCCTTTATTTGGGTATCCCAGGGAGTCCTCAAACAAATCCCCCACAGATGCCAAGGGACAACTGTATTAGTGTATGGATCACATTTTCCTAAAAACAGGTGAATCCAGGGCGATTTATGACGTTCTTCAGGGGACTTCTAAATCAAACTGAAAATGGACAATAACTTAAAGCAGTGATGCTCTGCCACCACTGGACTCACTGAGAGCAGTTAGTAGCCTTATGTGGGCAGAGTTTTCATGACCTCACTCATCTCTCTCTTCCGCCCCATAACACATGAAAGTGTGTTATTTTTGCCAGCCTAGAATTTTGGAGTTTATCAATTACGTACAAGTTAGAAATTATGAAATATGATCTTGATATATCAAGCTGATTATTTTTTGCAACAAGCTGTGTCACCGAAAGCAGGACTACTCAGTTATTTAAACACTGGTTGTTTTATCTCATATGTCAGATAAAAGCCCCAAATACTCTGGAGGAGATAGTGCTGAGTAGAGAGACACAGAGGCCTGAAGGAAAGTTTTAACTGCTTATATTTCATAGTTTTTCTTTGGGAAAAACATGGATATGCAAATGATTTCTGATTTGTATAACACTTAAGTATATTTTGCTTGCCTTTTAGGCAATTTATTTCACTTAGCATGTGATAGCATATATTGTCATAAATTAAGATAATTTTAAAATATGGAAAACTAGTGCAAAAAAGCAGTCCTTTAAAAGTTCACACATGACTATAGAGCATCTAGAAAGAGGATTTGGGAAATTTAAAACTAAGAAGTTCTGTGTTAATGGTGATTTAAGCCTGGCCCTGTTCCCAAATAAAACAATAAAAAATTAGTCTATTACCAAATATATGATTTAATAGATACTACACTGTGGGATTTATGTTTTATTTTAAAAGAGAATCTTGAGTGTATTGGCTAGCTTTTGAAATTTGCACTGAAATAGATGTATCTATTCAGACTTCTAGCTTCATTGCTTTGTTGAGTTCAGTATATGGGGTGTGAGAAGATGTAATATTCAAAACAGGTCATACTTGAAAAGATTTGCAGGCCTGTTTTTCCTATTAAATAATGAAATTACATTCTTTCCCAACCACACACACAGAAAAATATTTGTAAATATTGGTAGGACTATATCTTTTAAATTTAATCAGTGCATGCTTTCAGAAGAAGCAATATGGATAAATTAAGATACTATGGATAATGCTGCATTTTCAAATGAACCCTAAGTCTGAGGAGTGGAAATCTGGGTTGTAGAACTTTTTCAGCTACTTACCGGCTGGACAATCTTGGGTTTGTCTTATGAACTCACTTTTCTTATTCACTAGGGGGTAACAGTACTTTCCCTACCTATGTGTTTTGAGGTGCAAAATAAGAACTGTGGAAGAACTTTGGAAGATATAAATCATTATTCAAATGTAAGGTATTATCATCTTCTGTTCGGGTATAAGAGTTAAGCTTATTGATATTGTATTGGGTCACTGTATATTTTTCTCATTTTTTCCCACTTTTTATCTTGAACATGGATTCCAGGTCTATTTTAGAGTTAGTCATAGGTTCTTTGATGTAAGCCTAAACACAAAATTTGCTATTGTAATGTTGGTAAATAAGTTAGTTTAAATTCAATCATCTAACTATTCAATACATTTTTCTTAGTGCTTATTCCATGTAAGCACTGTGTTCAGGTGGTACAAAAATGAATCCAAAACAAATACTATCCTCAAGAAGGTTACAGCCACATAGGAAACACAAAATACATCATTGTTGGGTTTGGGACTTGATTTTACCCAACTTACAGACTAATAACTTAGCCTGTTGCTATTCCATGGATGTTGGTAGAATCCAAAAGACAAAGGATTTTATTATTCACAGCACTGCAAGTAACATCATGTTTGTATTGGTTCCCTTTACCTCTGGTCCTGGGGCAGGTGGTGGTAACAAGAAATGCAGGGTAGATATTGTACATGCAGAGGGTTTGTGTTGTAGCTGAGGAACGTTGAGCTTGTGGGACCTACAGTTTTATAGCAAACAGTAAGCAAATCTGCTCTTTGCCCTGCAGGAGAGGTTACTTCATCTTTCCAACACTGCTACAAGTACAGTCCTGAGAAATGGCCCCAGTAAAGAGCAGTCAGGGCCTTGAACTCTTGGTGTACCCAGCAAGATGCATAGAAACACAAGAGATCCACAGAGGAGTGTCTCCCAATAGTCATAAGAAAGAAACTAGCAAGTGATGAGACTCATTAATAATGTAAGGGATTTTAGTCCCATTCCATGTCAAACACAAAGTCAACTGCTTTTTCTTTTAATTATTCCTATTGCCAGCTGTTTATGGAACTCCTACTGATGGGTGTGTTTCATGGTGGAACATCATAGTGATAAAGGATTTTAATCCTATGAAGTGTTCAGCAAGGTTTCTTCCTGTCTTATAACTGAATTCAGTGAGATGTCTTCACTTGGCATTTGCTTCGTCTCTCAAAAACACTTCCTAGGGCCTCCATTGGCCATTTTTCTAAAATTAAATGTGACTTTTCCTAAAGAAAGCTCATGGAGAAACCAAAAAATTCCTTAAGAAGGGACACTGACTTTCTGATATGTCATGTTGAAATGGTGCCAAAACTCCATGAGTTTTCATTAGGAAAATTCACATTTGATTTTCATCTCTTAGCACTACCTGGATCAATGGGTTTATGCCAAAAGAGGTAGCATGGTGGGTTGATACCTCTTTTGACTAAGTAAAGATTCAAACTGGTGTCTCTTGAGAGCCTGGGCTCATTCCACTGGCACCACTGTACCCTGGGAACCAGGAGACATGAGAAGTAAAGGACAGAGCTTCTTAGTTTTTTTCAGAGCCAGTTTATAAAATAAGCCCTCATATGCTCCCCCCAAAATGCTTGAATAACATAAACAAATATTCTACATTTGCTGAGCTTGTCACAATCATAATTTTCTCTTGGAAATCTTCATTGCTGCAAAAGTGTGTAGGGAACAAAGTGATTCCTCAACTATGAGTGAGCTAATAACTGAGAGAAGTTTGTTTTTAGAATTTGAAAAGGGCCTCCCACTTTGCTGTTTGAGATCTTGGTGTAGATATTGCCTTGAACCAGCTGACAAGAGAGAAAAACATTTAGTGAGAGAGTAAGAAATAGAGATTTACTAATAAGTCAAAATACAGGGTGCAGTACAAGAAAACCTTCCTTGGGAGACAACATACTCTTCAAAAGAAGAGTGAGTTTGTTTTGGCAGGGGGCCTTGGAATTCTAGTTTGCAATTTAAATCTTTGCTAAAAATTGCATTTTTAAGGCAGGTGCTTGTCTAGCACAGGTGGTTACTGTAGCAATCACTATATCGACAGAAAAATATTATGATGGGATGTAGAGATACCAACCAAATGAAATAAAGTGAAAGAGAACAAAAAAATTATTCACTTCTTTCTTCTCTCCTCCCTCACATACTCCTCCAAATAATTGTAATTTAATGTTCTATTTAGAAGAACAGATTTATAACAGGGCCCCTCAATATTAATCTTAAACTCAGAAAAATAACTTGTCATTTATTTAACCCCAGCCTGATGGGAGGTTAGATTCACTACTGAAAGTCTGTTACAAATAGTCGGGACATCCTAAGGTCACTAAATGATGGCTGTCATTTTCTTATTCAGCCCAATAATGAAGGAGTTTTTAAATGTTTGGACATTAAATCTATGTAGTGCCATGACCTGGACATACCCTTTTACTAAACACTAGCCCACTAAATCCTCTTAGAATGTTGTTTACCTCCAGATAAATCAAACCTGACAATGTAGGTTAACTTCACTGATTCATTTTTCAGCCACAAATAATTAATAATTTTTACAGAATGAAAGCTACAGACTTCTTTTTATACGGTGGACTACAGGGAGTGATATAATTCTTAGATGTCATGTGAAATGTGAAGCCATTTTTCTGGAACTGATGTTCCCAGTTCTCTCCTAAGCGGAGTAGCTACCTTTCCTCCACTAGAGGATCATCCAGCAGGAATGACCTTATCAATTACTGTAAGTCAGCATCTTTCCCCCAGAGTTTGAGCAAGCTGTTCTCTGCAATTTGTATCGGTAGCCTGATCCGAATCCATTTCGAAGCCTGATCATGTCATATATTGTAGCAGTGAAAGACATATTGCTGCAGTAAGCAGACATGGGCTCTGTGAGGAGAGCTTTGCTAGCTGACCAGAAACCCCACACGATGGAGAGAGGCCAAAACTCAATGAAGAAAAATGAGTAGAGAAGGGTCCAGGATATTTTTACCCTGGAAAGTTTAAGTGAAAGATTTTGCCGATGATTATTTCACTTCGTTTATTTTGGTCAGCTTCCCCCTCTCTGTTCGTTACCAAAATAACTCGAGTTCATTATGGTTTTAATAGAGATTAGGAATTAAGGTCAGAAAAGGTTTTGCTACAGTTGTCTCAAAAAGTCACCTGCTGCGGGTTTGCACAGTGAGGCTTCTGCATCTTTCCTTATAAGTTTTCCCCAATCTACTTTCCCTCCAACACTTTGTAAGTAATATTTTCCATTATGTCATATTTCCAGGGTAGCTGGGCTTTTGAATCGTCTTATTTCTTTGACTTCACATTCCTCTGTTCTTGAATAGCTAATAGTTGTGATAATATTTTCTGCACTTAGAATTGCTATCTGTTGACCTGGAAGGGAGAGAGTTTTCTGAGAGTTACAGCACATATAACCTCTCTTGACATCAAGGACACAGAGAAAGTTGCTAAAATAGATGATTGATTCCCTACACTGAGCTCAGCACTTAGATTTTCCATTAGGTTCAGAAACTTACCTTAGGTTTACACCTGGAAAATTTTGGCATTGGCCCTTAATATCTTTATCTGCTGGGATACACTCATATTCCTGCTTTGGGAGTCGAGTAGCTGCACATGAAAAGAGCAGAGGAACTAACTTAGGAACATTTTCCCCTAAAAATATATTTAAATTTTAATAATAATTCTTTTGGATTTGGTTGATGTTCAGGTTGAAGCTTTAGATTAGTCCTACTTTTGTGTCTGCTGGTTTGAGCATATGTAGTCTAATCCCATATGAAAGCCAACACTTCATTCTTTCATAATAAAATTATGGTTTACTATATAGCAAGAGCTCCATCCATTATGTGAGATGTAGATTATGCAGACATTGGACACAAGGATGAAATGGCTCCTCTTCAGCTGTTCTTTTCTACTGTGTAATTATATAATTAGGATGTAGACTATCTATCATACAATTCTTTTTGTAATTCCATGGGAAAAGCTACTGAATATGGACAACAGATGATTCTTAAACCTCAATATCACAGCTGGTTTACATTTTTTACCCTAAATCCCATAAGTGGGCAGGCCATGTTACAGAACCTTTCATGCCAAATTTCCTTTTTAAAAATTGAAACCATTTTGGTATTATCCAAGAGAAAGAGAGTATTAAAGAATGGTAGACTGTTTACCTGATGTTTATAAGATTATCCACATTGTTTTTCAGTGAATGCTTTCCTTTCTCTCAAAGATATTCACTATATTTAATTCCCTTTGTGTCCTTTCCATCCTCTCTATTTCTTTTTTTATCATTATGCATGTTTTCTATTTAATTCTTTTTCTTCCCTCTCTAATACCTTCTCGATTATTGTACAACCCATAGACAACCTACACTCTAGTTTAAAGTCTCTTAGGTTCCCCAAGCCAGATCTCACCCCAAGTCATCCTCTTTTTAGTACCCAATATGCCTACCATCTACCTTGTATCACTTTACCTCTCCTCAAAAGTACAAAACAAGATTTTTCAGCTCTAATTCAGTTCAACAACTTGTGTTAATGACCTAAAAACCCACTAAGAAAGGTTGACAGAATTGGTCTTAAATACATTTTAAAATTATTAACATAATAATATCATAACAAACTTGAGAAAAACTGAGACTTATTTTGATGCAAGAAAGAATATAGGTCTCCTGCTATCATAAATCTGGCTCAGTGGAAAGACAGCAGGATATAGAGCCAGGGGATGCAATTTTAGATTCACTTTTGTAAATAATCTGCAGTGAGAATTAGCCCCAGTGGGTCTCTTTGTTGTTCATTGCTTCAGTTTCTATGACTACCGAATGGGAGTACACTAAAGGAAAAAAAATATTTTTTCATTCTGTTCAGTCAACATATATTGACTGTCTATTCTGGGTGAGATACTTAGCCAGGTGTGTTGGGACAAACAGAGTTGCTTGTATCATGGCCTCTTTTCCTCAAGTTGTTTATAATTTATTTGGGCAAATAGGCCTAGCAGGAACTAACTAAGCAAAGAGACATATTCTGACTATCACATATAATGTATAAATAAAGCATGGAAACACATAAGAATAATTTCACTTGGAAAGATGTCTAATGTGGCTAAATGGAAGAGTTGACATTGGAATCAATGGATATGAGTTCAAAGTGCAGAGAGAGAAAAATATAGTTTAGAATGGGAGAGTAATGGGAGCAAAAGAACAGAGGTAAGAAAGGACAGGAAACATTTAGCCAACAATTAGAAATCTGATGGGTGATGAGATTGGAAAATTATCATTTGATTTCAATTATATTTTTATTTACAGAAGTTCTGTTTCTTTTTTTTTAATCAGTTTTGTCCATCTTTATAGTTTGTTATTCTTTGCTCTATTTTCAAGCTTTAATAATTCTTTACTATATTAAACATGGTATTTCATAATCTGTCTCATAATTACAGTATCTGAGATTTGCATATATTGGATTCTGCTATCTGCTGTTTCCGCTTACTTCCACTCAGGATAATTTGATATGTATTTTTTTTAGATTTTTGAATATGAGCCATTCATTTTCATTGGAGTTCTTTGAGGCCTGATTTGAAGTAGGTTCTTCCAGAGAGAATTTGACTTTGCTTTTTAGAGTTGTGTGGTGGTACTACCAACATGACATCACTTTAAGTAAATGATTCATTTGAAGTTTTTTGGATATAGAGGCATTGAGAATTCAGACCTATAAAACCATGAGCAGAGACCACATATGCTTCTCAAGGCAGATTTCCCTCCTTTCACTTCAGCACCAGGATAAGTTTTAAGATAAGTTTTCCAGCTTTCTCCTTCTGTTTATTTCTTGTTCATTCTTACACTAAGTGTAATGGCCTTTGGGATCCAAGTGCATCTTGGGGTTAACCATCCTTACTTCTAGGTGAGGACTATGGGCTTTCTACTGCTTCTTAGGCATGACGTAGCCATTACAGAGGAGCTCAAGACCATTAGGGATTCCCTCTGTCATTTATGTTTTAGATCCTCGAATATTCCTTCACGTGAGCCCAACAATAAGTTTCAAAAGATTATTTTTACATTTTATTTAGCATTTTAGTTGTTTTAGCTATGCAGGTCAGTCAGGGCATTTAGTCTGCTGTACTGTTAGAAATGGAAGTCATAAGTGTAATTTTTAGGTCATTAGTATCTTATTTTTTGCCTCAAAGTTTGGACGATATTTTGTAGTTAGTAGAAATCCACTGGGTGTTTTGTTTGTTTGTTTGTTTTAGGGGGAAATGACAAGCTAAGAGCTGTTATTTGGAAACGTGAGTCTGGCAGTGTAATATCAGAGACTGGAGATAAGTTAAAAAGTGTTTATCATAGTTTAGATAAGAGGTAAAGAAGTGTGATCTGGGAGGAAGGCACAGGGAATGAAACAAAGTCTTACATTGAAAAGAATACAGATAAGAAATGATCCTTTTTTCACTGGTTAAACCAACTTGTTGGAATGTAAAGAGAGGTATTGTTGAAGATATGTACTATAGAGGGGTCCTGGGAGCTCTAACTGAATTGTTAATAAAGTATCTGAATGCTAACCTCTCTATTATAATAAGGACATACTCATGTAATTGGACTTTCTAAGAAAGATAATTCCACTCTAATCATTTTTAGTCTGAGCTTATTTGAGTAGGAATGTCTTAACCTACCTTGAGGTATGACAAATCCCAGGGAAATGCCATCTTGCTTTTTGTAATCCAGGAAAGCATCTTGCTTTTACTGTAATCCTATGGATTCCTTACGGAATTAAATAATCATTCTTAATAGAATGAAAATAGATCATAAATTCAAATTTAATTAATTCTTCAAATTGTAACCTTTCTTTTGTATAGCAATCTGAAACAAAATTTATTTTTTTCTGCACAAAAAGAAAATGAAGGGTATAGAAACACAAAAAAGAAGTGATTAAAATACGGGAAATAATATGTCTCATTTTGTCAGCATTCTTAAAAAATTATAAAGGAATTAGTCTTATGATGCTGTTTTCTGATGGCTTTATGTTTGCTGCAAAGAAACATTTTTATTCACCTGTCAGTATTCAGAGTTCAAGCTCACAAGGCTGTCTTTCTGTGGGATATTTATAATTAAATTACCCTAACCATCTTGAACTAATGGGTTGATGATTAGAGATTCTTAAATTTGAAAGCAAGCTTTAAATATCATTTCTTTAGACTTCTCCTTCCATTGGGATGGACAGTAGACTTAAGGAAAGAATGGTGGTGGTGGTAGGGTGGAGGAATCTAGAGTCAGAAACACCTGGCTTCAAATCCTACCTCTAATTTTTACCTGTATGTGATCTTGGGTAAGTGACCTTTCTCTATGAACTTCAGCTTATTTATGAAGGATATAGGAATAATGATACTGGTTTCACAGAGTTGTGGTGGGTGTTAAACGAGATATTTATGCAGATGCCTAGCATAGTGTCTGGCACATTACAGGTACTCAGCAAATAATAACTGTTGTTATTGTTTTATCATATTCAACTTGTCTTTGAGTATCTCTCATGATATGGAACTTATTGTGATGCAACCTGTTAAATTTTTGTTGTAGGTTCTCTATCAAGTAAAAAATGTGACTCCCTGAAACTTCCATTCTTTGATCTATGTTTTGCCCTCTGAAACAACATAGAATACATATTTTCTTTCTTCTGAAGGACAAACCTTCAACCACTTAAAGATAGAGGTGATAGAGAGGGAATCATTAATTGAGCCATGTCTCTGTGACAACTGAAAGTCATGAGCTTCAGAGATTAGGTGGAGGCTCAGTCCCCTCTTCCATTATACCAGGGGGAGAGAAAGGAAGTCTAGGGAGAGGTGCAGACACATTTGTAGCTTTGCTGAAATTTCAAGCACTTCTCTCTGTGATGTAAGGTCTTCAGCTGAGAGAGAGGATGTCTGTGGTGGGGTTAGAAATTTTAGGAGAGTGGGAAAGCTTTGAAACCATTTCTGTGCAATGGTTTGACCAAGGACTATTGGGCAGCATTGAGGGTCCAGCTAAGGTTGAAGACCCCATGTTAATATTGGCACCAATTGCTTCATGTCCTTTTTTTTAGGCTGCATTGGGTAGCCAGAATGGAGGCCAGAGTTGGTAATGTTTGAGTTTTCTCAAGTTTGAAGGCTTTCCAAGCAAGTAGAATAAATCATTGGTGTGGCAGGAGATTTGAGAAAGATGGCAAAAGAGTGCTCCAAGTATGGGGCCGTGGGCTCTCAGCTGACAGAGAAAGAAATAAAGGCAGGAAGCGGCTGATAGCTAAAGAGAGAGAAGAGGGATCAAGGAACTAGGGATCTTTCTGAGGTTGGAGGGTAACATGAGTAAAAGACATCCATTTATTGAGTGCATCCTCTTGCCCAACACTGCTAACATATAGGGTAATGAGATAAAAGATGGGGAGACACAAAAGTCACAGTGCTGCCCTTGAAAAATTCACTTTTTAATAAATATACGTGGATTATTCTGAGCATTTTAGACTCTTGAACACTTCTGTGGAGTTTAAGAGGGGCAGAGATTGATAAAAAGCCATGGTTGAATGGCCCTTTTCTTCTGTGTCCTTAAAATGGCACCATTTTAGAATTGAATCTTCTCCTTTTAGCTAAGTTGAGTTTTAATGAGTAAGTTTTTCATGCTCTTTTGCTTTGCATTGAAATCCTCTTTAAAAAAAGTAATTCCATATTAACATTCCCACAACCATTCATCAATTTAGCATTGAAGCTCTGATCTTTTCACTATCCATTTCCCTAGTTTTGTAGAAATTACAAGAACATACTGATACTGCCTGGAGCTCACACACACAGGGTTTGTGCTTAATGATGAGCCTGGGACTTGTTTGTATTTCAGGGTGATATGAATACTAAAATACAATGCATAAAACTGAGGTTTGCTATGTACTCTTGCCATAAAATTATGTCTGTATTTTTAGAAATATTATGCACCATAATTTTGACTTAATCTATTTCAGCTTATTTAAATCCATGGAATGTAAAAAAGACTTGTCTCTCAAAAGCTTTCTTCCCCATCTTAACTAGGAAATGAGAAAAGATTATTATTATTATTTTTTGTAAATAGGAAGCTCATATGTATTTTAGAATAATGTGATGATGATGAGTCAAAATAAAATGTATTTTCTCTAAACTTAGTGCTAGTCCACCAACCAATGATTCAGGAGTCATAAAAACCTACATGATTTATAAAGTAGGCATTATACAGTTCTAAAATAATTTTCTCAGAGAAAGTTTGTGCATTGAATCAAAGAGCATGTTATTTTGGAGAAAAAAAATGATTCCTAATTTTAGCTAAATCCATTCATTCAAAAATAAATATTGAGTGCCTTCTTTATACTTCTTCCGAGGTCACTCTCCTTGGCTTGTAGATGGCTGTCTTCTCCCTGTCTTCACGTGTTCTTCCCTCTGTGTGTGTCTGTGTCCAGATTTCCTCTTTTTATAAGGCCGTCAGTCATATTGGATTAGGGCTCACACATGTGACCTCATTTTACATCTTTAAAACCCTATCTCCAAATATTAAAAGAAGCTAGAAGAACATTTTGGTCATTAGTTCTTCAAATATTTTTTTCTATCTTTCACCTATCATTTCCTTCAGTGATTCTAATTACAAGAACATTTGGCCACTCGAAGTTATTCCACAGCTGACTAATAATCTCTTCAGTTCTTTTGTTTTTTTGTTTTTTCTCTCTGTGTTTCCTTTTGCATAGTTTCTACTTTGCTGTGTCTTCAAGTTCACTAATGTTTTTCTTTGGTAGAGTCTAATCTGTTGTTAATTCCATTCACTGTACTTGTTTTTATTTAAGACATTGTTATTTTCATCTCCAGAAGTTTGACTTTGTTGTTTACACACTTTCTTAAATGTTCATCTTTTTCTCTACCTTTTTGAACATATGAAATATAATTATAAAATACTATTTTAATGTCCTTGTCTACTAATTGTGACATCTTGACATCTATGTCAATTCTGGGTAGGTTTGTTATTTTTTTTTCATGAAACACTTTTATAAGAACATTTTTGCAAAAGCATCAGAGTACACCCAGAACTGTCTGTAAATGACAAAAGACTTAAAAATGACCACGGTTAAAGATTTGATGAAAGTTCATAATAATGAAATTGACAAGGAAATTTAGTTATTTCTGAGATATACATTTTAAATTAATAACTAGAATTATGACTTATAACATTATACCAGAACATATAAGATTTTTAGAAATTTCATGTAATGTCTGAAACAATTATATTAACATATTTCCATACAAATAACCCAAAGAAAGTTTAGTATTAGTTGTTTTATTTGTTCGTTTTTTTATAGTACGTGTTCTTATTGGTCATCAGTTTTATACACATCAGTGTATACATGTCAATCCCAATCGCCCAATTCAGCACACCACCATCCCCACCCCACCGCAGTTTTCCCCCCTTGGTGTCCATACATTTGTTCTCTACATCTGTGTCTCAACTTCTGCCCTGCGAACCGGTTCATCTGTACCATTTTTCTAGGTTGTACATACATGCGTTAATATACGATATTTGTTTTTCTCTTTCTGACTTACTTCACTCTGTATGCCAGTCTCTAGACCCATCCACGTCTCAACAAATGACTCAATTTCATTCCTTTTTTATGGCTGAGTAACATTCCATTGTATATATGTACTACAGCTTCTTTATCCATTCGTCTGTTGGTAGGCATTTAGGTTTTTTCCATGACCTGGCTATTATAAATAGTGCTGCAATGAACACTGGAGTGCATGTGTCTCTTTTTTTTTTTTACATCTTTATTGGAGTATAATTGCTTTACAATGGTGTGTTAGTTTCTGCTTTATAACAAAGTGAATCAGTTATACACATACATATGTTCCCATATCTCTTCCCTCTTGTGTCTCCCTCCCTCCCACCCTCCCTATCCCACCCCTCTAGGTGGTCACAAAGTGCCAAGCTGATCTCCCTTTGCTATGCGGCTGCTTCCCACTAGCTATCTATTTTACTTTTGGTAGTGTATATATGTCCATGCCACTCTCTGGCTTTGTCACAGCTTACCTTTCCCCCGCCCTATATCCTCAAGTCCATTCTATAGTAGGTCTGTGTCTTTATTCCTATCTTACCCCTAGGTTCTTCATGACATTTTTTTTTCTTAAATTCCATATATATGTGTTAGCATACGGTATTTGTCTTTTGTTTTCTGACTTACTTCACTCTGTATAACAGACTCTAGGTCCATCCACCTCATTACAAATAGCTCAGTTGCGTTTCTTTTTATGGCTGAGTAATACTCCATTGTATATATGTGCCACATCTTCTTTATCCATTCATCTGATGATGGACACTTAGGTTGTTTCCATCTCCTGGCTATTGTAAATAGAGCTGCAATGAACAGTTTGGTACATGACTCTTTTTGAATTAATGGTTTTCTCAGGGTATATGCCCAGTAGTGGGATTGCTGGGTCATATGGTAGTTCTATTTGTAGTTTTTTAAGGAACATCCATATGTTCTCCATAGTGGCTGTACCAATTCACATTCCCACCAGCAGTGCAAGAGTGGATTATGGTTTTCTCTGGGTATATGGCCAGTAGTGGGATTGTTGGATCATATGGTAATTCTATTTTTAGTTTTTTAAGGAACCTCCATACTGTTCTCCATAGTGGCTGTATCAATATACATTCCCACCAACAGTGCAAGAGGGTTCCCTTTTCTCCACACCCTCTCCAGCATTTGTTGTTTGTAGATTTTCTGATGATGCCCATTCTAACTGGTGTGAGGTGATACCTCATTGTAGTTTTGATTTGCATTTCTCTAATAAATAGTGATGTTGACCAGCTTTTCATGTGTTTGTTGGCAATCTGTATAACTTCTTTGGGGAAATGTCTATTTAGGTCTTCTGCCCATTTTTGGATTGGGTTGTTTGTTTCTTTAATATTGAGCTGCAAGAGCTGTTTATAGTTTCTGGAGATTAATCCTTTGTACATTGATTCGTTTGCAAATATTTTCTCCCATTCTGAAGGTTGTCTTTTCGTCTTGTTTATGGTTTCCTTTGCTGTGCAAAAGCTTTTAAGTTTCATTAGGTCCCATTTGTTTATTTTTGTTTTTATTTCCATTACTGTAGGAGGTGGATCAAAAAAGATCTTGCTGTGATTTATGTCAAAGAGTGTTCTTCCTATGTTTTCCTCTAAGAGGTTTATAGTGTCCAGTCTTACATTTAGGTCTCAAATCCATTTTGAGTTTATTTTTGTGTATGGTGGTAGGGAGTGTTCTAATTTCATTCTTTTACATGTAGCTGTCCAGTTTTCCCAGCACCACTTATTGAAGAGACTGTCTTTTCTCCATTGTATATCTTTGCCTCCTTTGTCATAGATTAGTTGACCATATGTGTGTGGGTTTATGTCTGGGCTTTCTATCTTGTTCCATTGATCTATGTTTCTGTTTTTGTGCCAGTACCATATTGTCTTGATTACTATAGCTTTGTAGTATAGTCTGAAGTCAGGGAGTCTGATTCCTCCAGCTCTGTTTTTTTCCCTCAAGACTGCTTTGGCTATTCAGGGTCTTTTGTGTCTCCATACAAATTTTAAGATGATTTGTTCTAGTTCTATAAAAAATGCCATTGGTAATTTGATAGGGATTGCATTGAATCTGTAGATTGCTTTGGGTAGTATAGACATTTTCAAAATATTGATTCTTCCAATCCAAGAACATGGTATATCTCTCCATCTGTTGATATCATCTTTAATTTCTTTCAATCAGTGTCTTATAGTTTTCTGCAAACAGGTCTTTTGTCTCCCTAGGTAGGTTTATTCCTAGGTATTTTATTCGTTTTGCTGCAATGGTAAATGGGAGTGTTTCCATAATTTCGCTTTCAGATTTTTCATCATTAGTGTATAGGAATGCAAGAGATTTCTGTGCATTAATTTTGTATCCTGCCACTTTACCAAATTCATTGGTTAGCTCTAGTATTTTCCTGGTGGCATTTTTAGGATTCTCTATGTATAGTATGTCATCTGCAAACAGTGACAGTTTTACTTCTTCTTTTTGAGTTTGCATTCCTTTTATTTCTTTTTCTTCTCTGATTGCCATGGCTAGGACTTCCAAAACTATGTTGAATAATAGTGGTCAGAGTGGACATCCTTGTCTCGTTCCTGATCTTAGAGGAAATGCTTTCAGTTTTTCACCATTGAGAATGAGGTTTGCTGTGGGTTTGTCGTATATGGCCTTTATTATGTTGAGGTAGTTTCCCTCTATGCCCACTTTCTGGAGAGTTTTTATCATAAATGGGTGTTGATTTTTGTCAAAAGCTTTTTGTGCATCTATTGAGATGGTCATATGGTTTTTATTCTTCAATTTGTTAATATGGTGTATCACATTGATTGATTTGCGTATATTGAAGAATCCTTGCATCCCTGGGATAAATCCCACTTGATCATGGTGTATTATCCTTTTAATGTGTTGTTGGATTCTGTTTGCTAGTGTTTTGTTGAGGATTTTTGCATGTATATTCATCAGTGATACTGGTCTGTAATTTTCTTCTTTTGTACTATCTTTGTCTGGTTTTGGTATCAGGGTGATGGTGACCTGATAGAATGAGTTTGGGAGTGTTCCTTCCTCTGCAATTTTTTGGAAGAGTTTGAGAAGGATGGGTGTTAGCTCTTCTCTAAATATTTGATAGAATTCACCTGTGAAGCCATCTGGTCCTCGACTTTTTTTTTTTGGAAGATTTTTAATCACAGTTTCAATTTCAGTGCATGTGATTAGCTCATTCATATTTTCTATTTCTTCCTGGTTCAGTCTTGGAAGGTTATACCTTTCTAAGAATTTGTCCATTTCTTCCAGGTTGTCCATTTTATTGGCATAGAGTTTCTTGTAGTAGTCTCTTAGGATGCTTTGTATTACTGTGGTGTTTGTTGTAACTTCTCCTTTTTCATTTCTAATTTTATTGATTTGAGTCCTCTCCATCTTTGATGAGTCTGGCTAATGGTTTATCAATTTTGTTTATCTTCTCAAAGAACCAGCTTTTAGTTTTATTTATCTTTGCTATTGTTTTCTTTGTTTCTATTTCATATATTTCTGCTCTGATCTTTATGATTTCTTTCCTTCTGCTAACTTTGGGTTTTGTTTGTTCTTCTTTCTCTAGTTCCTTTAGGTGTAAGGTTAGATTCTTTATTTGAGATTTTTCTTGTTTCTTGAGGTAGGCTTGTATAGCTATAAACTTCCCTCTTAGAACTGCTTTTGCTGCAACCCGTAGGTTTTGCATTGTCATATTTTCATCGTCATTTGTCTCTAGGTATTTTTTTTTGTGTGTGGTACTCGGGCTTCTCACTGTCGTGGCTCTGGACGTGCAGGCTCAGTGGCCATGGCTCACAGGCCCAGCCGCTCCGCGACATGTGGGATCTTCCCGGACCAGGGCACGAGCCCATGTCCCCTGCATCGGCAGGCGAACTCTCAACCACTGCGCCACCAGGGAAGCCCTCTAGGTATTTTTTGATTTTCTCTTTGATTTCTTCAGTGATCTCTTGGTTATTTAGTAACGTATCATTTAGCCTCCATGTGTTTGTGTTTTTTACGTTTTTTTCCCTGTAATTCATTTCTATTCTCATAGCATTGTGGTCAGAAAAGATGCTTGATATGATTTCAGTTTTCTTAAATTTACTGAGGCTTGATTTGTGACCCAAAATATGATCTATCCTGGAGAATGTTCCGTGCACACTTGAGAAGAAAGTGTAATCTGTTGTTTTTGGATGGAATGTCCTATAAATATCAATTAAATCTATCTGGTCTATTGTGTCATTTAAATCTTCTGTTTCCTTATTTATTTTCATTTTGGATGATCTGTCCATTGGTGTAAGTGAAGTGTTAAAATCCTCCACTATTATTGTGTTATTGTCGATTTCCTCTTTTAGAGCTGTTAGCAGTTGCCTTATGTATTGTGGTGCTCCTATGTTGGATGCATATATATTTATAGTTGTTATATCTTCTTGGATTGATCCCTTGATCATTATGTAGTGTCCTTCCTTGTCTCTTGTAACATTCTTTATTTTAAAGTCTATTTTATCTGCTATGAGTATTGCTACTCCAGCTTTCTTTTGATTTCCATTTGCATGGAATATCTTTTTCCATCCCCTCACTTTCAGTCTGTATGTGTCCCTGGGTTTGAAATGGGTCTCTTGTAGACAGCATATACATGGGTCTTGTTTTTATATCCATTCAGCAAGCCTGTGTCTTTTGGTTGGAGCATTTAATCCATTCACATTTAAGGTAATTATCAATATGTTTGTTCCTATGACCATTTTCTGAATTGTTTTGGGTTTGTTTTTTGTAGGTCCTTTTCTTCTCTTGTGTTTCCCACTTAGAGAAGTTTGTGTAGCATTTGTTGTAGAGCTTAGCTTTTGCTTGTCCGTAAAGCTTTTGATTTCTCCATCGAATGTGAATGAGATCCTTGCTGGGTAGAGTAATCTTGGTTGTAGTTTCTTCCCTTTCATCACTTTAAGTATATCATGTCACTCCCTTCTGGCTTGTAGAGTTTCTGCTGAGAAATCAGCTGGTAACGTTATGGGAGTTCCCTTGTATGTTATTTGCCATTTTTCCCTTGCTGCTTTCAATAATTTTTCTTTGTTTTTAATTTTTGCCAATTTGATTACTATGTGTCTCAGTGTGTTTCTCCTTGGGTTTATCCTGTATGGGACTCGCTGTGCTTCCTGGACTTGGGTGGCTATTTCCTTTCCCATGTTAGGGAAGTTTCGACTATAATCTCTTCAAATATTTTCTCTAGTCCTTTCTCTCTCTCTCTTCTCCTTCTGGGACCCCTATAATGTGAATGTTGTTGTGTTTAATGTTTTTCCAGAGGTCTCTTAGGCTGTCTTCATTTCTTTTCATTCTTTTTTCTTTATTCTGTTCCACAGCCGTGAATTCCACCATTCTGTCTTCCAGGTCACTTATCCGTTCTTCTGCCTCTGTTACTCTGCTATTGATTCCTTCTAGTGTAATTTTCATTTCAGTTATTGTATTTTTCATCTCTGTTTGTTTGTTCTTTAATTCTTCTAGGTCTTTGTTAAACATTTCTTGCATCTTCTCGATCTTTACCTCCATTCTGTTTCCGAAGTCCTGGATCATCTTCACTATCATTATTCTGAATTCTTTTTCTGGAAGGTTGCCTATCTCCACTTCATTTAATTCCTTTTCTGGGGTTGTATCATGTTCCTTCATCTGGTACATAGCCCTCTACCTTTTCATTTTGTCTATCTTTCTGTGAATGTGGTTTTCGTTCCAGTGGTTGCAGGATTGTAGTTCTTCTTGCTTCTGCTGTCTGCCCTGTGGTGGATGAGGCTCTCTGGGTAGGTTTTGATTAGATTATTAAAGGTTATATTTTCTTAGTTCTTTGCGTGCCTTGTGAACTTTGATCGAAGACCAGACATTGTAAGTTTTACACTGTTGGGTGTTGGATGTTTTTGTAGTTCTGTAAATAGTCATAAACTTTGTTATGGGATGCAGTTAAATTACTCAAAAAAGATTTTTTGAAGCTTCCTTTGAAGCTTTTTAAGGCCCAACCATAGCTGCCTTTCACCCAGGGTCTGACCATGAGCCAATACACATCTGAGTATGCTACTTGATACTTTGTGATTGACAAGGTTTTTGCTACTCTGCCTTGTGGTAAAATGAACTGTTCCTGACCCTGTATGAGCTCTCAGAATTGTTCTCTCAGTTCCTTTTCGGGTAGATCTTTTCACAGCCTTAGGTAGTCCTTTCCTTCATTTCCTGGCCTTAGGTAGTTAGTTCCTTCATTTCATGCACTGATCAGTACTTGAGACCCTCTGAAGATTTGGAATGCTCTCTATGCAGATATCTTTTTCCTGGTACTCTGCCCTGTGTACTCTATCTAGTTGCTTTGGACTCTGTTCCCTCCCAGCTGTGTCTCCTCGACTTATGAATATGAGGCTAGGTTTTATGTGATTCTGGTGTCCTGCCCACTGCAGTGGGCTGGAAAATCCATCCAGGTGATAAACTGGGGCATTCTTAGGACTCATCTCATTTATTTGCCTTCTTTTGTCCTGTGATGCCTGATGTCTGATGTCTGAAAACCACTGTTTAATACATTTTGTTTCTTTTTTGCTGTTGTTTCAAAAGGGAGGATAAATCTAGTCCTTGTGACTCTTTGTTACTCCATTGTGTTGAGAAGTTGAAGTTCGCCACTCTCATCATGGAAGTTTTTAAGGGATAGATCATTGAGTTAATATAAGAAATACTGGAAGCAGCTCCTGACTCTAGAGAAAAGGTGCTAGAAGGAATTAAGAGAGGAGGTCAGGCTTCAACTGTCTGGAATGTGTTTATGGCTGGCCTCTTTTCCTAAAAAGATGTTTGCAGACACTGTAGTAAATAAGAGAAAAGATGTTGCTCATGGCATTCTATCTTAAGAGCATAAGGCAATGTAGGACACATGTCATCCTGGCACTTAGGGTCACCAAATATTTCCAGTCAGCTTATAAATTTAGCAGATCATTTGTTAAACATCCGAGTAAGAAATGACCACCTAATATGATAGAATGATCTTCCTCAAATCACACCAAAAATGTAGAATAAAATATGCCCCATAATTTTTTACAAAATAATAGGAGCAGACATCCAGCTACATGAAGATGAATGAAGCTGCCAGGAAGTCAGCTAGACTCACTCACTAGCCAAGGGATTCATTCCCACACCTCAGTCTTTAGCAAAATTACGTATTCCCACGTGTCATGAGTCTTTGGGGTTGCTCACAAGTAGTCGAAATCTTGAATGCTAAATACATGAATGCCAAAGTTTTGTATTATTTGGGACTACTGTTTCCAGAGTATCTTAAGGCATAGAAGTTTGGGAAGAAAAAGAAAAGAAAGAATGAAACCAAAAAAACAAAAACAGAAATTTTAAGCCCAGTTATTCTTTGAATTTACACTGGTTTAATTTAATATTACTCTGAGAACCCAAGCCTCTAATTGGACCATCAGCATGACACCAAAGTGCTCCTATCTTCTGAATGACAGAGCAGTGCTTGCCACTGCACTGCTTTACTATGTACTGGAAAGAGTTAGCCAACCCATCATCTCTTTATATCCTCTTTAATTCTTAGATCTTAAGTATAACTAGTCCAGGAAATAGGTGCCATAAATCATCTTTAGTGGTTGGCCACCTAGTTCATTGAAATAAGGTTCTTAAAGATGGTCTTTAAAATAGTTTTAAATTGAGGGAAGGCAAATGGCTGGATGTTCCAGGACTTGGATGCTGTTCAAGGCACACAAGTTGGCGTGGAAGAGAGAAATGAGACAGTAGTTGGCTGAGAGATTTATTTAGGCTGCATGTAGAAGAAAAGTGATGAAATGGGATTTACATTTTGAGGCTCTGCATAGTTTCTGGCTATTGAATTCCTACTCTCTCTGAAATCGGTACATTTTAGGCCTCACGTTTAAGTTAAATTCATCCCATTCTCCAGGGCCAATTTAGATGGAGCTGGATTCTCAACCATGACACATATATACATATAGGCAATAAATATTTCAGTAAAGTGTTATTTTAAACTCATGATAAAAACCATCACAAATGGTTGACATTAGAGAATTTTAAATCTCAGAGTTCAATTCAGCTTCCTTCAAAATTTGGCTATTCAGAATTAGATTCTCGTTAGAAACCCTGGGAACAAATTGGGGTGATTTTGCTAATTATTTGCTATTTACAAAACTATTATTGATACAGTCCTTCAGAGAAATCTCTCCTCTTTTTGAGATAGTGCTTTGGAGCTTTACTTAAAATTAAGGAGTCCCTTTAATTTTGGTTTAGCATTCAATTTGCACATGTATGATTCAGTTCAGTAGGTATTTATTTTACAACTACTATGCTTAAGGTAGCTTATTAAGTGCTGTGGGTAGGAATAAAAAGAAATAAAACACAGCCTCTGGCATGTAGGGAAGGTGAACTGTGAGCCCAAATAAGCTTGTTCAATGACAGGTATGGTACAAACATCGTGGGAGGCGGGAACAACTCTTGATGGGACATCAGATGAAGAAAAGAGCATTTCTGGCTGAAGAATTATGGAAAGAAACCTTGGAGTGAACAGGCTTTTCCCCGGGACTTGGAGGATAGTTGGATTTTGAAAGTTGGTCCAAAGGCTGGAGACAGTAAATGGGGGGGATATAGTCACCTAACAGAATGGAGTCAGAGAGTAAGAAGAAAATGTATAATAAATACAATATTCAATTGTACAATTTTACCACATTTTTCAGCTGAGTATATGTCAGTTCTGGAGTGTGCATATTCCTTTTCTTTGGTCCTGGGTCTTTTTTTTTTTTTTTTTTGCGGTATGCGGGCCTCTCACTGTTGTGGCCTCTCCCTTTGTGGAGCACAGACTCCGGACGCGCAGGCTCAGCGGCCATGGCTCACGGGCCCAGCCACTCCGCGGCATGTGGGACCTTCCCAGACCGGGGCACGAACCCGTGTCCCCTGCATCGGCAGGCGGACTCTCAACCACTGCACCACCAGGGAAGCCCTGGTCCTGGGTCTTGAAAAAGAAATTATCCATCCCATATTCCAGAGAGGGACTTAAATTTGTGCAAATGTTCTAACTGGTGTTTTCCAGCACAAGCTAACCATAGATAGTACAGTGCTTAACACATACGAGATCAGTAAGCATCTGTTTATAAAGCAACAGCAAGTTCCCAAGTCTTCTCTGAAATGTGGGGTAAAGCATGGAACACTGGGGTGAGGATTCAGTTTACTAATGACTGGGTTTGGTTTTATTCTAATAAACTTCTTCCTGGGGTCTTGAAGATAGAATCGTGCATTGCCTTATGCTGAGTATTTGCTTGGGACTCTGATTATAAACTTACATCAAAGGACCATGCCATGAGCTGTGTTAACACCTCATTAACGCTCTCTACACAGGAATCTCTGGTATTGAAAGTATCATGTCACGTCTGTCCCCGTACACTTAGGCATAACCTCTACCTCATCCTGAGTTAAATAGTCTTTGTTTTCTTTGGAATTTTATGTTTGGGAAGGAAAGGAGGAAAAGGAAGAGGCAAGATAATAAGTGGTGTAAAAGGGTAATCCAATTTGTTTCTTTTTTTTTTTTTTTGCGGTAGGCGGGCCTCTCACTGTTGTGGCCTCTCCCCTTGCAGTGCACAGGCTCCGGATGCGCAGGCTCAGCAGCCATGGCTCACGGGCCTAGCCGCTCTGCGGCATGTGGGATCTTCCCAGACCGGGGCACGAACCCGTGTCCCCTGCATCGGCAGGCGGACTCTCAACCACTGCGCCACCAGGGAAGCCCCCAATTTGTTTCTTATTTGCTTATTCTGTATCTAAATGAGAACATTGTTTTTAAACGTACAGTATTGATTTCTCTTAGGCATTTTTAAAAAAGAGGAACAAAAGATTAAATGCCTAGTTGGTTGATGGCTAAATTTAAGGAATCTGCAGGTATAAGAACCATTGTTTTTAAGACATTACCAATTCTTTTCACTTTTCCTTTCTTAGAATGTTGATTAGCTGTAATGGATAAATAACGATTATGGATGAAGATTTACATAACAGATGAATCTGTTTATAAACTATGCTGAGCTCCTGACCATTCTGCCAATCTTTTTAGAAATCCATACAAACAATGTATTGGTGTCTACAGTGCCCAAATAGCTTCTAATTGCAAGTATTTAAACATAAATGAAAGTGGAAGTTTAGAATTGATGCAGTGGGCAATTCTAATAAAACTTCAAATTGACAGCAAGATCCAGTTCTACTTCCACCACATGTTATTTTTTTCCATTTTATAGTCAACAAAATTTTTTCATATAAATTGTGGCAGATCCCAATTATAGGAGAGGGGAAGGAGTGAATTATTGACCTTCACAGATGAGATCTTTTTCAAAGGCTTATCTACTTAGATACCTTTGAAAATGCAAAACTGTAAATGAGGTTTTTTTTCCTTATTGATTTGGTCAGTTGGTAAAAGGGGGGTGACAGTAACAGGAATACACGGTTCCCATGTTCTGATCTTTCTGAGGTTGTAATAGAGAGGTTATACATTTCATCTGTGCTGACAGGAATTTGAAATATTATAGATAGGTTTCCTGAGCTCAACCACTATTTACTGTTTGACTGTAATGTCAGTCTCTTTCTGCTTCTTCAATATTGTTTGCACTTTACTTTTCTGAAAAGGGTCTTGGTTGAGCCATACAAGGAGAGATATTTCTATCTTTCTGCAAGATCAATGAAGATGTGTTTACAGATCCCTGGCACAGTGTAAACACCACAATAATGGATTTTAGTCCATGTTGACTGAAAGCTCTTTTTCTTTGTTACATGTCAATCTTGTATCTATTACTTGATTGCAACATAAAAAGCTATTTGGCCAAACACTGAAACAACAACTGTATCAGTCGAGCTGAGCTGGAGTAGTTACCTGAACTAAATATATGCAGCCCTTAGCCAGACAAGCCACTTTCAGGCTGAAAGCAGGCAAGACTTCATTTGCCTTTCATTTAGCAGCCATTTCATGGATGTACTCACCTAAAGTTTTTTTTTTTTTCTCCTGAAGACATTTTAATTAACGTGCAGTTGTGATTGCAAGTCCCACTTTAATCAGATAATTATATATATATAACTAGAGCTCTGTTATTATTTCTTGAAGGAGAGACTTGAGTTCCCAGAAAAAAAGGAAAGTTCCACACACTCATCATGGTCTCTACTTCCTGGTAACGTGGGCTGGTTTTTGAGCTTGTAAAAAAAATAATGACTCTCCCCACTGCATATACTATATATGACTATTCAGCAAATGATGCTAAGATTGGAGATGAAAGATTTCTTCATTCTGGTCATTTCAGTATCAAACCCATCATATTTAGATAGTCCTGTCTTAATCATTTAACCTCTAGAGCAGCTAAAGGTTATGGCTTACACCAAACCATCTTGACGATGGTTCAGGATATCTGTGTCAGTACTGACTTCATGTCCCGGGCATAGGTTGCAATTATTCTTAGACATAAACAAGAGTTAAATTGGCACATGTGATAAGATGATTGGATATCGAGAAACTTTTTCAGGGAAACCATTTCTCCCCTCAGTTTTTTTTTTTTTTTTTTTTTTTTTTTTTTTTGCAAAAAGCACCTAAGCATCACTCATCTGGGATACCATGGCCCCCCAAAAATTGTAATAGAAAATTCTTTGGGAATAGATACATTATGGCTAATCCTGCAGCACAAGTACTGCCTATAAAAGTAATGGGAATGAATTTTACTGCTATAATCATATATCACTCACTACAAGAGATACTTAGAAAAGATTTGTGTAACTCAAATTTTAGTAAATAGAGTTGTGCTTTGAAGGAGATAGGAAACCTGCCATTAACGAAGTTGCATTCAATGTAGTTTTAATATTAAGAACCCCTTTTCCATGTGTATAGTTATCCATTAACTAACTATTTTTTAAGTCTGTATTTTTGTCGAGCAGATGAAGCACAATTGAATATAAAAATATCCTCTCTCGAAACATCCTGTGTTGGTTTTTATACTTTAGAGATTTTGAGTTGGATGGTATCCTCATCTTTCAGATGAAGGAACTGAAACCTGGAACAATTAAATGATATATCCAAGTTCCTGCAACCAGCTTAGTAACACAGGTCTCTAAATGCATAGTCTGGTACTTGTTCTTCCCCGCATTTTCTCTGAGAAAACGAGAAAGAGGGTCCATTGGGAAGCGCTCTGAATTTCCTAGGGCTGTCATAACAAAGTGCCACAAACTAGGTAACTTAAAAAAACAAAAATTTATTCTCTCACAACTGTGGAGGCTAGAAGTCTGAGGTCCAGGTGTCAGCAGGGTTGGTTTCTCCTAAGAGGAAGGAAAGGTACCCAGCATCTGCTAGAGTTACATTCACTGTAAACAACAACAAAATTGCTTTAAGCCTCCTTTAAGGGCAATTTCAGAATTATCACCCAAACTGAAACTCAAGTAAGGGACAAAAGTGTGGTGATACTCTTTGTTGTAGACCTGGTCACATCTGTTTTGGATCACAAAGAAACAACCAGACTGAAAAAGTTGCTGTTACTGATTGTTCAAATGATGTATTTTGTTGTGGCCCAAATATATTCCTGAACAACTGTTTAAAAATCTAAGGTTAAACCTAGTTCTTGAATATGTAGCATGAAAGTGTATATTAATGCATTCTTATGCTCTACAATGATGATGTACATGAAGACATGCTAATTTGAAAAGTATTTAGAGTTACACTGAATGGTAGAAAAGTGCTCAGTCAATAAGCATTTTCACAATCACAGTGTTGACTGGGAAAAACATATGCAATTGAGCCCAGATGGGGCAAAATTCAAGATATAAAAAGCCTGCTGTGAAAGCCAAGGTGCTCTCTCCCCAGCAGGAGCCATCACAGTTTCAATCAGAGCACCACACCTGTGGTTAGCTTCTTGACTTTCTTTATGTATACAGTAAGGTGCTAAAAGATAAGGTTTGTTTAAAGCAGTTGTTTGAATAATTTTCTTTTAAGAAAAATTCCTCTTAAAACACCAACCCTCACAGTTGGCTCCCAGTGTCACTGTGGTCCAAAGAACAGATTCACAGCAAATAAATTTCTAAAGAGTATTTCTTGTGTTTGTTGAACAAAATGAAGGGATAGAGTGTAGTAATTTTTGTTTCTTTCTCATAAATCATAATTGCTCCTTTTCCTTTCTCCTCAAAATTTCTAGAGATACCCTTCCAGACCACACCTTGGAACCCCATGCTGTCTTCTTTCCCCTCTGTCCTCTTTCCCTCATTCACAAAAGTCTGAGAAACGCTCGGGGAGGAAGGAACCCTTTCAAGGGCAGAAGAAATAAAAAGCTAAAGTAAATGAAATTAGAAATCTTACTAATAAGCAGGGAAAGAGGAAAGAAGAAAGGCCTGGGATATTCATACATTTATCATTTTTATCCCTGTACATTTGTAATGAAATGGGAAGTGACTGGGAAAATGTCTTCTAAATAGATGAATGTAATGTAGCATAATGGTTACAGATTGAGCCCTGGAGAGCCTGAGTTAGAATCCTGTTTCTACCTGTGAAATCTTCATTTTTTTTAATGTAAAATGGAGATAATTATAGTACCTACCAAGTGGAGTTGCTTAAAGTATTAAGTAGACAACCTATATAAAGCAATTACAAATCACTGGCTTATAGTAAATATACCATAAATGTTTGCTGCCATTATCATCGTTATTATTACAGCAACATTGTTATTACTTAGCATGGGGAAAGTCCTAGAAAAGGTAGCTGATCTTGTGTGTGTGTGTGTGTGTGTGTGTGTGTGTGTGTTTAAGAAATTGGAGAAAGTGAGCTATCACAGTAAAGGACAAAAACCTGGAAAGAATGAATATATTTTCACCCTTATAATAAAAAGCTGCTGATTACATTGACTTGTTTAGCTGACTCTCTAAATTAACATCCATATGGTGGGACTCTAAATGATTTTACATTACCTGACATAGTTGAACTGAAATTGAAATCAGAGTTAAATGAATTTCAGGTTTAGCATCAATTATGTAACATGGGAGTATTTATAAGTCTTTTTTTAATTGAATAAAGGATCTTTGATAAATATTTTCTTAAGATGGTAAAGAATGCATCATAGAAATTTCAGTTTCATCATTAGGCACATGTGATCTGACCCTGTAGTAAGATACAGCTATTTAAATTCCCACTATGAGTATCAAACACTGTGCCATATCTTAGGCAGGATTCTGGACATAACACTGCCAGGGTTTTCCTGGAAATAGCTCAAAAAGCATTAAGAAAACCATTGGCATTTGTGTCCACATATTTAAGTGAGTCTGGGATCTCAGGATAGTGTGATGTTGAGTCAGAGAAGAAGCAGTGCTTGGATGCTCAACCTTTGAACAATGCCTTCTTGCTTTATCTCTGCGCAGTTATCCTAAACTGATGGATTCAATACAACATCATTTATCCCACTGACTGTTGACAAAATTAACAAACTATTTTATTGATGATAATTAAAAATATTATTTAAATGTTAAAAATAATATGTACATTATGGTTAGAGCATAAATTCACATTCATTTTTAAAATAAAACATCAGTCTTCAAAGAAACTTCCACTTTTAGTGGGCCACTTTGGTTTATACCTCTTACCCTTCCTTCTTCTGCCTGGGGTTAATGTGGGAGAAACTCCGTAAATAAAATGGTATTTGAGCTGTTGTTTGGAGAAGAAGTATGTAAATATGTGATTCTGATACTCCCTGGTCAGACTTGATTTGACTGAGCTTCAAGTCAACGTTAGGTCATAAAGTGCTGGTTTTCCTTATAGACGTGTGTGTGTATCCATTATAGGGGAGGAAAACCTGTTTCAGATCACTGGATAAGTTCCTTCTTCAGTTTTTTTCATCAGACCAGAAGGTGTGAATAACACATGCTTTGATAAAGATTTAAATATACCTGATATACGTGAATTTGGGAAAAGTAGTGTTGAAGGGAGTGAGATGTACAGACAGAACTTAGACAGATTGCTGGAATTTATTGCAAGCCACCAGGAGGTAAAGAAATAAAAGCGGGTTGAAGTGACCTCTCCCCACTTCAAAATCAAGATAAATATTTGCCCCAAACTGTGAAGATCATACTTCTCAGCAACGACTTCCTTGGATGCCTCCAAAGCAGTGAGTAGCAAAATACAGTATCATTTAGTAAAATATAACAAAAGGAAATCAATCATGTAGTTATAAAATATATTACTTTAAGACATAATACATAATTTTAGTGTTAACTTAGTGTTATTTGGATAAGTTGTGGTAGAGGGTAGCAGAATTTAAATAGCATATTTTTAAGAGAGGTGATCTAGGCCAAAAATATTGTTAAAGTATTTGAGTAAATTTCTGGATGATGTATCTGTAATAAATAGTGAGGGAAGTTTTAGGCATAGGGGACACATTTAGCCCATTTCCATTTCCAGTACTATGGAGGATTCCAAACTCCTACATTGCCTGGGAAAAGACTGGAAAGATGACAGGTTATCATTTTGTCTCAGTGTGGGAAATTTCTGCTGTACTCTTAAACTATTAAACTTAACAAACTGTCATGACCAGGTGTGTTTTTGCAGGTTGGAAGTTCTGGGAAGGAAATAGGGGATTCAATTAGCATTAAAATTGCCATTAGTCCTAGAAAGGATTATCTTTGTAATTGATGTGTACCAGGCTGAGAAATGAGAGTAAACTTTTTCCAAGTATTGGAGTGATGTTAAGTCAATAATGGAAAGGGAGTGGATCCACTGTTCATTGTTAAAGATATGAAAATAATGTAGATAATTAGGTGATTGACCTGATAAGTGACATTATACGTCATTGTCATTTGTTAATATTTTCAAATTTTTGGTTGAATGGAAATGTTTATATTATTATAAAAACCAATTATAAGTTTCATCTGTTTTGTACATTTCAAAATGAAGAACTTTACAGTAGAAGCAGTAGGGTTTATTTGCTTGTTTGTTATATATTCATTGAATGTAATGTAAGATTTTCTAGAACATTTTGAGCATCTCAAAGAGATAAAGAATCAATAGGTCACTCTTTTATCATTTCCCTTTTTGGTTACTGATACTAACTGCATGACATTAGACAATTTGAGTGTGTCATAAAAATGAATAATTCCTAGTCTCAAAGACTGTTATAGCTACAGGGGACTTCAGAGTGCATCTGTTTCAACACTTTGCAAAACTAGTTAATGGTACAATAAAGAGGAATCATATTCTCTTTTCATTTTGATTAAATACTTCTGTGTCTGTTTAGCAAACAATTTGTGTATAAGCTAGAGGAACCTTTAGCAGTCATGAACAAAATAAATAGTATATATTATATGTTTTTGTTTCTTAGTTTCAAAAAATTAAAAACATTTTTTTAAATTAAAAAAAAGTTGTGTTTTTTTTTAATCTGCTAATACTAGGCATAGTGGGAGAGACTTTTAAATAATTTAACAAGATATGTATTTCATGATCTTATTTTTTTGTGTGAAAAGGTATATACAGAAACTTTTTAATGGAGAAACTTAACTCTCTCACTGTGTGTTTATACTATTTGGATTGTTTTATCTATATATGTATCATGGAATCTGTCCTCAAATGATAATAATGAAGTACCGTATGAATACATTTTATGTTTATTCATTTTTTCTGACAACAAATGTTCACTGAATGCCTGCTCTGTGCCTGTCCTGTCCTAGGCTGTGGATGTTGTAGTGAACAAAAAGCAAAGTCCCTATTCTAAAGTGACTTACATTTTAGCATGGATGCCAAACAATAAGTAGACAAATAACTAAATAGATAAACAAAATGATGTCAAGAAATGATACATGCTACAAAAAATTTATAAAGTGGGTTGGTAAATGTTTATGGTCAGAGACCTTTTTATATAAGAGGGTCAAGGAAGCTCATTCTGAGGAGGTGACATTTGAATAATAACTACAATGGAAGGAGAAAGTAAAACATGAATTCTGAAGAAACAAATAGGAAGAAGAACAAAGCCCCACAGTGAGAACTAGCTTAGGGTGTGAGGAACAGAATAACCAAGGGGAAAAGTGATGGGAAATTGGGGTGGAAGTGGTGTGGACTTAAGATTTTATTCTAGGTATGAGATGCCATAAGATAGAAGAGAACAGGAGGATGAAATAATTTAATGAATATTCTTGCAAGATTACTCTATCTGGTGTGTGGAGCATAATCCAGAAGGGAAGAAAAAATTGATGATTCATGAGAGGAAGAGGACAACAGCAGGAGTAAGGTCCTGGAGTAGGTGGGAGAGCTGGGACCTAGTACACAGTGCAGGGGTTGGCATAGATAGAGCATATACACTCTAAACCCACTATAATGGGAGAATAAGCAGAATAGATGGGCAGGTTCAGGTAAGTGACTAAATTTGACACTGGGAACATGTGAAAACTCTCTTCTCATCCCTTCTGTTTTTCAATGAAATAAGAAAAACTTAATCAGCTTAAAATGAGGAAAAGGGAGTGGTGTTGAAGCTTTAAAGAGAGACGAGATAATAAACTGTCATCCAAAGTGAATCAACTGGATACACGTAAACGTGTAAACTTGTGTGTGTGTGTGTGTGTGTATGTATATATATATAAACTTCCATATACCTAAATTTACATATATCTACATTTACACTATCGATCAATCGATCTATCTGTTAAACTGCAAATAATCTCTAGGGTAAAGCCTAAATTGTAACATCTAAGAGCCAATATGTTGTTTTCAGGCCCTGATGAGCTATATTCATATGCATTTTATTACTATTCCTGACATTTTTTTCTCACTGTTGATTAAGTCATTGAGATAATCCACTAAATGAAATAAAAGTTATGGAAAGAAAAATTAATATTTCAGAAACCAAAATACTTTGGATGGACTAAGTCTTTGATTCCAGAAGCATGCTGAGCAGCTAATTGCTGTGCTTGGCTTCCCATGATGTGCCATTTCTCACTCTCATGATATGGGGTGACTGGGGTAAAGAGAAGAAAAGGGTAGTAGAGACACTGAGAGCTTTATATTACAATGTACCATATTCACTTTGTTTTTTATGTCTTTATATATTTTTCTTCATTTTACACTGTTCAGGAAAAAAGAAATCTTTAGAAGAGCAGCAGTAATACTTGGCATGTGTTAGAGCCACAGTTCAGTGCTTTTCTAGAAGCTTGACATTGAGGCCTGTGGCACAAACATTGGTTGTTTTGCGTTTTAGAAAGTGCTGTGACCTCAAGGATATTAGTGAGTAATGCTGTAATGAGACAATCTTAAATGGATTAATAATACCGGATTTTGGTGAGAATTAAATATGAAAACATATGTAAAGCATGTAATGCCTGGTACATACCAAATACCCTCAAACCTTATCTATTATTATTATTGTTATAATAATTATTATGATTTTCACTATTGTTATTAAAATTTGATGTTATCAGAACATCTGTATGAATGTTATGAGGCTTATGTTATACATAAATTTACCTCTTGGGATATAGCCAGGATGGCATTGTTTACTATTATGTGTTGAAATACATGGTAAAATTTTAGATCTGCACTTGTAACCTGTATATAACAAGACCACTAATGAATGGGCCTTATCTTGGAAGGTCTTACAAGCCAAGATAAGGAGTTGGGATTGCCTATGATAGAAAATGGGCAGCCAATAAAGGTAGTAAGACTACAGTGGTATGATAGATCTATCTGAAATAATTGACTTTCAGTGACATGGCAGATCAAGTGAGTTTAGCACCCTATTCCATTCAAAACATTCAGAAACTATGGGTAAAATAGTTCAACAATGAAATATATTAAATGCTGTACATGTGCCAGAAGGGGAAATTGGAAGCTAAAAATTATACCACAGGGTTAATTTCACAGCTCACTGTGCACAGGATGCACATGAGAAAAGTCATCCCC
This sequence comes from Mesoplodon bidens, assembly GCF_964165515.1. NCBI lineage: Eukaryota > Metazoa > Chordata > Mammalia > Artiodactyla > Ziphiidae > Mesoplodon > Mesoplodon bidens. The sequence goes on from NC_138178.1 coordinate 97,441,003, forward strand.
ACAGATGCTGAGTTCACAATTGAATTTATATAACACAGAGGGAAACAAAAAAGTCAGGAGGAGGAGCCAGCAGAAAAACAAACAAACAAAAAACTTCAGAAAAATTAGAGTTCTATGAACTTGTGACAAGAGAATAATCTGGAAAAACTATAAAATTAGTACTTAAAATCATTTAAAAAGAAAAATCTTGACTAAAAAAGGATAATATGAAAAAGATAAGGCAGATCTGAAAAAAGAAGCAGATAAAACTTTCTGAAATTCAATATATAAACATTGAAATTAAAAACTCAATGGGTGGTTTTAAGAGCAGTTTTGACACGAGAGAACTAATGAATTGGAAAAGAAATCTAAGAAAATTATGTGGAATGCAGCCAGTGATTAATTGCTTAGAAAATAGGGAAATTAAGAGACATTGAGTATAGTTTTTATTTATTTATATTTTTAATAGATTTTTTAATAGATTTTATCTATTTATTTATATATTTTTGGCTGCATTGGTTCTTTCTTGCGCGCAGGCGTTAGTTGTGTCGAGCGGGGGTTGCTCTTCGTTGCGGTGCGTGGGCTTCTCACTGCAGTGGCTTCTCTTGTGGCGCACAGGCTCTAGGCACGTGGGCTTCAGTAGTTGTGGCATGCAGGCTCAGTAGTTGTGGCTCGTGGGCTCTAGAGCACAGGCTCAGTAGTTGTGGCGCATGGGCTTAGTTGCTCCGTGGTATGTGGGATCTTCCCAGACCAGGGGTCAAACCCATATCCCCTGCATTGGCAGGCGGATTCTTAACCACTGCACCACCAGGGAAGCCTGACTATAGTTTTTAACAGGTATGAAATGTTTTAAAGAAGTTTAAAAGGGGAAAATGAGACACTGAAAAAAAAGCATGAATTCTCAGGTTAAACAACCACATAGGATCCCAAGTAAGATAAATCATTTAAAAAATTTTTTGATGAAACTGCAGAATAGCAGAAAACAAAGATGAAAATATATGTTGATACATATATATTTGTGTATATAATATATATTCCAGAAAGAAAAGCAAGATTTCCTAAAAAGTAACAACATTTAGAATAAAAGAGTAGTAATAGATTTACTATTAGGTAAAAATGAGAGCTAAAAAATAATGTACTAATCTTAAGAGTGCTATGGAAAAGTAACCTTCAAACTGGAAATCGATACCCAGTAAAGTTCAATCAAGAAGGGGGGCAAGTAAGTATTTTTAATACAAAGACCAAGAGTGTTTATCTCTCAGAGACTTGGAATGAAAACGATTCTCAAGATGTACTTTAGGAGGAAGATAATTGAATTTGGAAGGAAAGAGTGGAATGCAAAAATAATTGTGAGAGTAAACTAATAACATGTGGAGAAAAATAATAGCATTAATATTGATTACTATTTATGAATGTTGAAAAAAAGGTAGAACTGGATAATGGGCAGTAATTACATAGAGAATGGAGTGGTGATTAGAGTTAAAGTCCTCTAAGATTTATTTCAAAGGAGACTAAAGAAATAAAGATCAGAGCAGAAATAAATGAAATAAAAACAAAGAAAACAATAGCAAAGATCAATAAAACTAAAACCCGGTTCTTTGAGAAGATATACAATATTGATAAACCTTTAGCAAGACTCATCAAGAAAAAAGGGAGAGGACTCAAATCAAGATTAGAAATGAACAAGGAGAAGTTACAACAGACACCGCAGAAATACAGAGCATCATAATAGACTACTACAGGCAACTCTATGCCAATAAAATGGACAACCTGGAAGAAATGGACAAATTCTTAGAAAGGTATAACCTTCCAAGACTGAACCAGGAAGAAATAGAAAATATGAATGAGCTAATCACAGGCACTGAAATTGAAACTGTGATTAAAAATCTTCCAAAAAACAGAAGTCCAGGACCAGATGGCTTCACAGGTGAATTCTATCAAACATTTAGAGAAGAGCTAACACCCGTCCTTCTCAAACTCTTCCAAAAGTTTCAGAGGAAGGAACACTCACTCTACGAGGCCACCATCACCCTGGTATCAAAACCAGACAAAGATACTACAAAAGAAGAAAATTACAGACCAATATCACTGATGAATATACATGCAAAAAACTCCAGCAGCAAACCGAATCCAACAATACATTAAAAGGAACATACACCATGATCAAGTGGGATTTATCCCAGGGATGCAAGGATTCCTCAGTATAAGAAAATCAATCAATGTGATACACCATATTAAAAAATTGAAGGATAAAAACCATATGATCATCTCAATAGATGCACAAAAAGCTTTTGACAAAATTCAACACCCATTTATGATAAAAACGCTCCAGAAAGTGAGCATAGAGGGAACCTACCTCAACATAATAAAGGCCATATATGACAAACCCACAGCCAACATCATTCTCAATGGTGAAAAACTGAAACCATTTCCTCTAAGATCAGGAACAATACAAGGATGTCCACTCTCACCACTCTTATTCAACATCGTTTTGGAAGTCCTAGCCACAGCAGTCAGAGAAGAAAAAGAAATAAAATGCATACAAATTGGAAAAGAAGAAGTAAAACTGTCACTGTTTGCAGATGGCATGATACTATACATAGATAATCCTAAAGATTCCACCAGAAAACTACTAGAACTAATCAATGAATTTGGAAAAGTTGCAGGATACAAAATTAATTCACAGAAATCTCTTGCATTCCTATACCCTAACAATGAAAGATCAGAAAGAGAAATTAAGGAAACAATCCCATTCACCACTGCAAAAAAAAAGGATAAAATACCTAGGAATAAACCTACCTGAGGAGGTAAAAGGCCTGTATGCAGAAAACTATAGGACACTGATGAAAGAAATCAAAGATGACACAAACAGATGGAGAGATATACCATGTTCTTGGATTGCAAGAATCAATATTGTGGAAATGACTGTACTTCCCAAAGCAATCTACAGATTCAGTGCAATCCCTATCAAATTACCAATGGCAGCTTTTACAGAACTAGAACAAAAAATCTTAAAATTTGTATGGAGACACAAAAGACTTCGAATAGCTAAAGCAATATTGAGGGAAAAAAAACAGAGCTGGAGGAATCACACTCCTTGACTCCAGACTATACTACAAAGTTACAGTAATCAAGACAATATGGTACTAGCACAAAAACAGAAATATAGATCAATGGAACAGGATAGCAAGCTCAGAGATAAATGCATGCACCTTTGGTCAACTAATCTATAACAAAGGAGGCAAGGATATACAGTGGAGAAAAGACAGTCTCCTCAATAAGTGGTGCTGGGAAAACTGGACAGCTACATGTAAAATAATGTAATTAGAACACTCCCTAATACCATACACAAAATATAATGGATTAAAGACCTAAATGTAAGACTGGACACTATAAAACTCTTAGAGGAAAACATAGGAAGAACACTCTTTGACATAAATCACAGCAAGGTCTTTATTGACCCACCTTCTAGAGTAATGGAAATAAAAAAATAAGCAAAAATGGGACCTAATGAATCTTAAAAGCTTTTGCACAGCAAAGGAAACTATGAACAAGATTAAAAGACAACCCTCAGAATGGGAGAAATTATTTGCAAATGAATCAACAGACAAAGGATTAATCTCCAAAGTATATAAACAGCTCATGCAGCTCAGTATTAAAAAAACAAACAACCCAATCAAAAAATGGACAGAAGACCTAAATAGAAATTTCTGCAATGAAGATATACAGATAGCCAAGAGGCACATGAAAAGCGGCTCAACATCAATAATTATTTGAGAAATGCCAATCCAAACTACAATGAGGTATCACCTCACACCAGTTAGAATAGGCATCATCAGAAAATCTGCAAAACAAATTGCTGGAGAGGGTGTGGAGAAAAGGGAACCTTCTTGCACTGTTGGTGGGAATGTAAACTGATACAGCCACTATGGAGAACAGTATGGAGGTTCCTTAAAAAACTAAAAACAGAATTACCATATGACCCAGCAATCCCACTACTGGTCATATACCCAGAGAAAACCATAATTTGAAAAGACACATGCACCCCAATGTTCATTGCAGCACTATTCACAATAGCCAGGTCATGGAAGCATCCTAAATGCCCACTGACAGATGAATGGATAAAGAAGATGTGGTACATATATACAATGGAATATTACTCAGCCATAAAAGGGAAAGAAATGGGTCATTTGTAGAGACATGGACGGGCCTAGAGCCTGTCATACAGAGTGAAGTAAGTCAGAAAGAGAAAAACAAATATCGTATATTAACACATATATGTGGAACCTAGAAATATGGTACAGATGAACCTGTTTGCAGGGCAGAAATTGAGACACAGATGTAGAGAACAAACATATGGACACAAAGTGGGGAAAGTGTGGGGTGGTGGCGGTGGTGGGATGAATTGGGAGATTGGGATTGACATGTATACACTGATGTGTATAAAATGGATGACTAATAAGAACCTGCTGTATAAAAAAATAAAATTCAAAACAAAAAGAGTAATAAATATTACAGGAGAAGGTCTTATCCCTAAATAATTATGTTACCTATTGTAGAATTAATGCAATTATATTCAAGTTTATAAATGATTATCCAGTGGGTTCTGCTAGTGAGAGCCCCATAGCCTGATCACCAATCATACCCCTCTTTGAGCCTGCCAAACTTGGACTACTTCTGGAGCACTCTGACCCTACCTAGTTGCAACAACCCTGTGAATCCCAGTCTGAAACATCCAGTTAACTTTATCTGTAATTCTGAATATAATTAAATAATTTTTGTACAAAAAATAAGTGCTCTAAGGTTTATTCCTAAGGAGAGTATAGAAAATAATTAACTTTAGGCTTGGTAAGCCAAGAATGCATGTTCCAAATATAAAGATAATCAATAATGGAATAGATATAGAATGATTAGCTTTTAAACAAGGAAAGACAAGTAAACAAACTAGATTTGAAATTGAGAAAGGAAAAAATAAGATTAAAAAATGATAAATAGGAAATGTTAAAAAAAAAGCTGGGTGGGGGACAGAAAATGTCTCTTAAAAAATACATAAGTAAACCATTCTCTTGAAATTTGGAGGTTCTGGTCTTGGATAAAGAGACAAAAATCAAGAAACATACACCTAAAACAGAATGACACAGAAAGGTTGAAAGTAAAACAGGGGGGAAAAAAACCACATAGTTACTAACCAAAAGTTGGTATGTAGCAAGATCAGTATCAGACATCATATACATCAAGGCAAAAAGTATTATTAAGTACAAAAAGAGTCAAAACTTAACACTACTCTCTACAAAAATAACACTAGGAAGATATAACAATCCTTGAACATTATACCTCTAAAAACATAACCTCAAAATATGTACAGCAAAAATTAATAACCACCAGGAGATATGGATAGACACTCAGTCACAATGGAAGATTATAGCACATCCCATAAGAGAAACTGATGGATCACAAGCAAACAGAAAATTTTAAGCATATGGAAGATTTGAATTACACAAACAAATATCAAGCTTGGTCATCAGTAAAATAACATGCATTTCTCCAAGCACATACGTGGGACATTTACTTTACAGAAATGGATCATAAAAGTAGACAACAATGTAAGTCTTAAATAGAGCAAATACTAAAGAACAAATATGATACATTTGAAGTTTTCTGACAAAAAGGCAATAAAAATTAGAGACTAATTAACAAAATGATAGAACGAACTATACATATGAAATGAAAAATTCTGAATAATTTGTCAGATTAATTATAATGGATATTTTGAAATATTTAAAATAGTACAACAGGACTCTATGTATCAAAGCTTGAGAGAGGCAACAAAGTACTACTCAGAAGGAATGAAAGAAGTACACTGTATATTCTTTTTTTTTTTTTGATTAACAATGTTGTGTTTATTTCTGGTGTACAGAAAAGTGATTCACTTATACACATACATGTATCTATTCTTTTTCAAATTCTTTTCCCATTTAGGTAATTACAGAATATTTTTTAACATCTTTATTAGAGTATAATTGCTTTACAATGGTGTGCTTTACAATTAGTTTCTACTTTGTTTTTTTTTAGTTTCTGCTTTATAACAAAGTGAATCAGTCATACATATACATCTGTTCCCACATCCCTTCCCTCTTGCGTCTCCCTCCCTCCCACCCTCCCTATCCCACCCCTCCAGGCGGTCACAAAGCACCGAGCTGATAACCCTGTGCTATGGGGCTGCTTCCCACTATCTATCTACCTTACGTTTGGTACGGTATATATGTCCATGCCTCTCTTTCGCTTTGTCACAGCTTACCCTTCCCCCTCCCCATATCCTCAAGTCCATTCTCAAGTAGGTCTGTGTCTTTATTCCCGTTTTACCCCTAGGATCTTCATGACATTTTTTTTTCTTAAATTCCATATATATGTGTTAGCATACGGTATTTGTCTTTCTCTTTCTGACTTACTTCACTCTGTATGACAGACTCTAGGTCTATCCACCTCATTACAAATAGCTCAGTTGCGTTTCTTTTTATGGCTGAGTAATATTCCATTGTATATATGTGCCACATCTTCTTTATCCATTCATCCGATGATGGACACTTAGGTTGTTTCCATCTCCAGGCTATTGTGAATAGAGCTGCAATGAACATTTTGGTACATGCCTCTTTTTGAATCATGGTTTTCTCAGGGTGTATGCGTAGTAGTGGGATTGCTGGGTCATATGGTAGTTCTATTTTTAGTTTTTTAAGGAACCTCCATACTGTTCTCCATAGTGGCTGTACCAATTTACATTCCCACCAGCAGTGCAAGAGTGTTCCCTTTTCTCCACACCCTCTCCAGCATTTATTGTTTCTAGATTTCTTGATGATGGCCATTCTGACTGGTGTGAGATGATATCTCATTGTAGTTTTGATTTGCATTTCTCTAATGATTAATGATGTTGAGCATTCTTTCATGTGTTTGATGGCAGTCTGTATATCTTCTTTGGAGAAATGCCTATTTAAGCCTTCTGCCCATTTTTGGATTGGGTTGTTTGTTTTTTTGCTATTGAGCTGCATGAGCTGCTTATAAATTTTAGAGATTAATCCTTTGTCAGTTGCTTCATTTGCAAATATTTTCTCCCATTCTGAGGGTTGCCTTTTTCATCTTGTTTATGGTTTCCTTTGCTGTGCAAAAGCTTTGAAGTTTCATTAGGTCCCATTTGTTTATCTTTGTTTTTATTTCCATTTCTCTAGGAGGTAGGTCCAAAAGGATCTTGCTGTGATTTATGTCATAGAGTGTTCTGCCTATGTTTTCCTCTAAGAGTTTGATAGTGTCTGGCCTTACGTTTAGGTCTTTAATCCATTTTGAGCTTATTTTTGTGTATGGTGTTAGGGAATGATCTAATCTCATACTTTTACATGTCCCTGTCCAGTTTTCCCAGCACCACTTATTGAAGAGACTGTCCTTTCTCCACTGTACATTCCTGCCTCCTTTATCAAAGATAAGTTGACCATATGTGCGTGGGTTTATCTCTGGGCTTTCTATCCTGTTCCACTGATCTATCTTTCTGTTTTTGTGCCAGTACCACACTGTCTTGATTACTGTAGCTTTGTAGTATAGTCTGAAGTCAGGGAGCCTGATTCCTCCAGCTCCGTTTTTCGGTCTCAAGGTTGCTTTGGCTATTCGGGGTCTTTTGTTTTTCCAAACAAATTTTGAAATTTTTTGTTCTAGTTCTGTGAAAAATGCCAGTGGTAGTTTGATAGGGATTGCATTGAATCTGTAGATTGCTTTGGGTAGTAGAGTCATTTTCACAATATTGATTCTTCCAATCCAGGAGCATGGTATATCTCTCCATCTATTTGTATCATCTTTAATTTCTTTCATCAGTGTCTTATAAGTTTCTGCAGACAGGTCTTTTGTCTCCTTAGGTAGGTTTATTCCTAGATATTTTATTCTTTTTGTTGCAGTGGTAAATGGGAGTGTTTTCTTGATTTCATTTTCAGATTTTTCATCATTAGTGTACAGGAATGCCAGAGATTTCTGTGCATTAATTTTGTATCCTGCTACTTTACCAAATTCATTGATTAGCTCTAGTAGTTTTCTGGTAGCATCTTTAGGATTCTCTATGTATAGTATCATGTCACCTGAAAACAGTGACACCTTTACTTCTTCTTTTCCAATTTGAATTCCTTTTATTTCCTTTTCTTCTCTGATTGCCATGGCTAAAACATCCAAAACTAAGTTGAATAAGAGTGGTGAGAGTGGCAGCCTTGTCTTGTTCCTGATCTTAGTGGAAATGGTTTCCGTTTTTCACCATTGAGGACGATGTTGGCTGTGGATTTGTCATATATGGCCTTTATTATGTTGAGGAAAGTTCCCTCTATGCCTACTTTCTGGAGGGTTTTTATCATAAATGGGTGTTGAATTTTGTCGAAAGCTTTCTCTGCATCTATTGAGATGATCATATGGTTTTTCTGCTTCAATTTGTTAATATGGTGTATCACATTGATTGATTTGCATATATTGAAGAATCCTTGCATTCCTGGAATAAACCCCACTTGATCATGGTGTATAATCCTTTTAATGTGCTGTTGGATTCTGTTTGCTAGTATTTTGTTGAGGATTTTTGCATCTATGTTCATCAGTGATATTGGCCTGTAGTTTTCTTTCTCTGTGACATCCTTGCCTCGTTTTGGTATCAAGGTGATGTGGCCTCGTAGAATGAGTTTGGGAGTGCTCCTCCCTCTGCTTTATTTTGGAAGAGTTTGAGAAGGATAGGTGTTAGCTCTTCTCTAAATGTTTGATAGAATTCGCCTGTGCAGCCTTCTGGTCCTGGGCTTTTGTTTGTTGGAAGATTTTTAATCACAGTTTCAATTTCAGTGCTTGTAATTGGTCTATTCATATTTTCTATTTCTTCCTGATTCCGTCTTGGCAGGTTGTGCATTTCTAAGAAATTGTCCATTTCTTCCAGGTTGTCCATTTTATTGGCATAGAGTTGCTTGTAGTAATCTCTCATGATCTTTTGTATTTCTGCAGTGTCAGTTGTTACTTCTCCTTTTTCATTTCTAATTCTGTTGATTTGAGTCTTCTCCCTTTTTTTCTTGATGAGTCTGGCTAATGGTTTATCAATTTTGTTTATCTTCTCAAAGAACCAGCTTTTAATTTTATTGATCTTTGCTATCGTTTCCTTCATTTCTTTATTTATTTCTGATCTGATCTTTATGATTTCTTTCCTTCTGCTAACTTTGGGGGGTTTTTGTTCTTCTTTCTCTAATTGCTTTAGGTGCAGGGTCAGGTTGTTTACTCGAGATGTTTCCTGTTTCTTAAGGTGGGACTGTATTGCTATAAACATCCCCCTTAGAACTGCTTTTGCTGCGTCCCATAGGTTTTGGGTCGTCGTGTCTCCATTGTCCTTTGTTTCTAGGTATTTTTTAATTTCTTCTTTGATTACTTCGGTGATCACTTCATTATTAATAGTGTATTGTTTAGCCTCCTTGTGTTTGTATTTTTTACAGATCTTTTCCTGTAATTGATGTCTAGTCTCATAGCATTGTGGTTGGAAAAGATACTTGATACAATTTCAACTTTCTTAAATTTACCAAGGCTTGATTTGTGACCCGAGATATGATCTATCCTGGAGAATGTTCCATGAGCACTTGAGAAAAATGTGTATTCTGTTGTTTTTGGATGGAATGTCCTATAAATATCAATTAAGTCCATCTTGTTTAATGTATCATTTAAAGCTTGTGTTTCCTTATTTATTTTCATTTTGGATGATCTGTCCATTGGTGAAAGTGGGGTGTTAAAGTGCCCTACTATGTGTGTGTTACTGTCGATTTCCCCTTTTATGGCTGTTAGTGTTTGCCTTATGTATTGAGGTGCTCCTATGTTGGGTGCATAAATATTTACAATTGTTATATCTTCTTCTTGGATTGATCCCTTGATCATTATGTAGTGTCCTTCTTTGTCTCTTCTAATAGTCTTTATTTTAAAGTCTATTTTGTCTGATATGAGAATTGCTACTCCAGCTTTCTTTTGATTTCCATTTGCATGGAATATCTTTTTCCATCCCCTTACTTTCAATCTGTATGTGTCTCTAGGTCTGAAGTGGGTCTCTTGTAGACAGCATACATATGGGTCTTGTTTTTGTATCCATTCAGCCAATCTGTGTCTTTGGGTGGGAGCATTTAGTCCATTTACATTTAAGGTAATTATTGATATGTATGTTCCTATTCCCATTTCCTTAATTGCTTTGGGTTCGTTATTGTAGGTATATTCCTTCTGTTGTGTTTCTTGCCTAGAGAAGTTCCTTTAGCATTTGTTGTAAAGCTGGTTTGGTGGTGCTGAACTCTCTCAGCTTTTGCTCGTCTGTAAAGGTTTTAATTTCTCCATGAAATCTGAATGAGATCCTTACTGGGTAGAGTAATCTTGGTTGCAGGTTTTTCTCCTTCATCACTTTAAGTATGTCCTGCCACTCCCTTCTAGCTTGTAGAGTTTCTGCTGAGAGATCAGCTGTTAACCTGATGGGGATTCCCTTGTGTGTTATTTGTTGTTTTTGCCTTGCTGCTTTTAATATGATTTCTTTGTGTTTAATTTTTGACAGTTTGATTAATATGTGTCTTGGCGTATTTCTCCTTGGATTTATTCTGTATGGGACTCTCTGTGCCTCCTGGACTTGATTAAGTATTCCCTTTCCCATATTAGGTAAGTTTTCAACTATAATCTCTTCAAATATTTTCTCAGTCCCTTTCTTTTTCTCCTCTTCTTCTGGAACCCCTATAATTCGAATGTTGGTGCGTTTAATGTTGTCCCAGAGGTCTCTGAGACTGTCCTCTGTTCTTTTCATTCTTTTTTCTTTATTCTGCTCTGCAGCAGTTATTTCCACTATTTTATCTTCCACGTCACTTATCCGTTCTTCTGCCTCAGTTATTCTGCTATTGATCCCATCTAGAGTATTTTTCATTTCATTTATTGTGTTTTTAATCGATGCTTGATTCATCTTTAGTTCTTCTAGGTCCTTGTTAACTGTTTCTTGCATTTTGTCTATTCTATTTCCAAGATTTTGGATCTTGGAAATAGAATCTTGGATTAGCTTTACTATCATTATTCTGAAGTCTTTTTCAGGTAGACTGCCTATTACCTCTTCATTTGTTAGGTCTGGCAGGTTTTTATCTTGCTCCTTCACCTGTTGTGTGTTTTTCTGTCTTCTCATTTTGCTTATGTTACTGTGTTTGGGGTCTCCTTTTTGCAGGCTGCAGATTCGTAGTTCCCGTTGTTTTTGGTGTCTGTACCCAGTGGCTAAGGTTGTTTCAGTAGGTTGTGTAGGCTTCCTGGTGGGGGGGGACTAGTGCCTGTGTTCTGGTGGTTGAGGCTCGATCTTGTCTTTCTGGTGGATAGGTCCACGTCTGGTGGTGTGTTTTGGGGTGCCTGTGGCCTTATTATGTTTTTAGGCAGCCTCTCTGCTAATGGGTGGGGCTGTGTTCCTGTCTTGCCAGTTGCTTGGCATAGGGTGACCAGCACTGTAGTTTGCTGGTCATTGACTGAAGCTGGGTGCTGGTGTTGAGATGGAGATCTCTGGGAGATTTTCGCTGCTTGATATTATGTGGAGCTGGGAGGTCTCTTGTGGACCCGTGTCCTGAAGTTGACTCTCCCACTTCAGAGGCACAGCACTGACTCCTGGCTGTAGCTCCAAGAGCCTTTCATCTACCCGGCTCAGAATAAAAGGGAGAAAAAGTAGAAAGAAAGAATTAGTAGAAGAAAGAAAGAGAGAAAGAAAGAAGGAAAGAAAGGCAGGAAGGAATAAAGAAAGAAAGAAAGGGAGGGAGGAAGGAAAGAAAGAAAGAAAGGAGGGAGGGAGGGAGGAAGGTAAGAAAAAGAGAAAGGAAGAAAGAAGGGAGGGAGAGAGAAAGGAAAGAAAGAAAGAAAAGAAAGGAGGGGCGGAGGGAGGGAGGGAGGAAGGGAAGGTAGGAAAAAAGCAAGAGAAGATAAAGTAAAATGGAATAAAGTATGATAAAATATAGTAGCGTTATTAAAATAAAAAAGTAATTAATTTTAAAAAAAAGGACGGATAGAACCCTGAGACAAATGGTGGAAGCAAAGCTATACCGAAAAAATCTCGCACAGAAGCATACACATACACATTCACAAGAAGAGAACAGGGGGAAAAATCGTAAATCTTGCTCTCAAAGTCCACCTCCTCAATTTGGGATGATTCGTTGTCTATTCATGTATTCCACAGATGCAGTGTACATCAAGTTGACTGTGGATCTTTAATCCGCTGCTTCTGAGGCCGCACAGAGAGATTTCCCTGTCTCTTCGTTGTTCTCACAGCTCCCGGGTCTCAGCTTTGGATTGGGCCCCGTCTCTGCGTGTGGGTCGCCGGAGGGCGTCTGTTCTTCGCTCAGACAGGACGGGTTTAAAGGAGCCGCTGATTCAGGGCCTCTGGCTCACTCAGGCCAGGGGGGGAGGGAGGGGCATGGAGTGTGGGGCGAGCCTGTGGCAGAGGCCGGCGTGACGTTGCACCAGCCTGAGGCGCTCCGTGCGCTTTCCCGGGGAAGCCGTCCCTGGATCCCGGGACCCCGGAAGTGGCGGGCGGCACAGGATCCCCGGAAGCGGGGCGTGGACAGTGACTTGCGTTCGCACACAGGCCTTGTGGCGGCGGCAGCAGCAGCCCCAGCGTCCCACGCCCGTCTCCGGGGTCCACGCCTGTAACCGCGGCTCATGCCCGTCTCTGGAGCTCCTTTAAGCATTGCTCTTAATCCCCTCTCCTCATGCACCAGGAAACAAAGAGGGAAGAAAAAGTCTCTTGCCTCTTCGGCAGCTCCAGACTTTTTCCCGGACTCCCTCCGGGCTAGCCGTGGTGCACTAACCCCTTCAGGCTCTCTTCCCGCCTCTAGCCCCAGTCCTCTCCGTGCGCTCCGACTGAAACCCAATACCCGAGCCTCAGCTCCCAGCCCCGCCCGCCCCGGCGGGTGAGCAGACAAGCCTCTCGGGCTGGTGAGTGCCTGAGGGCACCGATCCTCTGTGCGGGAATCTCTCCGCTTTGCCCTCCGCACCCCTGTTGCTCCGCTCTCCTCCGCTACTCCGAAGCTTTCCCCCTCTGCCACCCACAGTCTCCGCCCGCGAAGGGGCTTCCTAGTGTGTGGAAACCTTTCCGCCTTCACGGCTCCCTCCCAATGGTGCAGGTCCCGTCCCTATCCTTTTGTCTCTGTTTATTCTTTTTTCTTTTGCCCTACCCAGGTATGTGGGGAATTTCTTGCCTTTTGGGGGGTCTGAGGTCTTCTGTCAGCATTCAGTAGGTGTTCTGTAGAAGTTGTTCCACGTGTAGATGAATTTCTGATGTATCTGTGGGGAGGAAGGTGATCTCCGCGTCTTAATCTTCCGCCATCTTCCTGTGATCTCCACTGTATATTCTTTATACAAATATTAGAAAAGGAGACATATCAAGCATAATAAGTTGTGTTCAATGAAAGAAATTAGGAAAAGAACAGAATAAACCCGAAGAATATTTTATGTGATAATCATTCTTTTGCCTTTTATAAATCACCTGTTTGTGTATCCCTAGACAATACAGTTTACTTTTGCCTATTTTCAAGTTTATATACATGGAATCATATTTTTAGTATTTTTTTATACCTTGTGTCTTTGACTCAAACATACATTTATGAGAGTCATCCATGCTAATGCATCATGCATCTTCAGTTAGTTTATTTACATTCTCAAGTGATATTTCATTGCTTGAATTTACCACCACAAGCTGTTTAAACATTCTGCTATTGATGGCCATTGAGTTGCTCCCTAGTTTTGGCCAGTGCAAACAGAGCCGCTAGGAACATTCTTGAATGGGACTCCTTGTGCACATATGCCTCTTTATTTTGCTCCTGAATCCATTTGATGCGACCCTTGTATCCTTTGATAGCTTTCTTGATTTTTGGTATGAAAAGATGTTACAGTCCCGTTTTGTAGGTATCCTTCCCCAGACTAGGATTCAGCCATTTTTCTAAGGAGTCCTGATTTCTCTTTAGTGAAAAATGGTAATAATTAAAGAGGAGCACAGTCTGGGTGCTAGGGGTATTCATTGGTTCTAGGTTAGTCATTGTTGCTAGCTTTTTAGCAGGCATAGCTAGGAAATATATATTATTTTAAAAATATAAATACACAATAATTTCCAAATCAGATTTGGGGCTACAGAGTTTTAAAGTTCCATCCTACATCTATTTCACATACCTAAAACTTCTGTTCTCAACAGCACTAGGATAATTAATAATTTTTTTATTCTGCAAAACACACATAACAACTACAGAATAAAAAATATCAACACTACAGCCAACAATATAATTTAAATACAAATTAAGTATTTTTGTTTGTATGTATATTTTTAATCTTTTAGTGATAATTACTGTGTTTTAGACTCACTTGGAATACAGTAGTCCCCTCTTATCCACAGTTTCACTTTCTGCAGATTCAATTACCATGATTTCAGCTACCTGTGGTCAACAGCTGTCCAAAAATATTAAATAGAAAATTCCAGAAATAAGCAATTCATACATTTTAAATTGTGTACCATTCTGAGTAGCATGATGAAATCTTGTGCCGTCCTGCTCCATCCTGCCAGGGACATGAATCATCCCTATGTCCAGTGTATCCCACCCCTTAGTCACTTAGTAGCCATCTCTGTTATCAGGTCAACTGTTATGGTATCACAATACTTATGTTCAAGTAACCTTATTTTACTTAATAACGTCCCCAGAAAGCAAGAGTAGTGATGCTGGCAATTCAGAGCAGCAAAAGAGAAGCCATAAAGTGCTTCCTTTAAGTGAAAAGGTGAAAGTTCTCGACTTTTTAACAGAGATCACATTCACGTAATTTTTATTACAGTATTGTTGTTATAGTTGTTCTATTTCATTATTAGTTGTTGTTGTTAGTCTCTTATAGTGCCTCATTTATAAATTAAATTTTCTCATGGTATGTATATATAGGAAAAAACAGTATATATAGGGTTTGGTACTATTTGTGGTTTCAGGCACCCACTGGGGTTCTTGGAATGTATCCCCTGTGGATAAGGGGGGGACTACTGAAGTTGTTCTCCATGTGGTTGCAAAGGTTTTTGGTCAAACTTCAAAGTCTGAGGGAGAAGCTCCCCTCAAAACTTCCCTCACTTATGACACCAGCCACAAGTTCAGGGCTCCCAGAGCTACCCTCATTTCAGACCACCTGTGAGCATTCCCAGGACCACACTCACGTTGAATGATTATCAGGACTCAAGACAGTGCTATGCTTACAATTATAGTTTTATTACATAAAAGGATACAAATTAGAACCAGCCAAAGGGAATAACACATAGGTTGAAGTCCGGGAAGGTCCAAATGTGAAGTTTTCAGTTGTCCTCTCACCTCCAGAGCCCCAGGCAGCATTCCTTCCTCCAGACTACAATGTGTGATGAAACTCCAGAGTGTACTGCCAGCCAAGGAAGCTCACCTGAGTCTTTGGCATTCAGAGTTTTTATTGGAACTCAACCACATACTGCCCTTGTGGCTGGCTTACACTCCTGCAGGCCAGAACTGATATGTCATAGCTCAAAGTCCCCAAGATAAATCACAATGTTAGACTGATTGGTTGCCAAAGCCCCCAATGAACAAAGACAATTTATTCAGGCAGGATATGACAGGGGCCTAGAGGTTACCTCCCAGTAGCCCATGGTAAATGCTAGACCTCTCTTTGCGTGAGGTTAATTCTTCATTATGCAGTGGTTCTGTCACCAACTAGATATAGTGTTAGGTTTGTTTGTTTCTTTCTGATTTTAGTTGTTAGGAATTACTTATAAAATAATTTAGTTTAGTTTTATAATTTTATAAAATATCGAGGGTCCCAAGGTCAAATCTACAAAATAATGGATATTTAGAGAAGTCTAGTGTCTGTCCCTCTCTCCTTACTCTATTCCATCCTTCTTGTATAGGTAAACTTTAGTTGTTTCATAGCTTATCCTTTAATATTTTTTAATATTAAAAGTACATAAATGAATCTGTTTATATTCTCCCCTTTTCAGATAAATAGCAAAACTTTTTGGAAAAATTATTCTTTCTTCACAGATTTGCAATAGCACCTGTCATATACCATGCACATCGTATGTGTAGGTCTTTATACACACACTTCTGTTCCATTGAGCTATCCAGCATCAATACCAAATTGTCCTAATTACTGCAGCTTTATAGTAAGACCTGATATATGGTAGGGAAAGTCCTTCTGCCTTGTACTATTTCTTCAAGGGTGTCTGGGCTTTTCTTGGCTCTTTGATATTTGATGTATACTTTAGGTTTAACATTAGATTTCTCCAAAAAGTGTTGTGGTATTATCAACAGGACATTGAATTTATACATCAGCTTTGTACAAATTGACATCCTTACAATACTGTCTTTCAATTCATGAATATGTTATATGTGTTCATATATTTAGAGCTACATGTTCTTCCATAATGTTTTATAATTTTCTCCAGAATTGTCTTAAGCATCTTTTGTTAGATTTATTTCTATGCATATATTTGGTGGTACCCTAAATAATAACTTCCTTAAAATTTTGATTTTCTGTTTCTGCCTGGTACATAGAAATGAAATATATTTTTAAAATAATAATTTTATATCCAGCAAATTTGCTAAACATTTTCTCATATGTTTTAACATTTTATCATAAATTCTTTTATATTTGGGGGGTACACAGTCATATCATTTTTGATAACAATTTTTCAATCCTTATACCTTTTTTCTTGCCAACCTGCATTGGCCAGGATCTCAAGTTTTTGACCTAGAGAACATCATTTCCTTGTTTTGAATATCAAAGGAATAAATTTCAATATACCAACATTTTAAATGACTTTTTTTTAGATAGAAAGAAAATCCTCTTCTATTTCTGTGTTGCTAAGAGATTTTTCTTTTAAAGCAAGATTTAACATTGAATTCTGTGATTTCTTTGCCTCCATTTAAAAATTACATCTTTTCATAGTTCGTTAGTTAATGTTAATTTTAATATATTAATTAATTGATTTGTTTTCTCATCTTAAACTAACCTTGCTTATCTATCTATCTATTTATTTATTTTTGGCTGTGTTGGGTCTTTGTTGCTGTGCTTAGGCTTTCTCTAGTTGCGGCGAGCGGGGGGCTACTCTTTGTTGCAGTGTGCAGGCTTCTCATTGTGGTGGCTTCTCTTGTTGCAGAGCAGAGGCTCTAAGCATGTGGGCTTCAGTAGTCATGGCACGCAGGCTCAGTAGTTGTGTCTCACGAGCTCTAGAGCGCAGGCTCAGTAGTTGTGGTGTGGTGCATGGGCTTAGCTGCTCCGCGGCGTGTGAGATCTTGGCAGACCAGGGCTCAAACCCGTGTCCCCTGCATTGGCAGGTGGACTCTTAACCACTGCACCACCAGGGAAGTCCACTAACCTTGCTTAAGATTAGAATTATCTTGTGGTAATTCAGTCTGGTCATGAGACTAGTCTTTTTCTACATTGCTGAATTTATTTAGTTTAGGATTTTTCACCTTTGTTTATAACAGCCTTTCTTTTTTTTTTTTTTTTCTTTTGCGGTATGCGGGCCTCTCACTGTTGTGGCCTCTCCCGTTGTGGAGCCCAGGCTCCGGATGTGCAGGCTCAGCGGCCATGGCTCACGGGCCCAGCTGCTTCGCGGCATGTGGGATCTTCCCGGACCAGGGCATCAACCCGTGTCCCCTGCATTGGCAGGCGGGCTCTCAACCACTACACCACCAGGGAAGCCCTATAACAGCCTTTCTTTTTCTAGCTGTCAGTGTTAGGCTTTGGTATCAACACTATGCTAGCTTCATAAATATATTGATATTAGTGGGTATCTCTTTATTTTTTATTTTCTATGGAACAGTTTTTATAAGATTTGAATGATTTGTTTCTAGAATGTTTGAACCTGGAGTTTTCACTGTGGGAAAATTTTTGTGAGTACTGAGAGATGAAAAAAAAGTCATGGTTTTGTTAAGAAGGTATGAGAAGAGGTAGGCAATATACAGTGTTCACTACAAATAGAGATCATCATCCCTACCTCTCAAAGATATTGTAAAGTTTAAACAAGGAAGCAACATGAAAGTACTCAGCATAGTTCCTGGCTTATGTATTCATTGTTCTTTTCTACTAGTAGCTCTCTAAGCTCGTGAGGCAGCTATTGCAGTCATCACCATATTCCTAATAGTGCTGGAATCTCAGGAGGGCAAGAAATATTTTCTGCAGTTGTGCCCATTCCCTGTGCTGTTCAGGTGCCACATTGTTAGCCCTTCTGGCCCCTGTGATCTCAAGGCCTATAAGACATGAAGATCCTCCTAAAAACTCAGGTCCCCTGCCTGGCTCAGAAGAGTCTGTTTCTCATTGTGTAGTAAGAGACTCCAGGTGGAGGCATGGTAATCTCTCTCCTTAGTGTCAGCATAAAAGGACTGAGCAATGGATCCTAACTATTCCCAAGTTTACTTTGCTGTGACTTATTAGTTCTAGTGGGATGTGAAAACCTGGGTTCTATTTCTGGATTTGACACTTTCTGTGTGATTCTTGGGCCAAGCATTTCATGTCTGTCAGCCTTGGTTTCCCTCTGTGGATAACATAGAGATTGGAGTTGTTTCCTAAAATTTCTTCCAGGTCTAAGACTTTATGATTTCTCTGACTGAATTGAAATTCTGACGTGCCACTACTTTGGCAGTTTGGGCTGACTTAAGCATTTATTCCTTTTTCCCACCTTAAGTTAACTTTTTGAGCTGTTTGGCTGTTGGGACTGCTGAGTTTCACCTCAGGGGTTGCTGTATCTCAGTAGCTAATTCCATGATCCCTAAATTGACTGTGAATATAGTGTATTGGCCGAAAGTAGTATGTGGTTTTGTTGTTATCGTGAGCAAAAAGTTCCACTTTCCTTCTTCTTTCTCTAACTTCCACTTTCTTTTTTCCTAATTGGCTCAGCAAAAATGTTAAATATCGTACAAATCTTTTGCTTTGGATATTCAGAATGAAAGCTATACTATGGTAATAACACTGGCAACTGGCAGGAGGGGCCCACGGCTGGGAGAAGGGGTGGATCTCTCAGCAGTGGCATGTTAGAAGCACCAGCTTGAAGCAGAAAATTCTGAATATTTATATCTTGGGCTCTTTTCTGATCTCACCCTTGACAGATCCGTGTCATCATAGTGGTACTCCACTGTCAATCTCTGTCAGATTCTCTTCGCTGTACTGTGCACAGTGGAAATTTAAAAAGAGAAATGGTCATGCTATTTCCTCCTCAGAGCTTAAAAAGAGAAATATTTCCCTATTAGTCAAAAGATCTTGAATGTTAGCACTATCAGAGCATTCAGGAACACATGGTGTGTATGTGTGTGTGTGTGTGTGTGTGTGTGTGTGTGTGTCTGTGTGTCTGTAAAACAGTCAGTGCCCTCTGCAGAGGAGTGAACCCTGAACTGCTGGGAAGTTGGCTGTATTTCAGGCCAGTCCTTACCTGTTTGTAATGGGAATGTTGAATTAGGTAATCTCCAGTCTCTGGTGGTGAGCACTTTTGATGCAGTGATTTTTAACTAGAAGTTACATAGGGTGAGTTGTCATCTTAATTCAGTTAACAATTGGCTTCAGGCAAATCACAGTCTCTTTGAGTTATTAGTAAAATGGCTTTAAAAATTCTGCTTATCCTACTCCAAATGTTGTTGTGTGTTTTTGAGAATAAAATACAATATTGTGTTCAAAGGCTTTTCAAAACACACTTTTCTATCTATGCTTATAACTCAGATTGGGATTAAAGGGAGCCAAGTGGAATTTCTGCCTCCACTTGATATCTGTGTAAGTTTGGGGAAATGGTTGATCTTTTCTGAGCCTCATTTTCCTTTTTTGCAAAGTGGAATAACTCACAGGTTTGCTTTAAGAATTAGACAAGATAAAATATTTATCACTTAGAAAAGTTTTTAGTAAACAGAAATAGACAGCATAAATGGTAGTTATTATTTCTTAAACAATCACATTTATACTTTCAGTGAAGAAGAGTTTACATGACTTTCACAAGGGACTCCAGAGGGACAGTGGTTGACAGGGAACAGGTCTCTGAGGGGCACCACACCTGCACCACACACAGCCTTCTAGGCTCGAAGGTGTGTGGCTCAGGCTGGTTATCTTCCTCACCTTACTGGATATTCTCATCATTCTGCTTTAATTTTTTTTATGTGTCCTTCACACCCATTGACTCTAGTTCCTGCCAATTTTGGTGACTTATAATCCACTGTCCTTGTTAAGTAATCTGAGTTTTATTTGGAGTCAGTTTTGTTGGTTAAAATACAAGAGCCTAATTTTTACCCTCATGTTTAAATAAAACAAATTAGAGATGACAGAAAATACAGTTGAGAGTTTTTTGTAATTTCAGAGCATAAAAAGGGATGATATTTTAACTTTTTTGTATGTTTGTTGTGGGTGGGAGTGTATAATCATTGGCTAAGACTACAAATGTGATTGAGCCTGGATATTTGTGGTTTGGCAAAGGAAGAGAATAATAAAAGAAAGGTTACCAGCTTGTCACCAAGTCCAAGTGAACCATTTTTCTCTCTGGCAAGTGACCCCCCCCAGAAGACACTTTGGTACGCACTCTAATGATTGGGAATTGTCAGCCTCTTGCTTCACTTATAATATCAGATGCATCTATTTTTCTTCTCAGCTAAAAAATGACTTGTTATGGCATTTGAAATTATTTCTCAATTGAAAATTTTATTCCAGGAAAAAAATATTTAGAAAATATTGTAAAAATTACCCATGGTCATAAGATTCATAAGATTTTTGTGGTTCATTTTTGTGGACAAGATGATTCCAGAAGTTTCAATTGAATGCTGATTCCTCATTTCTTAAGTCTATACAGTCCTTAAAATGAGAGTGTTTACAGATCCTTAAGAAGGTCTTCTTAGTTCAGAGAAAAACCCTGGGAAGTAGCAATTTGTGGGTAACATGTTTTTTCTTTAAAGCTGAAAAGGCATATCATGTTTTTAAATTCAGGTTTGAGTTGAATATTTACTTACTACTTATTAGCTTCTTGCATTTATGTATATATTCATTCTTTCATTTTGTTTCTGATTAATGAACAGTGCTTTGGGATTTATAGTTGGTATGGTTTCAAGTCCTGTTTGGACACAGGAGTATATATCTACTTGGCAGTCATGAGCAGAACTAATACATGCTAATACTAATATAATAAATCACATTAAATTATAAATTCAGAGGAATTCAAAGAAGAGAGCTAATCATGTGTGTTGGGTGTCAGTAGGAAAGAGAAAAATGAGAAGTCTACCCATGTTGTGATGAGAGAATAATGAACGATGCATACCTTCTTATGTTTAAGGGTTAATAAGAAGACCACTTTGACTAGAACAGAAGATTTAGACTGAAAGGAAAAGAGCTATGGAATCATATTTTCAGAGACTTTAAATATTAGCAAAGGGATTCTAAACGGGAGTTTTGGAAAGCTGGAAAATAGGGAACAAAATGCTGCAAGTGGCATTTTTAACAAAAGAATTATGCAGGATAAAGTGTAAGAGGATTTTGTTTAGGCTCTCTTTCTCTCTCTTTCCCTCTCTATTTTTCCTAATTCAGTTTTTTATTTCATCAAAATTACACATTGACATAGTTTAAAGTGGCAAACATTCTACAGGGCTTCTTATGAAAAACAGTAATCCTCTAGCCCTCTTTCTTCTATTCTGCTTCTTGGAAAAAAATCATACTTGTTCATACTTTTAACTTCAGATTCTTTTTGTTTACCTAGCTCTACATAACATGCTTATATTGCTATGTCCTGCTTTTCAGGCAACCACTTCCTGTCTTCCTATCCTTCCAATGTAGTTATTTGAAACCAATTTTTTCTCTGTAAGATTTTCTGTATAGAAGTTCTGCTGTTTTGAATTTTCACAGAGATATGCCTTAGTGTGGGTCTGTTTTCATACACTGTGCTGGGCTCTCGGTAGACCATTTATGTTGAAATCACATGTACTTTAGTTCTGGAAAAAATGCTGCAATTATGTATTTGATGACTTCCTCCTCCTATTTTCTCTCTTCTTGGGTCTTTTTGTTATTTTGAATGTTCCTCTAATTTTCTTATTTTTTACGCCTATTTTAGATGTTTTGTCCTTTTTCTCTTCTTTCTGAGAGATTCCTGTGGTTTCATCTTTGATCCTTCGAATTTTTTTTTTCCATTTTTGCTCTCTTGCTTTTAATTTCCAAAAGCTTTTATTTACCCTCAAACTTCCTTTTTAAGACAGCATCCTTTCCTTGTTTTGTAGCTGTAACATCTTTTCTTATCTATCTGATTATATATAAATGGCAGTTGTGAAATTCTCTTTTTCTCCAAGTTTCTGTTACCTGTGATCCTTGGTCTCCAGCTTTTCCATTAGAGGCTTAAAAAAGTGTCTTAGGGCTTCCCTGGTGGCGCAGTGGTTGAGAGTCCGCCTGCCGATGCAGGGGACACGGGTTCGTGCCCCAGTCCGGGAAGATCCCACATGCCGCGGAGCGGCTGGGCCCGTGAGCCATGGCTGCTGAGCCTGCGCGTCCGGAGCCTGTGCTTCGCAACGGGAGAGACCACAACAATGAGAGGCCCACATACCGCAAAAAAAAAAAAAAAAAAAAAAAAGTGTCTTAGTTGTTCACTCAGATTTAAGAAGAAGAAATACAAAATTTCAGGGGGAAGTCTGAGCTCATAGGGCAGTCATATCCTCTGGATCTTTAGGATCATCTGGCTGGGTTGCTTAATAGGTAACACCTGAACTGATTACTTTTCTAAAGCTTTCCTCTGAGCTTTAGAAAAGAAGCGCCTTTAAATCTCATGCTTTATGTGTGTAAGTCTGGCTGACCACATTCTCAGATCTGACAAAGGTGGGAGTCTCAACCTTCAGGATATACACTGTCTTAATCTTCCCAGTTTCAGTATGATATACCTGAAAATCTCAGTCAATGATAATTAGCTGTTTTTTTTTTCAAAAACACACCATTAGTCCTCTTGCAAGATTAGGGAGGGCAGTGGCCCAGTTGTACAGAGTGATAGAGGAAATCTAGACACTTCATTTTTTCTTAGCCAAATTTTTAATTACGTCTATAATTTTTGCCTCCACCTTCAATCCATTTCCAGAGGAACATTGTACTGTGGAATTCTGAATGTTTTGAGAGTTCTGTAGGTTGCTTTTGTCTCCCCTACTTCTGGTTAAGAATGAAGCTTTTTTATGTCTTCTATGTCATTTACCATTCTTCTATTCCTTTTCTAGCTTTCAACATTTTGCTGTTATTACCTTTAACCCAACATCTTTGTTCTTGGGGTTTATGTTTTAAAAATCCTTTTACACTAATTTTTGTGCGATTTGGAAAGGGATTGGAGGAAAATATGAATAATAAATTTTCTACCTTTAACCAAGGGTTTCCAACTGTTTTTGCCTTTGTTTTCTTCGTGTGAGAATAATGGAGACAAGGCAACCAGTTAGAAGGTGATAATAGGAATAAGATGTGAAGTGAAGAGTATTTGGACCAGAGGAGTAAAGATAATGGATGTTTTCAAAGGAAGACTCAACAAGATATGCTGACTGATTTAGATGAAGGAAATGAAGAAAGGATTCAAAGGTGATGTCAAGATGTTAAATTGGGTGACTAGAATAATGGTGGTGCCACTGTTGGAGATTATTAGGGTAGGACTAGAAGTTTGAAAGTAAGTTTGAAAGAAGATAACCTGAAAGACCATGTTTTCTCCCATTTTGGGCTTCAAAATATAACCAAGTAAACATTGTTTGCGTATAAGACAGAGATTTTCCCTCTGCTGATTGCATGTTAGGTTCCATTAGGATTCAGTTCCAACAACCAAAACCTGCTCCAGCTAGTTTAAGCAAAAATGTTCTAATATGGGGAATTAAAACTTTTCAGTAAAATTATTGAAAGAACGAGAGAAGCAGACTCTATGTTGACCACCCAAGAATAATTTCTGGAATAAGATGCTGAAATGACATGCCACTACCTAGGCTGCAATCGTGTGTTGGGAATCAAGAGGAAATCATGGGAACTGTGTTCAGGAATCCAGTGCCATAGCTGTGGTCCAGTAAACATGATATTACTGCCAACACAATTGTGTCTTAATGCTTACGAGGAGCCAGACATCCGAACACTTCTATAAATACAGCCAACATCTTTATAACCTTGTTTCATTGCAACAACCAAAATATCAGCAAAGTTGTTCTTTTTAACTTCCAGTTTCCAAAACTCATGCCAAGTGCATGTCATTAATGGGAATCAATTTCACATTCAGAACTCTAGCTTCAAGGGAGTCTTGGAAATGTAGTTTTTAGCTTTCTAGCCTCTGAAGCAGAGGGAGGTATATTGGAAGGATATTGGAATGGATACTGAGTGTGAAGTCACAATACGGAACATAATCATCCCCTTACTCAATGTACATAAATATTAACAAATAATAATAAAAAACCAGCATGATCCCACAGAAATCCAACTATCTGTTGGATAAGTGAAACTGCTCTGTCACTGAAAGGGAAACCTCTGTCCCATTAATTGTGACTACATCTCTGAGCGATACTCATTTCCCTTTTTGTTCAATCACAGTCCTACCTTGATATTCTCTAAACTAATGAATAAAGTATAAATTTATAGCTGTGATATAAAAAAGCATAAGGGTATAAAAGAAAAAATTAAATAGGTTACTATACATAAATGTACATAAAATAAAGAAAAAAAGATAGCTAATGAAATCTATTACTTCAACTAGTCACAAGACCATAATTAATATTTAGAACTTCCTTCCACTACTATGCCTTAAATAATCCATTTTCCCCTCAGCACTTCAGCTGTTTTTTTACTTTACTGAATGAAGGATGACTCCACTCTTAATTCTTGAAGGGATATGATTCCTTGGTTGTCCTACCAGTATTGCTCCAGACTGCCAATCAATTTTACTATTGGACATGAAAGTGTTAGGGGCACCCCTAAATAATCCCTTGGATATAGATACAAGCTTCCTTGACCCATTGTCTATCTTATTTCCCCTTGTGGGTTAAGATCAAATACCCTGGTCAATATATTAACCTACTTTTTTCCTGTTGGTTTAGTGACAATAGGAAATGAAAATGGCCATCAACTTTCAGTTCATTTTCATATGTCTCCTTGGTGGAAGCATTCTTCTATTAGAAACTAATACCTCAAAACCAGCAAAGCCCAAAGTTGCAATGATGGGAAGCAAAAATTTTCCAAGTGAATTATAAGGCATAATAGTGAGAGAAATCACAAACCTACTTCTACCTCTTGGCTTTGAAGTGCATGCATTCAGGTTATGGGAGAAATGGCATATATAATTGCAGATTTAGAGCACATTTCACATCACAGGTCAGTGCCAAGCTTGTAAGTTGTCATCCTCCAGTTAGTGCCACAGTTAAGTCTGTAAAGGCCAATTTCACAATTCTATAAGTCCAGCTGCTTCCAAATGATGGGGTACATCAGTGAATCCCATGGGTCTAATCCACTGCTTCACTTTCTTTTTCTGCATAGTGACTTCTTTGATTACAATAAGAGGATATCGTGATGATAAATATGGCATAAAATAAGATTATGGATGTGGGCTTGTAGATGCAGGTCAGGCAGGAAAGACATATCCTTTCTGTTCTCTTCTAGTGAGAAGTAATTTCTATCCACTCTTTGGGGGATGAATCCGGTGTTACCAATTAGTAGGAACTGGTGCCATAGTGGGAGCTTAGCATTGATTTCTGCTATTGGGAGACAGGGTAAATCCTAATGGTTGAGTGTGTAAATAACATCAAGCCCTGCCACCATGGCCAGCTTGTTCATGGGTGCTTTGGACCAGTCTTGAGAAGTTACAGAGGAAAGCTGATTGAGAGAAAGGTTTGATACATTCTCACTAAAGGACGCTTTCTCCTTTGAATTCCTTGGATGACAATTCATAGGAACACAAATATTCTTAAATTCTAGGCCAATTCTGAGAGTTACATCCTTCTGTCTCTCCTAAATGCCTTTATATCTTCATTCAACAATCTTTTTGAGGGTATGTAATGTATCAAACGATTCTTAACACATGGGTTACAGCAGTGAGCAAAATCTTGGCCTTATGGTCTTACATCACCAGTGCTCTAACCTTGTTCCTTCCAGTCCTGGCTTATCCAGGCAAACTGATAGCTATGGACCAGAAATCACTGTAGATCCCTACCTCTGGTCATAGCTCTTGCCAGGCAAAGTGGACCACCTTATGCCTCTCAGATTTCTGTCCACTGGAGATTTCCCTTCTCTGCCCCTCAGTGGGGCTTTAATGTTGCCAATATCTATTAAATTTCTATTGCAGAAATTGGCTGATTTGCCCAATGGATAAGAGCCCAGTGCTAATTTGAGCACAAGATGGAGGATCTGGTTGCTTGGGAGCATATCACATATATTTGTCATTGATTACAAAGGGGATCATGAAAGAGTGTGTGAGTAGATAAGCACATACCTATCAACACACACACACACACACACACACACACACACACCACCCCATAGTTCATTTTATACTGATAATAGCTTTGTAACTTCATTTTTACAAATGAAATGAAATAGTGGAAAGAGCACTAAACTGAATCAGAAAGCTTAGCTTATGGTCTTGATTTCACCATACACTTGCTAAGAAAATCACTTAAAACATAATCCTTTGTTTCCTCTCCTATAAAGATTGTAACATTTGACCTATTTCCCAGGATCATTGCAAGTTTAAGATATGAAAATGTGGGCTTCCCTGGTGGCGCAGTGGTTGAGAGTCTGCCTGCTAATGCAGGGGACACGGGTTCGAGCCCTGGTCTGGGAGGATCCCACATGCCACGGAGCAACTAGGCCCGTGAGCCACAGCTACTGAGCCTGCGCGTCTGGAGCCTGTGCTCCGCAACAAGAGAGGCCGCGATAGTGAAAGGCCCGCGCATCGCGATGAAGAGTGGCCCCCGCTTGCCACAACTAGAGAAAGCCCTCGCACAGAAATGAAGACCCAACACAGCAAAAATAAATAATAAATAAATTACTAAAAAAAAAAAATAAAGAGCCCTTTAAAAAAAAAAAAAAAGATATGAAAATGTTATGAAATGTGTTATATAATATATGGAAAATACATATGTACCAAGATATTTGTCAAAAAATCATTGCCTAAATATCAAATAATGAGGGGATAATTAAATAAATATAGAAGAATAATTATATTTTCAAATAATATTTAATAACTTGGGAAAATTTTCACTAAGTATGTTGTATGAAAAATATATCCAATAAAATTGAATTATAAACCAAAATATGAACAGAATAAAGTCATAAAATTTTTAATAACAGGTTTTGAAGGACTGTGGGTTAAAGAATTATAAGTTATGTTTGCTTTTTTCTTATTTTCCTGTAATAAATAAACATACATATACATATATCAGTTTATTTTTTAAATGACTTCTCTCTGACTATAAAATCAAACTTGCTAATTGTAATATATATAAATATACAAATATATACATCATTTAAAATATTTCAGTGCAACTTGGTTCTTTGATAGAAGTAACAGATTATTAATGTACTGTGAAATGTATATCTATAGTACACAAAAAAACTTGAAACCTCACACTGAGCTAATTTTCTTGCAGTGTTTAGAGAGTAGACTCTCTTAATGATTAATGTAGGGGATAGAAAAGTTAATTAAACCAAGCTCTCTTCCCCTACTTTCATTCTATAGAGTTGTGTCTTTTAGGTTGCCAAGAAATATCTCTATGAGGTCAGTATTACCATATTCTCCATTTTACAGCTAAGAAAACTAATACACAAAGATTAAGTAACTAATTCAGGTATAAATCAAGGTCACATAGTTGGTAAGTTGCATAGATTGAATTTGAACCCAAGCAGTCTAGCACTGTAGTCTGAGCTTTTCATTTCTATGCAGTAATGGATGTTGCCTCCCTCCCAATTTCCATTTGTTATTTCCTATCTCTAATAAGTAAGGCATAGTCCTTACAAAGGAGTTTTACTAATATAAACGAATACATTAAAAAGCAGCAGAATAGGGCTTCCCTGGTGGCGCAGTGGTTGAGAGTCCGCCTGCCGATTCAGGGGACGCGGGTTCGTGCCCTGGTCCTGGAAGATCCCACATGCCGCGGAGTGGCTGGGCCCGTGAGCCATGGCCGCTGAGCCTGTGTGTCTGGAGCCTGTGCTCCGCAACGGGAGAGGCCACAACAGTGAGAGGCCCGCGTACCGCAAAAAAAAAAAAAAAAAAAAAAGCAGCAGAATAGGGCTTCCCTGGTGGCGCAGTGGTTGAGAGTCCGCCTGCCGATGCAGGGGACACGGGTTTGTGCCCCGGTCCAGGAAGATCCCACATGCCACGGAGTGGCTGGGCCCGTGAGCCATGGCCGCTGAGTCTGCGCGTCCAGAGCCTGTGCTCCGCAACGGGAGAGGCCACAACAGTGAGAGGCCCGCGTACTGCCAAAAAAAAAAAAAAAAAAGAAAAAGCAGCAGAATAAGTTAATTCATCTATGGATAGAGTTATGGAGGAGCTAAGAGGAAGGTGCTACTTCTCCTGGGCAGAGAGGAGAAGCATTAGATAAGGCTTCACAGAGGAGGTGACATTTGACCTGAGTATTGAAGGAAGAGAAGTGGTGGCTAGGAAGACAATAAGAGGTCATATGGGCAAAGTTATCTATTAACCCCTGATGAAATGACCTGTGTCTTAACTTTATATTTTCGTTTTTGAGCTTGGTGGCCATCACATGGTGAGCAAGCACTCAAATGACTCTTATATGTAGGTAAGACAAGAGATGACAAAAAGACCCAAGGAGTTTTTTGGGGGTGTGGCAGGATGATCTCACATATTGCCTTCCGTGGTCAAGAAATGCTGATGGTGATATCTGAACTGTTTCTTCTCCCTGGATCATCTTGTTCCTATAAGGCCAATAGAACATGCTGTGCCGCTTTGTAAAATCTCTCCAAATGTTTTGGATTTGGAATTTTGAACTAAAGTGAATCCTTTCATTTATTCTGGGAAAAATATAATTTCTTATTTAGTCTTTTTAAAAGAAATAATTAGAAAGCTTTGCAGAAGCAAATTTTACCAGACAATAAAAAAAGTGCAATTCTGATGAACCAAGAAGAAAGAAACTCAAATGATGTAGAATATAGTTTCTTAACAGATTGATTTAACATGCAGAGGTAAGGCACTTAACACAGTTTGCTTGGGGTTTTTATTGAATCCATCATGTCTGAAACCTTCATCAGAGTCAATACTCAGGATGGATATGTCTGTCCCAGATTTTTCATTGTAGCCAATGAAAATAGGAATTACCTTCTATATTTACTGATTATCCCTTAGAATGTGAGGGGCAACTAGAGGAAGACCCAGAGATATGTATGTTGGATGTACCAGGGTTTGTGAAAGGCAAAAATACTATTTATGGCTTCTACACTTATGTTGTCAACAGAAATAGGCAGACTTGGAAATCCCACATCTAAACTTGATTCTTGGTAATTCATATCTTTATGTGTTAATAGCATATTAGTGCTGTGGATTTAGTCCAAGAAATCAAGTGTTTCATTATGGTTCACTCTTACTACCCTTGAACAGTGTTGGCTTACATTAATGAGGTTTTGGGAACAAAATCATCACAGTGACTTAGAAACTGTTCTCAAAGCACTGGCTGAACCACTGAGATCTTGTCTTGAGAAAGTGTCATAGAATTATTAAAGTGATTGCTGTATATTATTGGGGGCTGTCATAAAGAATGTGGTATTTTGGGATGTTGGAACAAAACTGAAAGCAAAACAAATGTCAAGTTTTCTGAAGAATCCCTGAAGTAGAATATATTGCTGGCTTGAAGTGAAAGGATAAGAGGACTGGGAGGGGCCTTAGTAACAGACAAGTGGTATAGTTGTGGAAACTTGTCCTAAGGAAATAATTCAAAAGAGAAAGAGAAAAAACTATATTCATGTAAATGTTTCTTGTAGCTTTACTTATATTAACAAAAATATAATTATTTTTATTAAATCTCAACCTAGTTCATAACTAACTACCTGATCTGTTTGACCTTTATCTCGGTGTCTGCTGAACACCTAATGTCCCTTTGCACCCAACCAATCATATTCAAGACTGCATAATAATTAGTGAATATGCCCCTCCCCACTGCTTCCTAAATTATACTTCATGCATTTCCTTTTCCAGGATAATGGATTATTGTTGATCCCACCAGTCACTTGCCAGATAGACTCAGATCAGCCTCTGCGCTGAGTATTTTCTATACATCACCGTCATGCTCTAATTTATTGCTTCCCCATGTTTTTTTTACACTTTATAATAACCTCCTAACATGCCTCCCTGAATTCAGAATGCCATTTTTTCCCACTTCCTCTTCTCTAACCTCACCCTCAACTGTTCTGTACATGTTGGCACACATTCTTAGATCCCATCACCATGTTGATATGAAAGCCTATTTGCCTGCAAAATAAACTCCAAACTTCTTAGCATCGGGATATTGGAATAAACATCCCAGTGAGCTCTCCTATTCCTTATTCTCCAGTCTAGTCGTCATCTACCTTTTTAACTCTGTGTTGCGTGCATCCAGACCCCGTACCCATTGAATGTGCCTAACACTCCAGCCTCACCCCCATAACATTTCCTTAAAGGTCCATCCTTTCCTTTTTCTTATTTTCCATTTCTTTGTAATCCTGTCAACAGTTTTTTTTCTTATATGCACTGTTAATGATGATGCATTTTGTCCAAAACTATAGTTGATGAGTTGTTCACATATCTCTGTCTTCTTTAGTGGCTTATAAGTTCACTGAAGGCAGTTATCTTACATTTCTCATCTATGACCTTATGCCTACTTCTTTCCCAAGTAAAATCAGTCTTCTGCTTATAATACATCTTAAAGTATATTTGTTGCACCATTAAACAAAATATTTTATTAAATGATATAAAATTTGATATAATTATAAGTACAGATTCATGCAACCAATGTACATTGAGACAGTCAAATTGAATATTCATATTTAAACTTAAATAAATCAGTTGAGAATGAGGGACAGTTGCCAACATTTATTACGAAGAAACTGTGTGTCAAGCACTTATCTAGTGCTGACCTATTGGATGGATTCAGTTGCTAATTCAAATATATGTGTTGTGGGTCTACTATGTCCCAGGCTCTGTATTGAGAACTAGAAAAATAAGATACAGCTCTACCCTCAATCATCTTACAGTATAATTTGGAGAAAGGACAATAAAAGTGACAAATTTTACTATTATATAATAGATACCACAATAGAGAAGGGCAGAGGGTGGATGGGACATGTTAAGAACATGTTGGGAATGTTAAGAGAAGGCTTGTCCTGGAATAGACAGGACACTGTCTATTCCAGGTAAGGACAACCAATGGAAATATGTAAAGAGGACATTGGTGCTTGGGTTATATACAGAGTTAAATAAATATGGCGTGTTGGAAGAGAGAGAGTGTGTATGTGTTGGTGGAAGCTGAGGAAGTTGGTGATGAAAGGAAGAGGATTGAAAGAGAAACTGGGGCTGGGAAATGGGGTAATGGAACATCTTGTATTGATCTGAGAGTTTGATTTTTTTTCAGAAGAAAATGGGAAGCCACTGAAAGTTTTGAATAGGGAAATGGCATAATTAGAATGCTTAGAAAGTACATTCTAGGCACTTTACATACGTTATCTCATTTAATCCTCTCCTTACCAGTTAGGTGGTATTTATCCCCAGTTTACAGAGGAGAAAAGTGAGCCATCTCTTTTTTCCATTCCTCTCTGTGCTGTCTTTCATCATTTATCTTTCTGCTTCTGTGTTGCCTATTCAAAGAGGATTTTTCTGACAACGCTGTCTAAATTTCTTCTTCCATGGGGGAAAAATAGAACCAGGAGAATTGGAAGGAAAAGGGGATAGGAATTTAAATAGGTCGGCCAGGGAAGGCCTCATTCAGACGTTGACATTTGGGAAACTTTAAAGATGGTAAGGCAGTTAGTCATGAAAGTATCTTGGAAAAAATGCATCCCAGGTAGTAGTATCAGCCAGTGCAAAGGCCCTGAGGTAGGATCATGCTTAACTTGTTCAGGAACAGCAAAGAAAATGGAACTGGGGCATATTCCATGTTCCCTTAACAGGATACCTTTAGAGAATAGGAATGCAATAAATATTTCCTGAATAAAGAGGTGAATAAATGAAGAAAGGTCATATTTCAGGTTCTCAATTTGTTTGCTCAGTCCCAAGCCCATACATACCCTTTCCATTATAATTACCCTGCATCTCGATACTTAATTCCTACATGGCTGAGATCATTTAAACAGTGTTGAAAAAAGTAGAATCTTTATGAATGAGTATTCATTAAGGATTCTGTACAAACCCATCTATAGTTTTTGTGCAGATGGGTGTGCCATCTCTGCAGACAAATACTCTTTCATGTGTCTTTACAAGAAGCAACAGTGACACACAGTGGTTGACTGAGTGAATCAGACATGTACTCCCTCCAGATATCCCAGGAGGTATAGCAGATATTTCTCAGTCTTTCTTTCTTTGGAAAGTTGGTTGTCTTGTTACTTCAGGCAGGTATTAACTACCCAATATATTCAGCATATCCCTTGTTGTAAGCTGTCAGGCTGTGACACAACATCACATAATGTGACGTTACATGATACATAATGCCTGAATTAAATAAAAAAAAGTCCCAGACATTTCTTTCTGTGAAATAGTAGGTAGGTAATCTGAATATTTGGGGTAATTGGCTCTAGGAAGAGAGAGGCATCGTTATTTCAGGCTCCCTAGTGAGCGTTAATTAGCCATATTGCTTCATTGTGTGACAAAGAGAACGCTGCTGGTAGTGCTAAATCTGTAATGACACCCTGGCTTTAGGAGCACAGGTATTTTAAACTACCTTGACTGACTGACATGTAGGTAATTCTATTCAGAGCCTAGCAGTGAACTCAGGCAGTTGGAACTGTCTTTCCTCTGATGAGCATAAATTTGTTGTTGTGACTCTGAGAGGTTTCCTCTCCTTTGTTTCCCCATCTCCCCAGTCCCCATAGTCCTCAAACTGGGGAAAATTATCAAGTATTCCCAATGGCAGGCCTGTGTTCTACCTGGGCATTAAGAACAAGACATCTATGTTTTTGCAGCATCAAGTTCTACAGAATAGCTCCTAACATTTAAAGATGGGCCATGACACTAGGAAGGGCTTTCTGGGGCCCTGTGAGTGCCTTTAGTCCTTTGCTTGCAGATATGGCAGGAAGGCTACTTGCAGAGCAGGAAAATTCTTAAAGGCTGGGTTTTCTGGGACCAACATTCAACATTTTAATTTTTTGTTAATGATAATAACACCAAAAATAGTAGGCTGACTAGCATTGGAAAAAGCACCAGCATAGAGACTCATCTGTCTCTCCTTGGATAATGGGTGAATTGTCCTGCAGGTAGGGAGGTGATGCTTCTTGATCTGTATCTGTAGGAAGTGCTTTTTGATTTTCTAGACTTTTAGCCAGTTGAGACAGTGGATCTTCCCTATCATCCTCTCACCAGTGTTCTTGGAGACAAAGCTACATACGCACAAGATAGATGGACAAAGCTGTGGAACGGTCTATGGTCAAGGGTCAAAGAGAAGCTGATGGGCTCACATTTGCCATCTTAGCCCCAGAGAACACTAGGTGCTTGATCTTGAGAGTCTAAAGTCTGTGCTTTCCAACAGAGCTCTTGAGACGCTGAGCTGAAAACACTGCTTCTTTGCAATTGCTGAAGGAAGGTGCCTCTAAATGATTCTTGCATCTTCAATTAAACATGAACTTCTTTCAATGAGTTTATAAGAGTCTGTCTATGAACCGTGGACCCCCAAATTGAACTGAGTATGTAACTGAGACTGGTGTTATTTAGGCATCAATGCAATGTGGGTGGAGGAAGGGAAGATTAAGAAACTCAGAAGAGAGCAAGAGTTATAGCATCATACGGAGAAACTCAAAGGACTGCCTTCCAGCCCTGTACACATTTTTGGTGGGGGCAGCACTAGCACTTAGCAAGAATCTCTTTCTTAAGTAATTTTTTGGTTCCTTTCCATTTTTTTCTCTCCTTAAAATAATGATAATATAGTATTCATATAGTATTTTATGGCTAAATAAATACATATGTATGTATTAGCTTTGCTTGCTCCTGATTTTATTGACATAAAATATTTATTGACTCCCCATTGGACAACAAGTCATTTGCTTAACATCCCCCACTCCTCATCAGGTTAGATTCATTCTTCTTCCTGTTTCACTAACTCAACTCAATGTTTTTCTGGATTAAAACAACAACATCAAAACAAAGCAAAAAAAAAGTTATCTGCTCTTATCTCTTCAGTAGTTTATCAGAGTTTTCATATTTATAGTAATTTTTTGTGGGTACAAGAAAGAGGATAAGAAAGGTGAAAAGAGATGCTGTGGGGAAGAGAGGGTTCCTCTCCAGATGAAAAGGCTTAGGGCTAAGTTAGAGGGTTTTTTTTTGTTTTTTTGTTTTTTTGTTTTTGCAGTACGTGGGCCTCTCACTGTTGTGGCCTCTCCCGTTGTGGAGCACAGGCTCTGGACACACAGGCTCAGCGGCCATGGCTCACGGGCCCAGCCGCTCCGAGGCATGTGGGATCCTTCCAGACTGGGGCACGAACCCGTGTCCCCTGCATCGGCAAGCGGCCTCTCAACCACTGTGCCACCAGGGAAGCCCTAAGTTAGAGTTTTATACTAAGTGAAGGACACTTCCATAGTGGACTGGTGCTTCCCTCTTCTGTGGCCTGTGTTGCAAAACTGGAAAGAACTCTGGAATGTGGCACAGTAGGAGTTTCTAATTATAATTTTTCAGATTCAAAGGATTATAATTTTCTCTATAGGTAAACATTACAAATTCCACACACCAAAGATTTACTGACATGAGATTACATGGACTGTTCCTCTAATAATACATTTTGATTGGCTGCTGCAGGCAGAAACTCTTATTGTTTGTCAGGATTCCTGTTAAGGGATCATCTTGAAGAGGTAGGTAAAAATGACATTAATTTGACTTTTATTGAACCCTTGAATTTTCCCAAATGAACGGGAAAACCTAAAAACCATATCAACCGCAAATTTTAGTGATTGTGGTTGTTTTTCACTTAATTTATGTATTTTAATTTTTTGGCAAGTGTTCCTTGTTTTGCATAGTGAAAATAGAAATAAATTACTTATGACTACTATAGTGTTTTAGAGCTTGGAGAGAATTTAGAAATAATCTAGATTTTTCACAGTTGGAGGACCTGAAGCCCAGACAGGTCAAACGACTTGCTCAAACTAGTTACGGAGGTAGTTTGGAACAAACAGAAAGTGGAATATGGTTCTTACTATTAGTCAAATGCTTTTCCTGATAAAGCATTTAACCAGTCATAATTCTTTACAAGCTGCCATTGGCCAGAGAAATTGCAGGTGAACCCAAACATTCTGAGGTGGCTTTGCTTTTCTCTTTCTGGCATCTGTGTGCATAGTGTTGGAGTCTCCCAACCCCCAGTGCTGCAGGCTCACATCTCTTTGAGACACACTCTCTCTACCTCTACATGAGGCTGTTCTAGGCTGGCCTTTTACCTCATCAGCCTCATTGTGTCCCCAGTTCTGAGGCTGTCTCTTGGCCTGACTTTATATTTGTGGTCTCTCTGGCTTCAATCCCTAAAGCTGGGCTAGAAATAGATTCACTTTTTTTTTTTTGACTTTTTTTTTATTAGTTTCTGCTTTATAACAAAGTGAATCAGTCATACTTATACATCTGTTCCCACATCCCTTCCCTCATGCATCTCCCTCCCTCCCACCCTCCCCATCCCATCCCTCCAGGTGGTCACAAAGCACCGAGCCGATCTCCCTGTGCTATGGGGCTGCTTCCCACTATCTATCTACCTTACATTTGGTAGTGTATATATGTCCATGCCTCTCTTTCGCTTTGTCACAGCTTACCCTTCCCCCTCCCCGTATCCTCAAGTCCATTCTCAAGTAGGTCTGTGTCTTTATTCCCGTTTTACCCCTAGGTTCTTCATGACATTTTTTTTTAATTCCATATATATGTGTTAACATATGGTATTTGTCTTTCTCTTTCTGACTTACTTCACTCTGTATGACAGACTCGAGGTCTATCCACCTCATTACAAATAGCTCAGTTTCGTTTCTTTTTATGGCTGAGTAATATTCCATTGTATATATGTGCCACATCTTCTTTATCCATTCATCCGATGATGGACACTTAGGTTGTTTCCAGCTCTGGGCTATTTCTCCAAAGAAGATATACAGACTGCCAACAAACACATGAAAGAATGCTCAACATCATTAATCATTAGAGAAATGCAAATCAAAACTACAATGAGATATCATCTCACACCAGTCAGAATGGCCATCATCAAGAAATCTAGAAACAATAAATGCTGGAGAGGGTGTGGAGAAAAGGGAACACTCTTGCACTGCTGGTGGGAATGTGAATTGGTACAGCCACTATGGAGAACAGTATGGAGGTTCCTTAAAAAACTAAAAATAGAACTACCATATTACCCAGCAATCCCACTACTAGGCATATACCCTGAGAAAACCATAATTCAAAAAGAGACATGTACCAAAATGTTCATTGCAGCTCTATTCACAATAGCCCAGAGCTGGAAATAGATTCACTTTTAAAGAGAGAGTGAATTTTGCTAAACTATTTTATCTATAGTATTTGATTTGAGATTTTTATAAGGAATTAATATTTTAAATCAAGAAGAAGAATGGGAAGACTAGAGAGGATAAATGAAAGACAATTGGAAATGAAAACAGAACTAGAACTAGAAATCCTATGTTGGCAAATCTCAATGTTGATAGATCAGACAAAACAATTAAATCAGAGGCCAGTGAACTACCTTATATGGCACTAAGCAAATTATAAAGTTCTTTCACATACATTATATTATTTGATTGTCATAACAGCTCTGTAAGGGAAAAAGTGATTATAAATAGTTTATAAATAAGAAAACTAAGATTCAAATATGTTTAGTTGCTTGCCCACATTCACACAGCTTGTAAGTGACAGAAATAACCAAAGCCACAAGCTTCTCTCAGCAGACTGTGTACTCTATTAACCATACCACCCCACTTTACAGTTGTTTCAAATGACTCAGGTGCATTAGGGAGTTCAGCTGGCCTTTATGGTGTAAGTGGTAGCTTTGATTCTT
Organism: Mesoplodon bidens; assembly: GCF_964165515.1. Lineage (NCBI taxonomy): Eukaryota > Metazoa > Chordata > Mammalia > Artiodactyla > Ziphiidae > Mesoplodon > Mesoplodon bidens. The sequence continues at coordinate 97,478,160 of NC_138178.1, forward strand.
GTGTATCTTAGTAGCTATTTAGAGTAAAAGCCATAGTCACTTATAACACAAATAAATTCTCTTTAGTTTCAAGGAGAACAAGGTATCTGTGTACTATATAATACAAATCCGTCACCTTTGTTAGAACAAGAATGTACGTTCTGTATCTTCCTGGTAGAGGGTTAAACCATCTTTGCATATGAAAGATAGTATATGTTTTATTATCATCTATTGTGATATTTAGTAATGCTTCAATATTTGGATTTGTAAAGCTGGTACTGTAACTTAAATACCCACAATTTAAGTCCCTGCCACCAGGTAAATAAAAGCACTTTGATTGCAGATATTGTCCAAAGCATAGAGATTTATAATATTTTTCAAAATAAGATTCTTTTTAGTTCCCATAGGTGTTAGTAGATATTCATAGATAAAGGTTCTATGAGAATCTGGGATAAGAAAAAAAAATCTGTTCTTGATATGAATATTTTTAACAAGGCCATCAGCTTGAACTGATGGAATAGAAGCAACATTGTGATCTTCAGAAAAAACCATTTTACTTCAGAATTGTGCCCTGGAATCTTCAGGCTTAATTAGTTTATTTCAAGGAAGGATTGAGAGGGAAAAATCTACTTGCCTGGCAGCATATCATTCCGGGGGGAACACGTGTTTACATTTTGTTAAATTACACAACTCCACAGCAGTTATTGAAGAGCTAAAGATATATTCCTATTGAACTGTAAGAAACCACATGTTGATAGTGAGCCCATTTTGTGTCTTGGCTTGTGGAAAAGAATGTGAAAATGCCTTATTCTGTGTCATTTTTTTTTTCCATCTGACAGTACTGATACACTGCCGCAGGCAGTCTAAAAATAATAGCATGAGGTTAACTGACAATTGCAGGTGTATTTACACTGATATTCTGATATTAGCATGTTGCTTAAAAATACTACTGGAGGTGATACAGTATGCATCCAAATAAATTTTCTTTATTAGAAAGGAGAAACTGGAAGAAAAGACAAAGATTCTTTCAAATAATTGATAGAAAAATGCAGCTATTTTAATAATCTGCCACAGTGATCTGATTTGTTTCTAAATCTGTGCTCTGTGGACTGAAAGCAAGAGAATCCATCTGAGAAAGGTGTTGTCCAATGTCCCTTCCCCCACACACGTCTACACACACACACATACATGTGTGTGCAAACGTACAGCAAACAGTTTGAGAATTGTGACTGGAAACCTTCTAAATCTGTTAAGAAGCCTCTTGTCTCTGTGACATTGCATCTCACCTTCCAGATCCACTTTCTATCCTTCTTCCCAGTGACTGGTTAATAGGCTGTCACTCAGATTTGGATTCAGCTAATGGGAGGTACCAACAAGATACTGGAGTTACTTTGAGGTATTTATTTCCCTGCAACCCCTCCGAAGGGCTCTAGGTCTGTTCCTCTAACAAAGGCCACAGCTACAGCTTTCACTAGGTTGCAGGTGGATCTCCCTACCCCTTGCCCACTGGGCAAGAGGAAGTAATAGCCTCCTGCGGTCACCAGGCCCAGGTGCTCTCTCCAACCCTGGTTGCTTCTCTTAACCCTGGTTACATCCTTGTAAATAATTCTTTTAATTAACCCTTTCAATTGCTCTGTTTGAGTGTGCTTTCTGTTTCCCATGAGGACCCTGAACTGAAAAAGTTGCTGTGTTCAGGCACTGTATAGCCACTGGGGTTATAAAGGCAAACAAAGCCCAGACCTCCCCACAAGGAATTGTTCACAGCAGAGAAGGAGTTATATACAGTGATGGGGAAACATAGCAAAAGGTTATCCAAGTCAGGTTGAGGGAAGAGTTTTTGGGGAAGAGATGATGCTTGATATAAAACTGTACGTTATTGAAAAATTCAAATATACAAAAATAAAAAGACTATTTTAATAAACTCCTAAGTAACATCACACCGTTTCAACAATCATCAATTCCATCAACTCATGGCCAGATTATTTGCCCTTATCCACTCCCCACCCCTTCCCTAGGATTATTTTTTAAATGATTTCTGGACAATATATGAGTTCATCTCTAAATATTTCAGTATGTATCTCCAAAACATAAGCACAGTATCACCATCCTCAAAAAAATCAACTGCAAAGCCTCAATATGATTAGAGTTCAAAATTATCTAGTTGTACTGTAAGTGTTCTTTTTTTCCAATTTATTTATTTGAATCAGAATCAAGTAAGGCATATATTACTATAATTGGTCTCTCCTAATTTATAGGACTCTCTCTCTCTCTCTCTCTCTCTCTCTCTCTATATATATATATATATATATATATATATATATATATTTCACAATTTCTTTGTTGGAAAAACCAGGTTATTTGACCTAGAGAATTTCCCTCAGTTTGGATTTTGTTAATTGCATTCCTGTATTGTTGTTCATTATGTTCCTCTCTATATCTCATAACTTGATAGTTACAACTAGAGCTTAATTTGACACAGACCCAATTTTTCTTTTTTTTTTTTTTTTTGGTGGAGTGAAGTATTATTTCATAGATTGGCGATATGTATTTTTGTCAGAAGGAATATAATGTCTGGTTGTTTCTCTTTTGATGTTAAAAGCCATTGATACTCATTGCCCTAGGCTAGTGGTTTTCAAACTTCAGTATTCATCAGCATCACCTGGAAGGCTTGTTAAAACCCACATTGCTGGGCCCCACCCCCAGAGTTTCTGATTCAGTGGTTCTGAGGAAAGATAGGGAATTTGCATTCCTAACGAGTTCCCAGGTGACGCTGGTGCTGCTGGCCCAGTGGCCACACTCTGACAACTGTTCCAGATAGCTCATTAATTCATTAGGGCTTCAAGACTCATCTTGAATATTTCACATCCCACACCTGGAGTCAGCAATTTCTCCAAGGATCCCTGGTTCTTTTTAGTGGGGGATCCTACTTAGAGCCCACATTCTGAGGGCTAGAGGCACTCATTTTGGCTGGGCTTGTCACTATTTATAGACATTTTGGAGGATAGAGTTAGGAAATATTTTGAAAAAAGTAAATCATGAGTTCATATTGATACTTCCAATTCACAGCCAAGACTATAAGACTTTTACGTAACCTTATCCATGTTACACTAGTATCTCCTTTCTCTCACTGTGAAAAATCTCTGCTTTTAATAACACCAACAAAAGTCTCATTTGTTTATCCCATACTAATTACACAACAATCTTGGAATAACAATATGAACATGTCTACCAACAACTGATTTCCAAAACCAGTTTAATTTTTTGTTTTGTTGTTGTTTTGTTTTACCTTTAATCCTTAGGGCATGTCCCACCAGGGATGCAAAATCAAATCACCATGTTTTAAAGTCACTTGAACTAGTTCCCTTCTGTGTAGCTATGCCCCCCAACTGGTTATTCAGTTAGGTAATTTTTATACTTTTATTTTTAAAGTTTGTATTTTGGTAAATTAAACTTGTTTTATAGTTATGTAAAATATGTATAAAATTAAATCTTTGAAGCAAGGAAGAATCAAAGAGTTCTAGCTTTATCTCTGATTACGTTATTCTAATTCTTTCCTTCCTTCCTCTACAAGTAAATTTAAAAGTTTTAAAAATATCTTTTGGCATTTAGGAAGGTTTATATTTTTGTTTTAATGATTACCTTTGTACTAACATTATCTTTATAAAATATCCATCTCCCTTCCCTCTTTTTGACTATTGACTCTATTGTTTCCTGCTATGAGAAATAGTGAAACCAGCTGCTTACCACTTTATTCTTCTTTCCTGCCTCTCATCCAGCAACTGCTGATGTAGTATCCTTGTAAACAGAATAAATACCTATTAAACGACCAGTGAGTTTACTGTACTTCTCAGTTTTTGATACTTGTACCTTATTTATATTGTTAGAGTACACAGCCATTATATTCTTATAACCATTAGCCTTAATTCTATAGAAAAATATGTTATACTTACTTCTAGTCCTTATGCCAAAGCTTCTCAAGTTATTTTTGTTATATGAAGCTCCTTCTGTGACAGATTCTTCATGAAGAGTTCGAGGAAATGATATTCCCTGAGCACTTGCAAGTTCATAGTAGTTTGTAGCTTTTCCACCTGAAGTTCAGTTTGTGTCCTTGCTTATGCTTTCTTTTATTGAGTAATTTAAATATATCATTATATTCTGCCATACAGATTTATTGCTGAGAGGTCTGATGACAATATGATTTTTTTTCCCTTGGTATTTTTGTCTGGATGTCATTATATATACATATACATTTTTTCTTTAAGTCTAATAATTTAGTAGAAATATGTCTCAGTGTTGGCCTTTGTGGACTGTTTTCCCAGTTCTGTGATATGCCTTTTCAATATTTATTTTTAAATCTTTTTATTATTTCAGAAAAGTTTCCCTCAAGTATAGTTTTAGTATTTCTTCTGTTCATTGTTTTGGTATTCTTCTTCAGAGGACTATTATATTTATATTGGATCTTTATCCATTGATTACTCTTGAACACTTTTTAAAATATTGTTCTTAATTTCTGATATCTATAAAACTTTGCCATTTTCCATATTCTGTTTCTCTTAAAGCATATTCTCGTATGTTTATTTGCTTTTGCTTTGTTAACTTTGTAGATAATTTTTTTCCTTTCACTTTTAATTTCCTTTAATTCTCTTCTCTCTCTTTAAATCTTCTTTTTCTCAATCATCTCAATTATGAGTTTTCACATTCTGATTTTTGTTGTTCTTTATAGGTTCTATCATTACTTAATTACTTTTAGTTCATTTTGAAACATTAAGCTTTTTATCTGTTTTGTGGGCATATTTTCCTGGTATGCTTCCATTATCTGAGGGATTTATTTCACTCTCTTTTCTCTCATTTTTATACTATTTTTATGTGGGATTCTGTAGTTTTCTTTGGCTGTTGTTCATTTTAAAGTAAAATGACTTTTTCTGTACTTTTTGATGAGAAGAGTGGGCTAGAACAGCTACCTCTTTTTGCTACTTTAATGAAGAAATGGCCTTAAACGTTCTTAGATATTTCTCCTCTGTCATTTTCCCCAATTTTCTTTTCTCTTTTCTTTTCTTTGCCCTCATAATACGTGTTCTGCTCATTTTGCTTTATAGTCCCAGCAGGTTCTCCTCAGTGCTAAGCTTTATGATGTAAAGGTTGTTTTATCTGTTTTGAGAGTTTATAGGCCTCAGACCCCAAAGCTGTCTAGGACCATTGATCATATGTTGGACATCTTACATTCATCAATTGATCTGAAACTTTCAAAATCCTCTCCCATTTTCTCCTGCTGTTCTGAACAAGGCCCACTGTGCTTTCCAGTGAATACCTGATAGTGGGTTGGGGGCTTCCAGGGTTTTGGGGTTATCACTGGTCCCTTTGCCTTTTTTCTGATTTCCCCCACATAGTTTATTTATTTATTTATTTATTTTTGGCTGCATTGGGTCTTTGTTGCTGTGCATGGGCTATCTCTAGTTGCAGTGAGCGGAGGCTACTCTTCATTGTGGTGTGCAGTCTTCTCATTGCGGTGGGTTCTCTTGTCACAGAGCACAGGTTCTAGGCATGCGGGCTTCAGTAGCTGTGGCATCCGGGCTCAGTGAGTTGTGGCTCGCAGGCTCAGTAGTTGTGGCACACAGGCTTAGTTGCTCTGCGGCATGTGGGATCTTCCTGGACCAGGGCTCGAGCCCATGTCCCCTGCACTGGCAGGCAGATTCTTAACCACTATACCACCAGGGAAGTCCTGTCCCACATAATTTTTGATACTGTATGGGTCTTTTAGTTTTTATTTAGCCACATCCAATCATCTTTTGGATTTGTGGGTAGATCTTATAACCTAGTGCTATTGTAGATGTAGTCCATGGGGTCTTGTTTTTCCTACTATAGTTGCTCTATTTTAATGGGAGGATTATGGGACTTTCCAGATTTTCCAGAATACTTGAAAAATCACCTAGGTGTGTAGAAGAGAGGGCTGGAAAGAAGGGGGCAGAAAAGAAAGAGAAAGACTTCAAAATAAAAATAGCAGGTGGGAAAGCATGAAGGTGTAAAACACCGTGATGCAATGGCAGAGCTATATTCTGGTTCGGTATGCCTCTAGTAGGGGGTTTGTGTGAGGTAATGGAAGGAATGAACCATGGAGGCAGATGGAGCTGATCACAATGAGCCATGTGTGCTACACTGGGAAGTTGGAACTTTAATACTATAGGGAGCTGCTGAAGGGTGTAAAGCAAGGAGTTGACATTAGATTACTAATTCAGAAAGGTTTCTGTGGCAGCAGTGTAGAGAATGGTCTTGAAGTAATCCAGAGGGTAGATAGGACCCTTCCTCCTTCCGCATATCCGGCAACTATGGCAAAGCGAGAAGTGACGGTGGACTAAACCAAGGCAGTGGCAGATGTAGCAGAGATACTGTTTGTGAGGTTAAATCTACAGGGTATATGGTTAATAGTTGAATATGAAGGGATGGGGTTGGGTGAGAGGTAGGGTGAATCTCAGGTTCCTGGGCAATAGCTTGACTCCTAAGATACTACACATTCTACTTCTTATGGTTCTCATTCTTGCTGAATTGTTCTAATACTTCTCAAAATGGTGCTTTTGGAGATGTACGTTTGTCTGATTGTGCCCTGCAAGCTTAGTGATAGATAGGATTTGGTTATAAGACTTATTTTAGAACTTCTATAAACATAGTCTGTAATCTACAAAATACTACAATGAAGACATAGGATTATTTTTCCTTAATGCACATCTGAACTGGCTATCTCTCTGCCAGAATTTGATTACAGCATTTATATTTATATTTATATTTATATTAGCATTCCAGTTGTCTTCTTCAAGAAGAGGGAAGAATAAGATAGATGTAGAAAGAGGCAGGAAGTTGAGATGGGTATTCTGGACTAGATTGTGACTTCACAGAAATTAGAGAATGGAAAGAAGGTACAGAAAAATAACTGGAACTTTACTCCTGTTCCTTCCACCCATCTCCAACAGATCCTCTATACTTACTACTCAAGTAGCAGCAGGAGGGACATCATCTGGGGGCTTGTTACAAATGCAGACTCTCAGGTCCCACCTCAGACCTACTGAATCAATATCTGCCTTTTAACAAGATCTCAAGGTGATTCCTCTGAACATTAAAGGTTGAGAGTCACTGCTCTAGACCATGTTAGGAAGTGAACTTTTTGTGATTCTACCTTAACTTTCTTAGAATAGCAAGATACTGTATTGAATGAATATTCAATATTCTATAGGAACTTGAAAGAGTTAGTGTAAGGAGAGAGTATAATATAGCAATTTAAGGATTTGTGCTGTATATGGAGGCAGTTAATGTACATTCGAATCTGGCTTCACAACTAATTAGTTATGTGACTATGGGAAAGATACTCTTTTTCTACCGATTGGTATCTTCATTTGTAAATGCGAATTAAGAGTTCTTACCTCTTAAGATTGTTGTGAGGCTCACATGAGACAGTATTTGTGAAGTGGTTAGCACAGCTCCTTGTGCACAGGAAATGCATCACAAATATTAGCTACCATTGTTAAAAGTTAATAGTTTAAAATGTCTTACATGCATCTTGGATGTATTTAATGCCTTGTTAGAGGTAACAATATAGTGTGCAGGGACCTCATTCTTTTCAAATGAGCAACATTCTTAGAGAATACATTAGTGAACAAGGACCTGCAGGTACTTCTCAGAGAAAGTAAATCTTTAATACGGCGGTTGTATGTATTTGTGTTATGACAATTTCCTGGGAAAAAAAAGAAATTTCAACATTAGAACTTAAAACATATTTTATTCAAGGATTTTCTTGTATAATCTCATACAACCTGTCTAGGTGAACTATACAGAAAAATCCCTTTTCTTTAAAAAAATCTTGAACTTTAGAAAGCTTGAATCATTCTTCATGTTTCTATCTGCTTTTAAAATATTTTTTTGCTGTCTATGTCCTGATGAAATCCTGATGAAATTTCACATTAGATGCTGAGTGACCCATCTACTCTATATGTCTTGAAACATTCTGAGCCAATTATTTCAGGAAGAAGCAACAATCATACAAAACATTGCATCTAACCCTAAGCAAACAAACAACACTAAAACAAACCCTTAGATTTTCATAGGCTTCGGGAACCCATCTGACTTATTCTGTAATCACCCACACATTTTAAAAGCAATGTTATTATTCCCTAGCAAGCATTTTAAAGTAGAGAGGCCTATGCAATGGAATGTAGAATGAAGTCAGAGAAATAAACCCCAGACCATCTTTGTTTCTTATTGCAAAGCTCAGCATTTTTATGTTCCCTCATCAACAAAAAGACTCCCCCCTACACACCCTTGGTGCTTTCTATTTACGTTCACCTGCTACTCAATTAACACCCCATCAAACGGCACACTTGCAGTGGGTTTATTGTCAGACCATTGCACTACAGTGCTTAACCCTCTATCTCACCTATATTGCACATGGAGTTAAAAACAGTCCCCTAACTGTGCTTGGAAAACATGTCTTTTCATTTAGTGTTTGGGTAAGGTTTTCCTTGTGAAAATTATCCTCGGTGTTCATAAAGTTATAACTGTATCTACATGTGTCTGACATTTATTACCTTCCATAGGACTGTAAAACACACTTTTCTCTTCTAACTGTGTCTGCTGACATGTTACATAAAATAAACTTTAAATATTACCTATAAATTAATTAGCATTTTCCCTCTATTAAGAAAAGCCAATGAAGGCTTAGCAACACTGCTTTAGTATAGTTAGAAGTTTTAATTGGATTCTACCTGAAAGACAATGGGATTATTCTTAACCATTTATTTTTCATTTGGTTATATTTATGTATTTATATTAGCTAAGGAATACATATCCATTTGTAGAAAATTAAGGAAGTATGGAAAAGTTTCAAGAAGAAAATGAACACCTCTCCCCCAAAATCATTTTCCTAATTTCATAACCCCTACTGTTATTTTGGTCTTTTTTCTTAAATATATAAATAACTATTAATTATTTTCTATAAATACCTATCAGTTTATAAGTATTATGTTTATATATAATTATTTTTTATATACCTAGTACTTTATATAAATGTAGTTTTCATACAAAATTTGGCAATGAGCTTATATTTTATACTTTGTTTTATATCCAGTCCTCTTAATATTGTGTAACTATCATGCCCCATGTAGTTATACTCATTTTAAACTTGGATTTTAATACTGGATAAGTCACTTGTCTTATGAAGGTGCCATAATGTTTTCACCATTTAGATGAGTTCAAAAGTTTTGCTGATTATATCTTGAAAAGAAATTCCTAGGAGTGAAAACACTGTATTGAAGACCCTTAAAACATCTTGTCAGAATGCCTTCCTGAAAGGCTGTAAAATTTTACATGTCCACATTATATCCTGATCAACTATGAGGTTTTTTATTAATCATGATCAATTTGATCGTTGATCATTGCTCTTTCATGAGACATTTCTTTAGTTAGTAGTTAGGTTGAACATATTAAAACATTGCTATATTGTGTCATCTTCATGGTCTTTGTAGAACATATTGATAAAATTCTTGTGCTCTAAATATAGATGAATTTTATATCAAATCCAGACTTTATCACTTACTAGGGCAAAGCTAAAGTTCATGTCTAAAACTGTTTTCTCAAATGTAAATGGTGATAATATTAACCTCTATTTTATAGTGTTAACGTGAGAACTAAGAAAAAAAGCATTAATGTGCATAGCTTGGTGCCTGACATACTAAGTGCTCAATACATATTAAGTGTTGTTGAATTCTTATGTGAATTGGTTTTTCATTACCTGCATCTACTTTTTTTACACTGGTAGTTAATATAAATAAACTCTTCAAAATCAAAAATATTAATTATATTGTCTTTTCTATCATTGACTGCTATGTAATTCATTTTGCCATGTTTTGACATAAAGTTATTATTATGATTTTAGAAAATTTTATGACAGGTGATTTATTTGTACTGGGCATGTTTCTCATGTGCAGCTCTAATAAAAGCTAGACAGAATAGGGAATAATTAGGGGGACAACTTCTTTTTTTTTTTGGAGGAATTTTTAGGAGGAAGTAGGTTGATAGTGCATCAGAAGGTTCCTATTATTTTTGGTAAAGTTAGATCTGAAAGCAACATATGTATGTTGGATTTAGAACATATATATTGCACATTTGCATTTAGAAATAATATAGATTATATCCTTATCATAGACAATAATATATTTAGAGTCGTAGTCCTCAGTTTCATTCAATCCGTGCTTTCCCTTTTTGTCCACGTTCCCTATTTATAATCATATAATTCTTCCTCTGATCCCCCAGATTCTGCTACACTTCTCCAACCTATCTTGTGAAATACTAATTTAGAATGTGACTGAAAACAGTGACTCATTTTTTCTTTTGGGAACCACCTTCCATTCTTTTAGTTCATGCAGTTTAGTTGAGCTGACTCAAATCTAGCCCAGGGAGTCATGAGTGGCTCATATGGATTTTTTTATTCCTAGTTGCAGTTCAGAGCTTGGTACATGAAGAAAGTAGGTGTACCAGATTCAATTCCAGGAAGAACTTTGGCATGAACTAGAATGAAGAAGTTCTTTTTATTTATTTGTTTTTGTGGGATTGCTTTATGTTAGGATAATGCAAGGCTGGAAGTTTGACATAAAATTGGATTATAATTTTTATTTAGATCTGTATCTTCAGCACCCAGAACAATGTCTGGAAAATAGAGAGCACTTAATAAATATTTTTAAATGAATGTATTGTTTTTCTTTTTCAGAATTTTCCTGGCTATTTTTGAATATTTCTCTCTATATAAATCCTAGAATCAGTTTAACAAATCCTCTAAAACATCCTGTTGGAATTTTAACTGCAAAAGCATTGAATTCATTTGGGGGAAGAACAGGCATATTTATAAAATTAGGTTTGACCATCCAGAAACATGGTACATCTTTCTATCTGAGCTTTTTTAAAAGGTATTCCACACATTTTATAGTTTTCTTTATGTAGGTCTTAATTATTTCCTGTTAGACTTATTTGAGAATTATTATTGTTGTTATAGTTTTTTATTCTGTGAACAGGGTTTTTTATTTTCTGTTACATTTTCTAATTGATTATTGTTCTAAAGTGAACTGTTGATTTTTGTATGTTAATATTTTATTCCTCCAGTGTACTGACTCTAGTCTCACAAGTTGTAGTAGTTGTTTAGTTACTTCTCTTATATATTCACACCATTTACCAAAGATGATTATTTTCTTATTCTTTTTTTATATCTATATAATTATTTATATCTCTTATCTTATTGGTTGCAACTGCAAGGATGATATTGGATAGTAGTGGTTATAGCAGAATTCTTTGCACTAGTATCTGGGTAAAATTTAATGAGATTATAATAATTAATATCTGTACTAATATTTAATGAGGAGGCTTCTAATTCACAATTACTACATTATTAGTTTTTTTGTATATATTCCATATACATAGATATTTTTAACATCTTTATTGGAGTATAATTGCTTTACAATGATGTGTTAGTTTCTGCTGTATAACAAAGTGAATCAGCTATACATATACATACATCCCCATATCTCCTCCCTCTTGTGTATCCCTCCCACCCTCCCTATCCCACACCTCGGGGTGGACACAAAGCCCCGAGCTGATCTCCCTGTGCTATGCAGCTGCTTCCCACTAGCCATCTATTTTACATTTGGTAGTGTATATATGTCCATGCCACTCTCTCACTTCGTCCCAGCTTCCCCTTCCGCATGTCCTCAAGTCCAGTCTCTGTCTGCATCTTTATTCCTGTCCTGCCCCTAGGTTCTTCAGAACCTCTTTTTATAGATTCCATACATATGTGTTAGCATAAGGTACTTGTTTTTCTCTTTCTGACTTACTTCACTCTGTATGACAGACTCTAGGTCCATCCACCTCACTACAAATAACTCAGGTTCGTTTCTTATTATGGCTGAGTAATATTCCATCGTATATAAGTGCCACATCTTCTTTATCCATTCATCTGTCGATGGACACTTAGATTGCTTCCATGTCCTGACTATTGTAAATAGAGCTGCAGTGAACATTGTGGTACATGACTCTTTTTGAATTATGGTTTTCTCAGGGTATATGCCCAGTAGTGGGATTGCTGTGTTGTATGGTAGTTCTATTTTTAGTTTTTTGAGGAACCTCCATACTGTTCTCCATAGTGGTTGTATCAGTATACATTCCCATGAACAGTGCAAGAGGGTTCTCTTTTCTCCACAACCTCTCCAGCATTTACTGTTTGTAGATTTTTTGATGATGGCCATTCTGACCAGTGTGAGGTGATACCTCATTATAGTTTTGATTTGCATTTCTCTAATAATTGGTGATGTTGAGCATCCTTTCATGTGTTTGGTGGCAATCTGTATATCTTCTTTGGATAAATGTCTACTTAGGTCTTCTACCCATTTTTGGATTGGGTTGTTTGTTTTTTTGATATTGAGCTGCCTGAGCTGCTTGTATGTTTTGGAGATTAATCCTTTGTCAGTTGCTTCGTTTGCAAATATTTTCTCCCTTACTGAGAGTTGTCTTTGCATCTTGTTTATGGTTTCCTTTGCTGTACAAAAGCTTTGCAGTTTCATTAGGTCCCATTTGTTTATTTTTGTTTTCATTTCCATTTCTCTAGGAGGTGGGTCAAAAAGGATCTTGCTGTGATTTATGTCATGGAATGTTCTGCCTACATTTTCCTCTAAGAGTTTTTTTTTAATTAATTAATTAATTAATTAATTTTTGGCTGTGTTGGGTCTTCATTGCTGCATGTGGGCTTTCTCTAGTTACGGCGAGTGCAGGCTTCTCATTGTGGTGGCTTCTCTCTTTGCGGAGCATGGGCTGTAGGCGTGCGGGTTTCCTAGTTGGGGCTCTTGGACTCTAGAGCTCAGGCTCAGTAGTTGTGGCACACAGGGTTAATTACCCAGTGGCATGTGGGATCTTCCAGAACCAGGGCTCGAACCCATGTCCCCTGCATTGGCATGCAGATTCTTAACCACTGCACCACCAGGGAAGCCCCCCTCTAAGAGTTTTATAGTGTCTGGACTGAACATTTAGGTCTTTAATCCATTTTTAATTTATTTTTGTGTATGGTGATAGGAAGCATTCTAATTTCATTCTTTTACATGTAGCTGTCCAGTTTCCACAGCACCACTTATTGAAGAGGCTGTCTTTTCTCCACTGTATATTCTTGCCTCCTTTATTAAACATAAGGTGACCATATGTGCATGGGTTTATCTCTGGGCTTTCTATCCTGTTCCATTGATGTATATTTCTGGTTTTTTGCCAGTATCATACTATCTTGATTACTGTAGCTTTGTAGTGGAGTCTGAAGTCAGGGAGCCTGATTCCTCCAGCTCCATTTTTCTTCCTCAAGATTGCTTTGACTATTCGGGGTCTTTTGTGTTTCCATAGAAATTGTGAAATTTTTTGTTCTATTTCTGTGAAAAATGCCAGTGGTAGTTTGATAGGGATTGCATTGAATCTGTAGCTTGCTTTGGGTAGTAGACTCATTTTCACAATGTTGATTCTTCCAATCCAAGAACATGGTGTATCTCTCCATCTATTTGTATCATATTTAATTTCTTTCATCACTGTCTTATAATTTTCTGCATACAGGTCTTTTGTCTCCTTAGGTAGGTTTATTCCTAGATATTTTATTCTTTTTGTTGCAGTGGTAAATGGGAGTGTTTCCTCAATTTCTCTTTCAGATTTTTCATCATTAGTGTATAGGAATGCAAGAGATTTCTGTGCATGAATTTTGTATCCTGCTACTTTACTAAATTCATTGATTAGCTCTAGTAGTTTTGTGGTAGCATCTTTAGGATTCTCTATGCATAGTATCATGTCATCTACAGACAGTGACAGCTTTACTTCTTCTTTTCTGATTTGGATTCCTTTTATTTCTTTTTCTTCTCTGATGTGGCTAAAACTTCCAAACTATGTCGAACAATAGTGGTGTGAGTGGGCATCCTTGTCTTGTTCCTGATCTTAGTGGAAGTGGTTTCAGTTTTTCACCATTGAGAACAATGTTGGCTGTGAGTTTGTCATATATGGCCTTTTTTATGTTGAGGTAAGTTCCCTCTCTGCCTACTTTCTGCAGGGTTTTTATCATAAATGGTGTTGAATTTTGTCAAAAGATTTTTCTTCATCTGTTGAGATGATCATATGGTTTTTCTCCTTCAATTTGTTAATATGGTGTATCACATTGATTGATTTGCATATATTGAAGAATCCTAGCATTCCTGGGATAAACCCCACTTGACCATGGTTTATGATCCTTTTAATGTGCTGTTGGATTCTGTTTGCTAGTATTTTGTTGACGATTTTTGTGTCTATGTTCATCGATGATATTGGCCTGTAGTTTTCTTTCTTTGTGACATATTTGTCTGGTTTTAGTATCAGGGTGATGATGGCCTCGTAGAATGAGTTTGGGAGTGTTCCTCCCTCTGCTATATTTTGGAGGAGTTTGGGAAGGGTAGGTGTTAGCTCTTCCCTAAATGTTTGATAGAATTTGCCTGTGAAGCCATCTGGTCCTGGGCTTTTGTTTTTTGGAAGATTTTTAATCACAGTCTCAATTTCAGTGCTTGTGATTGGTCTGTTTATATTTTCTCTTTCTTCCTGGTTCAGTCTCAGAATGTTGTGCTTTACTACGAATTTGTCCATTTCTTCCAGGTTGTCCATTTTATTGGCATAGAGCTGCTTGTAGTAATCTCTCATGATCTTTTGTATTTCTGCAGTGTCAGTTGTTACTTCTCCTTTTTCATTTCTAATTCTATTGATTTGAGTCTTCCCCCTTTTTTTCTTGATGAGTCTGGCTAATGGTTTATCAATTTTGTTTATCTTCTCAAAGAACCAGCTTTTAGTCTTATTGATCTTTGCTATTGTTCCCTTCATTTCTTTTTCATTTATTTGTGATCTGACCTTTATGATTTCTTTCCTTCTGTTAACTTTGGGGGTTTTTGTTCTTCTTTCCCTAATTGCTTTAGATGTAAGGTTAGGTTGTTTATTTGAGATGTTTCTTGTTTCTTTAGGTAGAATTGCATTGCTATAAACTTCCCTCTAAAACTGCTTTTGCTGCATCCCATAGGTTTTGGGTCTTTGTGTTTTCATTGTCACTTGTTTCTAGGTATTTTTTGATTTCCTCTTTGATTTATTCAGTGATTTCATGTTATTTAGTAGCATATTTTTTAGCCTCCATGTGTTTGTATTTTTTACAGATTTTTCACTGTAATTGATGTCTAATCTCATAGCCTTGTGGTCAGAAAAGTTACTTGATACAATTTCAGGTTTTTCCCTTTCATCACTTTAAATATGTCCTGCCACTCCCTTCTGGCTTGCAGAGTTTCTGCTGAAAGATCAGCTGTTAACCTTGTGCTGATTCCCTTGTATGTTATTTGTTGTTTTTCCCTTCCTGTTTTTAATCTTTTTTCTTTGTATTTAATTTTTGATAGTTTTATTAATATGTGTCTTGGTGTGTTCTCCTTGGATTTATCCTGTATGGGACTCTCTGTTCTTCCTGGACTTGATTCACTATTTTCTTTTCCATATTAGGGAAGCTTTCAACTATAATCTCTTCAAATATTTTCTCAGTCCCTCTCTTTTTCTCTTCTTCTTCTGGGACCCCTAGAATTCGAATGTTGGTGCGTTTAATGTTGTCCTAGAGGTCTCTAAGACTGTCCTCATTTCTTTTCATTCTTTTTTCTTTATTCTGCCCTGTGGTAGTTATTTCCACTATTTTGTCTTCCAGGTCACTTTGCCGTTCTTCTGCCTCAGTTATCTGATATTGATTTCTTCTAGAGAATTTTTAATTTCATTTTTTGTATTGTTCATCATTGTTTGTTTGCTCTTTAGTTTTTCTACATCTTTGTTAAACATTTGTTGCATTTTCTCCATTCTATTTCCAATATTTTGGATCATCTTTACTATCATTACTCTGAATTCTTTTTCAGGTAGACTGCCTGTTTCCTCTTCATTTGTTTGGTCTGATGGGTTTCTACCTTGCTCCTTCATCTGCTGTTTGTTTCTCTGTCTTCTCATTTTGCTTAATTTACTGTGTTTGGGGTCTCCTTTCAGAGGCTGCAGATTCGTAGTTCCTGTTGTTTTTGGTGTCTGTCCCCAGTGGCTAAGGTTGGTTCCATGGGTTGTGTAGGCTTCCTGGTAGAGGGGGCTGGTGCCTGTGTTCTGGTGGATGAGGCTGGGTCTTGTCTTTCTGGTGGGCACAGCTGTGTCCCGTGGTGTGTTTTGGGGTGTCTGTGACCTTATTATGCTTCTAGGCAGCCTTTCTGCTGATGGGTGGTGTTGTATTCCTGTCTTGCTAGTTGTTTGGCATAGGGTGTCCAGCACTGTACTTCCTGGTCATTGAGTGGAGCTGGGTCTTAGCATTGAGATGGAGATCTCTGGCAGAGCTTTAGCTGTTTAATATTATGTGAAACTGGGAGCTCTGTGATGGACCAGCATCCTCAACTCGGCTCTCCCACCTCAGAGGCACGGGGCTGACACCCGGCCAGAGCACCAAGACGCTCTCAGCCACAAAACTTAGAAGAAAAGTAAGGGAGGGAGGGATGGTGGGAGAGAGCGAGAGAGAGAGTAGGAAGGAAGGAAGGAAGGGAGGAAAAATAGAAGAAAGAAAGAAAGAAAGAGAGAAAAAGAGAAAGGAAGGAAGAAAGAAAGAGAATTAAATAGTTGTTAAAATAAAAAATTTTTTTAAATTATTAAAAATTTAAAAAATTAAAAAGTATTAAAGAAAAAGAAAGGAAGAAAGAAGAGAGCAACCAAACCAGGAAAGAAATCCACCAATGATAGCAAGTGCTAAAAAGTGTACTAGAAAAAATAAAAAACAAAAACGGACAGACAGAACCCTAGGTGAAATGGTAAAAGCAAAGCTATATAGACAAAATGACACGAAGAAGCATCCACATATGCACTCACAAAAAGAGAAAAAGGAAAAAAATATATATATCTGTATATAAAAAAAAGGAAGAGAGCCACCAAATCAATAAATAAATCTACCAATGATATTAAACTGTAAATACTAAGCTAAGATAAACGTAAAACCAGAAACAGATTAGATGTAGACAGCAAACCCCAAGTCTACAGTTGCTCCCAAAGTCCCCTGCCTCAATTTTGGGATGATTCGTTGTCTATTCAGGTATTCCACAGATGCAGTATACATCAAGTCGATTGTGGAGATTTAATCCACTGCTCCTGAGGCTGCTGGGAGAAATTTCCCTTTCTCTTCCTTCTTCATACAGCTCCTGGGGTTCAGCTTTGGATTTGGCCCCACCTTGCATGTATGTCGCCTGAGGGTGTGTGTTCTTCGCTCAGATGGGATGTGGTTAAAGTAACAGCTGATTAGAGGGCTCTGGCTCCTTCAGGCCAGGGGTGTGAGGGGTACGGAATGCTGGACGAGCCTGCAGTGCTAGAGGCCGGCATGATGTTGCAGTTGCCTGGGGTGTGTTGTGTGTTCTCCTGGGGAAGTTGTCCCTGGATCACAGGACCCTGGCAGTGGCGGGCTGCAGAGGCTCCTGGGAGGGGAGATGTGGATAGTGATCTGTGCTTGCACAGAGGCTTCTTGGTGGCTGCAGCAGCAGCCTTAGCATTTCATGCCTGTCTCTGGTGTCCACGCTGATAGCCGTGGCTCACGCCCATTTCTGGAGCTCGTTTAGGCTGTGCTCTGAATCCCCTCTCCTTGAGGACCCCAAAACAATGGTCTCTTGCTTCTTAGGCACGTCCAGACTTTTTCCTGGACTCCTTCCCTGCTAGCTGTGGTGCACTAGCCCCCTTCAGGCTGTGTTCATGCAGCCAACCCCAGTCCTCTCCCTGGGATCTGACCTCTGAAGCCTGAGCCTCAGCTCCCTGCCCCCACCTGCCCCAGCAGGTGAGCAGACACCCCTCTCAGGCTGGTGAGCGCTGGTTGGCACTGATCCTCTGTTCGGGAATCTCACTTCTTCACCCTCTTCACCCATGTTGCTGGGCTCTCCTCCATGGTTCCGAAGCTCCCCACCCCCAGCCCCCGTTTCTGCCAGTGAAGGGGCTTCCTAGTGTGTGGAAACTTTTCTTCCTTCACAGCTCCCTCCCAGAAGGGCAGGTCCCATCCCTATTATTCTGTCTCTGTTTTTTCTTTTTTCTTTTGCCCTACCCAGGTATGTGGGGAGTTTCTTGCCTTTTGGGAAGTCTGAGGTCTTCTGCCAGAGTTCAATAGGTGTTCTGTAGGAGTTGTTCCCCATGTAGATGTATTTCTGATGTATTTGTGGGGAGGAAGGTGATCTCCACGTCTTACTCCTCTACCATCTTGAGGGTCTACGGACTTCGTTTTTCTTTAACCACCAAATACTTCAGATGTTGAATTTTGTAAAGAGAACTTCTTATTTTTAAGCATGTCAAACTTTCCCTAAACATTTTGAAAAGTTCAAATGAAGTTTCTACAATATGATTAATATTTTTCATACTTGATACAGCCTGGATATAATTTCCTTATTAGATTCACTGAGATATTGTCACAATAGTTTTTCAAATGACTTAGAAATATGCTTTTTAAAAAGTATATCTAACATAAGTATGCACTGAAACTATTTAAAAATTCACCATCTTGGAGACTTTAATTTTGAATTTGATCTGTTAATTACCATTTTTCTAGAATAGTGGAAGAGGGTATTCTTCCACTGGCAGGGTATATCTGATACAGCCTGTATTCCTTACTGTCCACTGTGTGGTAAGTGTCTAACTATGATCTTAATCTCACTATTAATTGCTAGGGCTGGTTTGGCTGCTCTGCTTCTAATGAACCTTTGAGCACTATGCTAAAATGATGATAAGGATTGTTTGTTATTGTCCTTAATTATCCCAGGAACTTGGCTAATTAAAACTGGAGTTTCTGTAAACACATGCTGACTCTTCAGTGAATTTCTAGGCTATAGGGCTCTCAGGAATGTAAAGCCATAGGCCCGTATAGTCTTTAAATGCTCCCTGGCACAACTGTGAACCCCTGGCAGGAGTATACACATAAAAAGATGATACTTATGGCACAGAGCTGGACTGTAGATTTTTAGACCACTAACATATGTTTCCCTTTTGGAGGCCTGGAAGTGAATTATTAGGAAAAAAAAAACACCTCACATTATATTTTATGTATATTTTTGGTGTAATGAATCTAGATTAAATAGCTTTATAGAATTCTAGGTAAGAGTCAGGTGGCTTTCCCCTTTTTGTAATGTGATATCTGTTTTTAAATAATATGTTTCTTTTTTCTAATTATGAAAGAACTACATGTTTATTGTAAGAAATATAAAAAAGGGTTGTATTAAAAAGAAAATAAAAATACTCAGAGAAAAACCTTATTAACAATGGAGAAAATATCTTTCAAGTCATTTTTAAATTAGTTGTTAATTACACAGGCAATACCTGAACACCTCCTCTCTGTATAAAATTAAATTACTAAAAATAGAGTTAAAGTCCACCTGAATCACCATATAAAATTCCAGTCCCTATGCAGTTATCATTTTTTTCTATTTTACACACATACATACACACACAATATTGTTTTGGGAGGTATTGAATTCACAAGTTGAATTGGAGAAAAATTGACATGTTTTGCAATATGGGACTTCACCTCAATGGAAGTGGTATTTCTCCTTAGACAGTCTTCTTTCATGTCCTTCAGTAAAAATATATAGTTTTCTCTATAAAAGTTTTATATATTATTCCCAGGTATTTTATAATTTTTTTAACTCTTCTGAATGGATTTTGCATATATTCAAATTAGTTATTGTTGGTTTGGAAGAAAGATGTGAAAATTGTCTCAAGCTGTTCAGGCTGCTATAACAAAAATACCATAGACTGGGTGGCTTTAACAACAAACATTTATTTCTCATAGTTCTGGAGGCTGAGAAGTTGAAGATCAAGGCACAGGTAGATTCATTGTCTGATGAGGACCTGCTTCCTAAATTCATGGAGGGCAGTTGTCTTCTCACTGTGTCCTCACATGGCAGAAAAAGCAATAGAGCTTCTGGGGTCTCTTTCATAAGGGCACTAATTCCATTCATGAAGGCTCCATCCCCATGACCTCATCACCTCTCAAAGGCCCCACCTTCTAATACCGTCACCTTGGCATTAGGATTTCAACATATGAATTTTGAGGGAACACAGTCTGTATCAGAAGCCCTTCATTATAAAGAGGATGTAAGATCAGAAACATACATTTCTTCTCTAGAAATAGAAGTCAACTTCCAGCTTAAATGTCAAAGGCTAAGATAAGGTCTCAAAAACAAATCCATTTTTCCTCAAGTTTCTGACTACAGTAGAAGATACAAATTCTCCTATTTTTAATAAACTTTTTAGTAATGCCTCTTTTTTACATAAGACTATTATGTGGTTTAGTTGCTTAAAAGCTATAATACACTTGCAGATAAATGTGTTATTGTGAAAATTTATGATCGTTCAAAAAGGGTATTAGCTGATGTTAATGACTCAATAGTGAGTTAACTAAGTATTCTTAAAGATAAATTTTTCTTAAAAAATGTTATAATGTCACTTTGTTATTATGTTCTTGAAAGCCATGTCATTGTTTTCTTCTTGTCACAGACATTTTATAATGTGGTTTCCCTTACTACCACCACCACCACCACCATTACAATACATTTTGCTTTGGGTTGTTTGGTTTGGTTAACTTTCTCTTTCACACTGGCATATAGGCAAGCCATTTGATTTTGATTATTAATCTTGTAGCCAGTCACCTTGTTCAATATTAGTTTTAGTAATTCACAAGTGATTCTTTTCAGTTTTCTAGGTAGGTAATTGCACATTCTACAATAATAGTCTTATCTCTTTCTTACTAATGTTTTAATCTAATTTCTTTTCCTTATCAAACTTGAAGAATAGAACATCAAGTTGTATAGCTAACAATACAATAAGAGTAGTGTACAGCATATTTATCTCATCCTTGACTTTAATTGGAAGACTCGTAGTATTTCACCATTAAATATAGTGATTGCCATGGATTTTTGTTCATACCTTTTATGAAGTCAAGAACATTCCTTTAGATTTCTAGTTTACCAAGTGCCATTTTAACAATTATAATTAATGTAACATTTATCAATTTCTTTTCGGTATAAATTAGGATGTTATATAATTTTATTATATAATAATTACATATATAATTTACATTTTTAGATCTCCTTTGTTGCATTCTACAGATAAATGCTTCTTGATCATGATGTGCTCATTGAGCAAACAACAGGATTCACCTTGCATGTGATCTAAAATTTTGGTCATTTTCTGTGTATGTTCAAATTTTTGTTAAACCATGTGTTGAATATTTTCAACTTTCCTTGTCCCCAGTCATGCTGAATATGTTAACACAGTTGGCTTACTCCTCAGCTTCCACCAAAAGAGAGAAAAGGAGAAAGGGCCTTTAGATTTTTAATAAACATATTTAAACTTTTATTTGCCCATAATAGTCTAGTCATTATCTCTTTTCTCCCCTTGTATAAAAAGAACAGTAGCATACTTTTGCTCCCATCTGTTCCCCCAACTTCCACTTCCCATGTTGATAGCATGTAAAATTTTATTTCCAGATTGTTTTTAATAAATTTTTAAAAACCCAGTTATTTAGCCTTAATAATGAATTTTTTAAAATGTGCTCATTATTGCTGCTTTCTCTTGAACCCATTCTTCTGTTTGAATTACAAACTTTTGTAATACTTTAGAATATTTGTTAGCCTGCAATTTGTAAATGTTTTTGCTTCATTCTCATATTCCAATGTCATTTGTCTGACATAGATCCAGAATTATGCAATTCTGAGTTCTTTACAGTTTTTCCACATTGTTTTTTTATTTATCCAATATTGCTGATGGGAAGACTATTCCCAGATATAAGATTGATTTATGACAATCGTTAATAAAAAATCAATGGTAACAAGCAACCAGAAAATTTAACAAATATATGATTCCATTTAAAATATCAAGAAAAACTAAAATATATGTTATATTTTAACAAGCAGTCCTAAGATTTCTGTGGGGAATAAATAAAACTGTATTAAAGGTTGCAAAAAGCTCAGAAAATGCAAAGATAGTCCATACTCTTGGATGGGACAAGTTGACATATAAAGATATTAACACACCAATAATTTATAAATTCATTGGTAGCCCTACCTGAAATCCTTACAAATGCATTCTATGAGTATCATACTTGCTTAAAACAAAGAAACCAATAGAATGGAATAAAGAACTCAGAATTTTACACACACACACACACACACACACACACGTATAAAACTCCATGAGCACACACACACACATATGCTTTTATATATTCAGGAGTAAGCTTAAGTTTAGCTCTCAGCCTTTGTGTTTTTTTAATATACACTCTTTGCCAATTTTTCATTATGCTAACTATATAAAAAAGAATTATGAATATTTTTTCTTCTAGCTTTTGGAATTGTTTGAGAACCATTTATTCTTTGAAAGTATAGAAAGCCTAATCTGTAAATATATCGAGTATGAAGATATATTTGAATATAATGCCTTGATAACTTATAAAAATTTCTTAGCAAAGCATTATCTACTTCTATGAATTGATTTTGGTAATTTATATTTTCCTAGAAAATTTACGATGTCATTGAATTTTTTCAAAAGAGAGGTATGCTTTTGCATGTAGTGCTTTTTTATGATTTAAAATTACTTCTCATTTTTCTATTTTCTCTTTGTATTTGTGTAGATTTATCATAATTTTTAAATTTTACATTTTTTGAAAGAACCAGCTCTTATGTTTATTTTACATATTATTCTTTTCTATTGTTGTTTGCTATTTAACAGCTATTCTTGTTATCCTTAACTTTTCAGTCACTTATTTTCTTAATTTATTTTTCTTTTTATATTAAGAACACTGAAACGTATATAGTAAGTATATCTTTTTCTAAATTACGTGATTTATATATACTGCTTTTGAAGTTTTATTAACTTTTATATAGCCCATCATCTAAGCTTTGGTGTCTTTTTCAACCCACAACTTGAGATTTTTTTCCAATATTCATGTAGTTTAATTTTTTAAATCTTTTTGGTCCTTTGAAATATGGAAGAAAGTTATGCTACTAGTGTCCTTGAAGATATTAAAGACATTTTTCTAGTAATTAAAAATGAAACAATTTCTAGTGATTCTAAGAAAATGATAATTTTAGATACTTGCACTTCCTGTAGTTGCTTTCCCCTTATATTGAAATTTCTAGTTTATTATAACATAATTCTGGATTTCAAAATCCAGGTTATTATTCACTTTAGAGTATATATTTTCTCTTTCAATATTTATTATATTGGTGTTAAATTTGATGGACATATTACAAGAAATATTCAAGCAACACTGTGTGCTAATATTTTTGATTATACCAATTGTCCCTTTATAATACAATGGCTCATGTTTTTAAGTGTCTTAGATCCATCTCTCCATCAGCTGGAGAATTGGTGTTCAGTAATTTTTAAGGAATATATCGCAGGTGATAGTTTTCTGAGCTCTGCATTCTTGGCATTGTCTTTCTACTGTTCTTATAAGATGCCTGGCAATGCATTTCTATTGCTTCTTGGCTTACTGTCATATTTTTTTCCTCAAAACTCTATAGCTATGGCTCCATTTTGTCCTGGAGAGTTAACGTTATAGAGAGAAAAAAAACTGTGGACAACTTGATTTCTCTTTTACTTTCAGATACAATGTGTTTTTTGCTTGTTTTCTGCCTGAATGGATGCATGAATCTTCCCCCATCATTGTAATTCCAAGAGTGTATCCAAATTTATAGATCTTTTCAATCTATTTTGCCTAGTGTGTTTATATGGGGGGAGTAAATGCTATTCCCTTGTCTCATGGTTCTGTGAGGGGTCTTTGGTAGTATTCTTGGTCCCCTTGACGCATTCCTCTTCCCATTATCTAGCCAGTTGCTTGGGAGAAGTTACTTGTCTGGTTGTGCGTTTGGTAGATGATGGTCAGTCCCATCTGAACATTTCTGTCTCTTTCTTTCTTTTTTTAGATGCAGCTTGCTGCAGGGAGGATACATAGCTGGTGTTCCTGGGCCCCTGGGGTAAGCTGCCAGCCCGTATGTTGGAGGTCTGCTGTCGCACAGCTGTGCTTGTGACGAGGTGGGTATAGCTGTTGGATTTACAAATAACCTATTAAGAACACTGTTGTAGCCTATGATTTAAGTCAGGTTCTCAAATCAGCTTTATTGACCAACTGATATTTTTATTTCTCATTACCCGATTCTTCTGTCTTTGTGATGGTCTGGGACTCCTCCCATCCAAAGTTTTAACGTTTGGTATATTTCTTCCTTCAACCCATGGTTTTTCTTCAGGTCAGAACATTTTTCTTCTCCCTCCTCCTCCTTGCTTATGTTCAGCTCTATTTGTTCTTTATTTATCTTTAAATTTAGAAATTCCTATTACTTTGTTGTGTGTGTGTGTGTGTGTGTGTGTGTGTATTTTATCAGCCTTCAATATCCCTTACCTAGCAGAAGGTAACCATAAAAACAACAAACCCAAGAAAAAATGGGGCAATGCCCCATGCTCAATTCTAGGATGTTTTTAGTACAAAGGTAAGTCTTCCTACTACGTCTGTCCCCAGTTCTGTTACTGAATTTCTGAAACGATAAAGTAAAACTACAGCTAACTGTTAACTTTCTCCTGCCCCTTAATCTGGACCTAAAGGTAGAGTTAAACATAGAATCACATTTTCTCAGACAAAATCCACCCAATATCTAAACATTAACAAGCATAAACCTCCCTCAGTAAGGATAGCAAAACAGAAAACAAAACACAAAACATCTCTTGTCATATGAAAATATGCTGATGTTCTGAAGAGTGGATCAATATGAAGGAATAAAATATGTGGCATCATTTAAACAGAGCAATTGCAAACTGGTGGGAGGAGTGTTAAAGAAATTGGAAACTCTGTTTTAAGCTCACTATAGCTGCTCTCAGCAGGAGCCAGCATGGCAGTGCTTTCATTCTTGGATGGGCACAGCAGGAGAAAAAGCCTTGCCATGTCATCACTGCTTCCAGTTGTCTCTAGTCTATACCATAAAGCTGCCAGTTGTCCTCACCCAATCAAATTAGAAGGTGTTCTGGATTTCTGCTGGGATTCCATCCACTCACTTTTCAGATGCTCCACAGTGGTTATAGAGTGAGTTGGCCCCTCTTCATTCTAATAATAATGTCTGCAGGTAGCAGATTCCTCAAGAATTCTGATATGTGATGTGCCCATGGACAGTTTCTAGTGCTGATACGGGCTTTCTATTTTTACACATGGGTAATCATTTTTAAGCTACCATTTGTCTGCAAGTCTGTTCATTTAAATGGGTTACAGAGTCCTGTGATTCTGTTTCCCTATTTGTAAAGTAGGGATAATCTTAATTACTTCCCAGAGGCATTAAGATAAACTTAGTCCATAGGTTTGAAAAAACTGTGGAAGTGAACATTGTATGCAATAGAAATTATTATTGAACACTTGAGTAGTCATAAACATCACACCAAAAAAATTATGAGTTCAGGACTGAAATCTTCAAATGCTCTCTGAATAAAGTATGCATTCTCTACATTAAAGATAGCCACTGGATATAATAATTTTGTTTAGTGGTATGTTCAAAGGAAGTAGTTATGTATTCTTGTAGCAGACCATGTGGGCAATCAGAATAGGAACAAATAAAGTGCGTTGTTTCCTTTTATTGTACATCTGTTCTTTCATCTCTATTTACTTTGAAAAAATGGCTTCTTCAATAAAATAACCTTATGATGAGTTTACTGTATTTCCATGATATTATGATGCAAATATTTCTTTACTGCTAGAGTTTTAGTAAGCAGAGGTAAAATACAATGTTTCAAAGTCAGTATTTGGATTTCATTTTCTTTAGATCTGTTGAAATATAAGTGGAGTTAATCAGAACCTAGAGAACTCAAGACAGTATTTTGGGGGCTTATTATATTTTATTTTGTTCTTGGTCACTTATTTAAAAAATTAACCTCTCATTAAGGAAACTCCTTTTCTACTCTTTTTAATACCTGAGAGGTAGTAGTGTGTAGATTATTATTGCAGTGTTTGGATCATTTGTTTGGATTTGAGTCCTACATTACCATTATATAACCATTTTAAACCTTGGTTTCCTAAAAAGAATTGAGATTACCTACATTTACTGAATTGGCAATTATATATATATATATATGTATATATATATGAAAAATTGGTAAGTTTGAAATGAGTTCAATAATCTAATAAAGTATAGCAGTATCTTACCTAATATTCATTTGTTCTAGGGTGGTATGGAGGCAGAATCTGATTTTGATTGCAGAGAGCTAAATGGCTCTTGTGTTGTGGCGTAATATTTTCTCTTTTTTCTCTGTGGGATACCTCTGCACATCAGAGAATTATAAGCACAAAGGACATCTATAGGACAAAGTTAACAATAAATGATACTCTTCTTTAGTTTGCTTTTTAAATATCACACTGAACTAGGTGTGAAGACAGTGGGTAAAAAATATCAACTTAGTGACTATACTGAGAGGTTTAATCAGTGCTGTTGAAGGCTAGGGATAACAAACAATCTCATTATAAAGCATGTGATTAACATGGAATTCTCAGTTAATTTGGAACTTGTAATTCTTAATAGATAGGTAATGGGCAATGAGAATTCCTAAATTTAAATATTAAACAAGCATTTGCTGCTACATCTGATGTTGATGTGCTATTAGTGAACAATTTTGTTCATGAGAATAATGAAATATTTGATGATCATATGGCTATATGTGTGTGTGTGTGTGTGTGTGTATAAATATAAATATATATATATATATATATATATATATATATATATATATATATATATATGGCTATATATATAGCAGAGACATTGA
Organism: Mesoplodon bidens; assembly: GCF_964165515.1. NCBI lineage: Eukaryota > Metazoa > Chordata > Mammalia > Artiodactyla > Ziphiidae > Mesoplodon > Mesoplodon bidens. The sequence continues at coordinate 97,505,016 of NC_138178.1, forward strand.
TTTCTTCAGGGAAGTAATATGTGGAATAAAATAACACAAATTGCAATTACTTAGATCTCTTACAAATCTTAATAGGGTAAACCTTAGGGTGCTTTATTTAGGTGATGCATTTCAAATGCCACTTCAGTTTTAATTACATCAATGTGAAGACCCTTAACTAAACTCACAGGAAAAATAATTATTTGCATTAACCATAATACCTGGTGCTATCAAGTACCTGGCATGTCAATCAATAGAACATGATGGCTGATTATCTAAAGATGATCATAAGTCACTTAATATTGACAGTTATGCTCGATCCCAGTTTGAAGACTATCTGTTTACTGTAGAATCAAAGTTCAGAACGCTGTTCAGGAATAGCTTCTGTATACACATTGGCAATTGTACTGAAATCCACCAAATACTTTTTCTGCAGTTAAAGATTATTCTTCAAGAGATAGGGCCTAATGAGTAGTATCTATCAACGTCACTATGGGAAACCAGATCATTTACAATTTGGTTACTCTCTCTAAAGTACCACCCACTCTGCGTCATTTTCCCTTACCCTGACCAACCATACTCTATTCATTTTTGAGTCCTTAGGAGCTGTGTTCCTACCTCCAGAAAGCTTAGACTTAGACTTAGACTAAGTTAAGTCCCCTGTTACGTGCTCACATAGCAACCTGTACTTCTCCCATGAAAATATTCATGATATGATGTTGGTATTACTTGCATAATTGTCTTCTCTTCCCAGCTCAACCCCCAAGACTAGATCTTAGAAGGCAGGGTCAGGCCTACTACATTCTTCTACATCTGCTACACCTCTGTCAGAGGGATCAGCCCATAGTAGATGTTCAAAACCTATTGTTGAATGAAAAAGTAAACGCATAAATGACTGTGCAGATTGGCAGGTACAAGCTGTCTAAATGGAAAGGAAATTTTCATTTAAGGTTAAAATTGAAAGTTAATTTTTAAAACCAATAGCTTTGGGTTCAAAGTGAGTGAATTAACAAAAACAACCTAATGAAACTGTCTAGGTCGTTTTATAAACAGTGAAAATTAAATTTTTAATTCTCTCAATTCAGTGACATTAAAAATTATGAATGGAGCTAGTTTCTAAATATAAGCTTTAATATGAAGATAAGAAAGCTAATATTGTTAAGTCAGCAAAGTATTTCATGCAGTTATATGGTCTACCCCTTGCCTTCAGATAGATTTATAAATGAATTCTGCTTATTGTAACTTTTCCTGTAGCCATTTGATAATGGTTTTAGACTCTAATTTTAATGAGGAACAAGATTTTATTGTTTCCCAAATATTATAAATTAAGAGGAGCCCTACAGTTTAACTCGGGTTAAGGACATTTTCTTTGTTAAGAAAGTGTACACTTTCTTCCACCATTTATTTATAGTAATGGCAGACATACTGAACTGGGTTTCTACATTGGATGTAGTGGGGAATCCCTCCTCTGCTACGTCATAAGGCAGTGTGATATAGTAGAAAGAACCTGGCTTTTGAATCAGATGAAGCAAGTTTAAATTCCACCCTATGGTATATTAGAAATTTAGCAAATTTCTTATTTCTCTGAACCTCAGATTCCTTATCTATATAATTGTGTGATAATATCTGAGTCTTGGGAGTATTGTCTGCCTTTTAGGATTGTTGTGAGAATTAATGCAACAATTGTGTGGAGTATCATGCAGGTATGAAATACTTATTAAGTCTTGGCTATTATTATCTTAATGCTTACTCAAAGAAATGCTTAATGCTTACTCAATGAAAAAACTTAAGGCAAGAAAATTTAAATGACTTTAAAAGGTTCAAATAGTGTGAGTCTAACACATGGATTCGACTGGTCAGACTGTGTGATAATTTCAGACTGTGTGATATTTCCATTTCAGCTGTCTTGTTATGCAGTAATCTCCACATGAATCCTATGTGATCACATAACGATGTGATCATGAACACACAATCACTGAATGCCATGTTTGTTACCTCTATTCTTGTTTGAGAACCCGATTCTGTCCCCTGATGAGGCATAGAGAATTAAAAGCAAGCAAGTGGGCCAGGTCTGGTCCATTGGCTTGCACCCAGTAAGAGCTTATAAAATGTGTGTTGAAGGAATGAATGAATTGGGAGTTTGTTTATCATTAGACTTTTAGGTTAGCATTTCTGTGGCATGCACTATATCTTTCTCCAAAAGAAGAGGCAATTCACTATGTACTTACTTATATGATTTTGATTGTCTGGATGTAACATGAAAGAACCTCAGAAACAGTTCACTCAGTTTGCTACACTATAATTGCCATAGTGACAGTATTTTTCTTTGCTAAGGTGGTTATTTTAAGTGAAAAGGATTTTGTACAGAGAATGAAGTAAAATAACTGACTTAACTTGAGTTGAGGACCACTCACCTTTTAGAGAAAAGCTTTCCAGAAACTCATCACTGTGTCTTAAAAACTCCCACTGAAGAAGAAGCACAAATTTGATCTTTGTTGATATTCTTTTAAATCTAAAAAGGATTATCCTTGTCTATGTATGTAGCATTTTATTCCCAAATTTAAGGTCTCATTGGGCCTAATCTAATATATATTAATGACTTGGGTTTATATTTTAAGCAACATTAAGGATTTTGGTTCTACCGCAAATGAATGGTGACTCACTCCTGAATGGGATAATTAGGAAAAAAAGCAAAACTCTGAGAAGACATCAGAGATAAAGGAGGTTGCAGAGTGGCTGCTGTGGAGCAAGTTTGGGAAATGCTGTGTTGAATGGACTGAATAAAAGTTACCCCAATACCACAGAGGATTTTGGACCTAGGAAATAGAACTCAAATATATTCCAAGCATTAAAATATAAAAGATATTGAGCAACTGAACCGTTGGGATGGATGCCAAGAAAAGGAGGGCCTAGCAAGAGATGGCGTGCATGGAGACAGAAGAGAGAAGCCAGAATTGAGAAATGTTAGGGTTTTAAATTGAAATGGGATTTTGACAAACCTTGATACTATAGCGCATGCACCAGGGAGTAGTCAAAGATGACTCCCAAGTATTTTGCTTAGGAAGCTCAATGGTTGGAAAATTTACTGAAATAAGGAATCTTAAAGAGGGAAGAGATACTGAGGTGGAGTTAATGAATTAATTTTGGACATGTTATATTTAAGATAATTGCAGGGCATTTACTTATTTAGTATTTGTAATGTGCAAAGTGCTGTGCTAAACTCTGTAAGAGTTTTGGAGGGACGCATAATATTAATCCTTACTTTAAGGAATGTATATTCTAATAAGGCAGAAAAGACATGATTTCAATGAATTGTAATGTTCACTAGATTACTCTAAGAGCCATTGCAAGAGAGAGCAAGTCAAGTTCAGAGAGAGGAGATTCCTATGATCTGAAAACTGATTATGATGTCTCTATCCTTCAAGTTGGGTTTTATTTGATACTTTATTTTTAACCTAACTGTTAATGAGAAAAATTTTGTTAAAGAGAGCCTTTATACATGTTGACAACTTTAAGTCGCAGTAGAAAAACACATTTTCATTTCTATTTCATATTTATACAGTAGTATATATTTCTGTGTGAATATATAAAGAAATATTCTTAGAGCAGAAACTTCACTCTATTTTATAAACTTAAATTTTCTCCCTGTATTTGTTATTAATTGAATCTTAATCTATTTACTGAAGCCACAGTAGTAAATAAGATGTATTTTAGTATTTTAAAGTTGGCTATTACCATCTAAATTTCCTAATAAAATTTTATCTTTTTTATTAGGCACTTAATATATTACTTTTATCCATGAAAATTTTCCAAAATATTTCTGAAGATTGATAATATCATTTATATAAAAATCATAAATTTTATATACTGATTTTTGCTTTCAGTAGCCCAATAATTTAAATTATTTTCCTTAGCCAAATACATTTAGTAGTGTAGTAAACCATGTTTCTTGATAGCTACACTAGAAAGAAAATTTATATTTTATATCATTAATCCATTTTAATGGATATATAATTTCTGTGGGCTTTTCTTTCTTAGTAAAGTCATATCTTCTATGTAATTCACTAAAGATACTTGTATAGCTTAGAGTTGAAGGCTTCTTAAATTTGTTTTTGTACTTTAAGCTTTCTATATAATGTATGTGCTACTGATTTTGAAAGAAGAACAAAGCCCCTGTGAGTTACATTGTAGATGTTAATGACATTGTTAAAATGATGACAGATTGCCTTAATGGGGGATGTACACTTAATTGGAGGAAGTCTAATAAAATGTGCTATTTTATATTACTTAAAAGAGTCAGTCAAGAGCCATCATCCACTTACAGCCCTGTCTGAACCCAAATCACAAAGCACATGTAGTATCAAAACTGATAAAAATTGCAAGAAGCATGTATTCATGCACTGTACATTCATTCAGACAACCCATTAAATAGTATTTTTTAACCTTTAATTCAAATGTCTGCAATACGATAATGTGATGTAAAACACAAGTCGATGGAGGGTCGTAAAACTGTTTTTGCTGCAGTTTTTATTAGCTTGCTATCCAGTGCTGAATGCAGTTACACCCTGAAGCAGGTCTTGTATACAAGTATGATATCAATATATTATAATCCAAATTTAACCTATTAAATATGTGACAAGTATTATGTATATTGTTAGGATCCATGAAAACATAGACGTTGTTGATAAATGTCACCATATCTACTCTATATCATGGGCATGCCCCTGTGATTCAGAGGACCCATGGGGAATCTTGGCTGCACCCTCCAACTTATGTTACCATAAAACCCAGAGTGGTTTAACTACCCAGAGGATTTTTCACTTAATTTTATAGCTATTTTATTTTTAAAGGTTATGTTTATACATATAGATACATATTTTGCTTAGATAAAAGGAAAGAATATCCTACTAAAATAGGTAGAAGGTTATGGATGCTTTTAATTATGTTCTTATCACTTACCTATATCTTCAAATTCTTCTATAATCATGTACTCTTATGTAGCAAAAAAATTTTAAATTAAGTTTTTTATTGATGAATAGAAAAAATGATGGTGAAACCAGTGCTAATCCCCTGCTCATGCTCACAAGTCTCCTTGCAATAGGAGAATTAGATATTACCTTAGTAGGTGAGTTTTATTGAAGTTTAACATTTTTTGATCATCCAGAGAAGCCATGTACAATATATTATTTGCTCAACATTGATGGACTCATTTTTTCATGTCCTCCAAATACAAAATTTCACAATGATGACAGACTTAGTAGTAGCCATCAATATATTCACATTACCCCCTCAACACCATGGATAGACTGCACCAGCTCTCAAATTTTGGACAGAGTCAGAAAATGTAGTTCACTTACTGTCTGTTAGACTCTTATCATCCCTAGCTATGCGTTGATAAGCATTATGCTTTTTTTTTCTTTTCTTTTTAAAAACCTGGATTGAGAATAAGGTAGAATAGTTAAGAGACTGTGAAATACAACCTTCACACTAAATGACCTACTTCCGTAAAACCACAAATCAATTTTTCTTTGTGCTTTTAAGTATGTTATTTGACATAGTTTTTAATTCTCCTTAGGTAAGGGGCAAAGAATCTTGGGTGATTTTCTTTATATGTCCCTTCTATCTTTCCATTCATATTTGTTCACATGCACATACACACATACACACACACACATATACTCACTCACACACTCATACACAAAAACATTCAGATTTAAATTTGCTAGTCCTCAAGAACAAAATCTTTTTACATAAATGCTCTGAAGTGACTAATGTGTTTTTGACTTATAAGAAATAAAGTGTGTGTGTGTCTCATTGGCACTTTTTCATTTCTTGCCACTTTTCCAGAAGTCATTTTTTCTTCTGAGTTTTTAAGCTACTTTTATTCATAGCTGTGAGCCTACAGTATATTTCTTCAAGGGTGATAAAACATTCATTGGACTATGACTTGCTTTGCTGTTGGATGATTTTAAGATACTGAGCCCTATTCTTTATCATGAGCCTACACCTAAAAATCATGTAATTATGTGTCTATTTCACTTAATTCATTTTAACATATACAGATTTCAAATAAAAGGCCATTATGGTAATCTTCAAGCTCATTTTTCTCTTTTCCAAAGCTTGTGATTTCTTTATATCTAGATATTTGGTTTTTAGGTCATCTTTGGAACCCGTAAATGTCTGAGACTGACTCTAGAATAAGTCATCTAACGTTAAAACAGCTAATCAAACTCAAAGATTCCCACTTAAATCCATTATTAACCATCCTAAGGGTATCCAATCACTTATAATTAGTGCTATGAGATTATTTACATCATTTGTGCCAGTAAACAGAGTCATTTCTTCCAATTAAATTGTTTCCTAACCCTTCAACTGATTTATTAGAATAGTGGTCAAATTACTGTGTCTTTAACTAAGAAGCAGTGTAATTTGGGTTGGTTTAGTTATTGATAGAAGTGAGTAGTTTGTTAATGGAATTGCAAGTGAAGTTTTTTCTCCCTCCTTAAAAATAAATATTTCCCGGCCCCTATACTGCATTCTGACTTTACCTAAATGTTTGGAATTTTTGAGCAGGTTCAAATGACCTGCTTGCTGAAACCATTTTATTCCAGTAACATTTTTCTCTGATTCTCAAACCATTAGACAGTATCTACTCCTGAATCACTATGAAAATAGCCTGTTAGAAGACCATAAAAATGTGTATTTTGTATTATTGTTCTACTGTTGTGTAACAAATTACCACAAACTTAGCAGCTTAAAAAAACACACGTGTTATCTCACTATTTCTATGAATCACAAACTCACAGGTTGCAATCAAGGGGTTAGCCAGGCTGTGTTTCCTTCTAAAGCTTGAACTTCTCTGTGATTTTTGGCAGAATTCTGTTCTTTGTGGTTGTAGGACTAAGGCCTCCTTTTGCATGCTGGCGGTGGTCAGGGGCCACCCTCAGGTCCTAGAGATCACTCTGTTTCTTGCCCTGTGATACTCCCAAACACCTCTCACAATATGGAAGCTACTTTCTGAGGCCAGCAGGAAAATCTTTCAGACTTCAGAGAGGGCTTAAGCCGTTTTTGAAAGCTTCACCTGACTGAGTCAGGCCTACCCAGGATAATCTCCCTTTTGACTAATTTTAAAGTTAACTGATCTGGGACTTTCATTACCACCATAAGCTTCCTTGTCCCAGCTTAACTGGGACAAGAGATGGCCAGATAAAAATATTATTTCTGAGTGTGTCTGTGAGAATGTTTCTAGAAGAGATTAGTTTTTGATTCAGTAGACTAAGAATATTTGCTCTCACCAATGTGGACCAGTATCATCCAGTCTGTTGAGGGCCGAAGTAAAAACAAAAGGAAAAGTAACGGCAAACTCTCTCTCTCTTCTTGAGCTGGGACATCTTTCTTTTGCTGTCCTTAGACATCAGTGCTCCTTGTTCTCAGGCCCTCAGACTCTGGGACTTATTCCATCACCATTGGCACCCCTTGGTTCACAGACATTTGGACCCACACTGAATTAATTTCCTGATTCTCCAGCTTGTGGACAGCAGACTGTGGGATTTCTCAGCCTCCATAACCATGTGAGTCAACTCCTATAATAAATCTGCACATGTCTGGAGAACCCTAATACAGAGGATTTATGTGCATTAGGTCTAATTCTAAAGTCTGGGTTCTTTTTCCTTTTATTTACTGTACTGAAAAACAACTTGGACTAGGTAAAGTTGACATAGGCCATCTGAAAAGTCCACTGAGCCCCAAAGGCCAATGTGTTGTCAAAACTCACTATGCATTAGAGAAGAGCTAACACCTGTCCTTCTCAAACTCTTCCAAAATATAGCAGAGGGAGGGACACTCCCAAACTCATTCTACGAGGCCACCATCCCCCTGATACCAAAACCAGACAAACATGTCACAAAAAAACAAAATTACAGGCCAATATCACTGATGAACATACATGCAAAAATCCTCAACAGAATACTAGCAAACAGAATCCAACAGCATATTAAAAGGATCATACACCGTGATCAAGTGGGGTTTATCCCAGGAATGCAAGGATTCTTCAAAATACACAAATCAATCAATGTGATACACCATATTAACAAACTGAAGGATAAAAAACATATGATAATCTCAATATATGCAGAAAAAGCTTTTGAGCTTTTCTCTGCATATATAGCTTTTCTAACCCTAACCCACTTTTGATAAAAGCTCTCCAGAAAGTGGGCATAGAGGGAACCTACCTCAAAATAATAAAAGACATGTATGACAAACCCACAGCCAACATCATTCTCAATGGTGAAAAACTGAAAGCATTTCCTCTAAGATCAGGAACAAAACAAGGATGTCCACTCTCACCACTATTATTCAACATGGTTTTCGAAGTTTTAGCCATGGCAATCAGAGAAGAAAAAGAAATAAAAGGAATCCAGATTGGAAAAGAAGAAGTAAAACTGTCACTGTTTGCAGATGACATGGTACTATACATAGGGAATCCTAAAAATGCTACCAGAAAACTAGTAGAGTTGATCAATGAATCTGGTTAAGTAGCAGGATACAAAATTAATGCACAGAAATCTCTTGCATTCCTATACACTAACAATGTAAAAACAGAGAGAGAAATTAAGGAAACACTCCCATTTACCATTGCAGCAAAAAGAATAAAATACCTAGGAATAAACCTACCGAAGGAGGCAAAAGACCTGTATGCAGAAAACTATAAGACACTGATGAAAGGAATTAAAGATGATACCAACAGATGGAGAGATATATCATGTTCTTGGATTGTAAGAATCAATATTGTGAAAATGACTATACTACCCAAAGCAATCTACAGATTCAATGCAATCCCTATCAAATTACCAATGGCATTTTTTACGGAACTAGAACAAAAAATCTTAAAATTTGTATGGAGACACAAAAGACTCCGAATAGCCAAAGCAGTCTTGAGGGAAAATAATAGAGCTGGAGGAATCAGACTCCCTGACTTCAGACAGTACTAAAAAGCTACAGTAATCAAGACAATATGGTACTGGCACAAAAACAGAAATATAGATCAACAGTACAGGATAGAAAGCCCAGAGATAAACCCATGCACATATGGTCACCTTATCTTTGACAAAGGAGGCAAGGATATGCAATGGAGAAAAGACAGCCTCTTCAATAAGCGTTGCTGGGAAAACTGGACAGCTACATGTAAAAGAATGAAATTAGAATGCTCCCTAACACCAAGCACAAAAATAAACTCAAAATGGATTAAAGACCTAAGTGTAAGGTGAGACACTAAAAATCTTAGAGGAAAACATAGGCAGAACACTCTGTGACATAAATCACAGCAAGATCCTTTTTGACCCACCTCCTAGAGTAATGGAAATAAAAACAAAAGTAAACAAATGGGACCTGGGGCTTCCCTGGTGGCGCAGTGGTTGAGAGTCCACCTGCCGATGCAGGGGACGTGTGTTCGTGCCCTGGTCCGGGAAGATCCCACATGCCACGGAGCGGCTGGACCCGTGAGCCATGGCCGCTGAGCCTGCACATCCAGAGCCTGTGCTCTGCAACGGGAGAGGCCACAACAGCGAGAGGCCTGCATACCGCAAAAAAAAAAAAAAAAAAAAAAAAGAAAACAAATGGGACCTAATGAAATTTAAAAGCTTTTGCACAGCAAAGGAAACCATAAATAAGATGAAAAGACAACCCTCAGAATAGGAGAAAATATTTGCAAACGATGCAACTGACAAAGGTTTAATCTCCAAAACATATAAGCAGCTCATGCAGCTCAATATAAAAAAAAAAAAAAATCCAAAATGGGCGGAAGACCTAAATAGACATTTCTCCAAAGAAGACCTACAGATTGCCAACAAACACATGAAAATATGCTCAACATCACTAATCATTAGAGAAATGCAAATCTAAACCACAATGAGGTATATCACCTCACACCAGTCAAAATGGCCATCATCATAAAATCTAGAAACAATAAATGCTGGAGAGGGTGTGGAGAAAAGGGAACCCTCCTGTACTGTTGGTGGGAATGTCAATTGATACAGCCACTATGGAGAACAGTCTGGAGGTTCCTTAAAAAACTAAAAATAGAGCTAACATACAACCCTGCAATCCCACTACTGGCCATATACCCTGAGAAAACCATAATTCAAAAATAGTCACGTTCCACAATGTTCATTGCAGCACTATTTACAATAGTTAAGACATGGAAGTGACCTAAATGTCCATCGACAGATGAATGGATAAAGAAGACGTGACACACATATACAATGGAATATTACTCAGCCATAAAAAGGAATGAAATTGAGTTATTTGTAGTGAGGTGGAGAGAACTACAGTCTGTCATACAGAGTGAAGTAAGTCAGAAAGAGAAAAATACCATAAACTAATGCATATATATGGAATCTAAAAAAAAATAGTACTGATGAACCTAGTTGCAGGGCAGGAATAAAGATGGAGACATAGAGAACAGACTTGAGGACATGGGGTGGGAGGGGGAGGCTGGGATGAAGTGAGAGAGTAGTGTTGACATATATACACTACCAAATCTAAAATGGATGGCTACTGGGAAGGTGCTGCATAGCACAGGGAGATCAGCTTGATGCTTTGTGACCACCTAGAGGGGTGGGATAGGGAGGGTTGGAGGGAGGCTCAAGAGGGAGGGGATATGGGGATATATGTATATGTATAGTTGATTCACTTTGTTGTACAGCAGAAACTAACACAACATTGTAAAGCAATTATACTCCAATAAAGAAAAAATAATCTCACTATAGCAATTTCTCCTAGCCTTGGATTGTGTATTAAAAGAATTTGAATCTATAACCAGGAAGAAACTTGGTGCTGAATATGTGTGTATTGCATTACACCATTGATGTCAAGCACTGAAATGGTAATAGATTAGACTACTTCCAGAGACGTGGTGGAAGATAGTTGGAAAAAGTGTTAAAATACCTGTATGTTTTATTGCAGTTTAGTGTGATTTTCTCTGTTGTTCCATGTGAACAAAAAAAGCTCTAAATACTTCTAGGATATTCCCTAGAGTCAATCATTTTGTTAATGCACAGTGAAGTTTGAGAATGTATTCTTTCTAAAGAAAGCTAAGTTTACTAGGACATGTGAGTTATAGTACCACGCCCAACCACCTCTCCTTTTTCTAAGTATTTATCTTAAAAGAGATACAGTTAGGTTTCTCAGATGTTGCTGCTCACTGTAGGTAAAAAAAAAAAGAGAGAGAGAAAACCAACTTCCTTGTAAGAATCACTCCTTGTAGAGATCGGCCCTCCCAGAAGATTTTAACATACTCCGGGTTAAGAATTGTTGAATACATTCCACTCAATATTGCAGGGAAGATTTTTGGGTAGCATAGCCAGGGGTGCATGGAAAAACTAACAGTGTAAACCTTCTAGGCCTTTTGTAATAGTTTGATGATTCCAGAAAGTCAACAAGGACTTTGGCCAGTAGTCCCTAAGGTACTATGACTAGTCAAAGGATCTCAGCTTCTCAATATATTAATTTAAAGTGCTGGGAATTTATAAGGAATTGCTTAAACATATTGGTGTACATAAACTTTGTTAAGCACTACAATTTACTGTCAAACACTAGTGAAAATGAATGACAGATATTCCCTTTCTGTGATTCTCTTCCTTTTGAATTCTTTCCTTAATTATCTCTTTCCTGTGTCATCCTGATCTTTTTAGAGAAGGCATTGCATAAGGCAGATAAGCAGAAATTTGCTAAAAAGCTAGTTCATCAGGATTCAGCAGGGCATGACCCCACAGGATATACTGTTTATACCAAATGAGTGCTTTGGCATAACTATATCCTGCAAAGAAAATGTTGCCTCTGGCTTGTTGAATCAGCTCATGAAAGTGCAGCAGCTATTGCTAAGATTCCTTAAAAACAAGCCAATAAATATAATACTCTATTGGGAACACTTGAAAGCAATCCCAGGAGCATAAATAGTGACTAATTTTTGGAAGAATATACTTTCAGTGACCTTTTTACCCTAAAAGATGGTGTTACTATCCAGCTAACTCCATACCATGTTATGGAGAAATATGTGTCAGGTACAGTGCATTCTTGCCTCACTTACCCCTCACAACACCATGATAAAGATATCTCATTTTTCTCATGTTGGCAAAGATGAAAATCAACCTGCTTCATGAATCTAGAAGCTTCTTCAGGGTAAGGACAATGGATTACTAACCACACACTTCAGTACCTTACACAAGGGCTAGTATTTAACGTGCTCAATAAATGTTGGATAACTTGTGTTCTCACACCCAGAGGGGCAGAGTTAGAATTTAAACCCAGTTCTGTCTAATCCCAAAGAATATGCAATTAAATTATACCATGTGGATAAGTATAGATTTGAATATTGTATAGAAAAATTATACTGATAGTTAAAGTGATCTGACCACAAAAACAGCCATAGATTTTAGGACACTTTTAGTATGCCTTCCTTAATTATCCTCTACTTTGCTCAGGCTGTCAGGGGATCTGGATACATATTTTAAGAGAACTATTATCAGTGTCAATATTCTGTTTCTATTTCTCTCTCCCTGCATCTCTCTATTTTCAGCCCAGACCTTTCTTCTAAACCTTATATTAGTTTATCCAACTGGTTTATTTAACATACCTATTTAGAAATCTTGAAAGTATCTCAAACTCAAAAATTACCTTAATATAAACTCCAATAGGGCAGGAAACACAGCTCTCTTGTTCATGACTGTTTCTTCAGAGTTTAGTATAGTGCCTGACATAAAGTAGATTTTAAAGAAATTTGTTGAATGAATAATAGAGTTAACAAAATCATAATTTTCCCACATTACCTGATAGTCCTATCCAAATCTGCTTTCCTCTTGTATGTCTTTTTTTTTTTTTTTTGCGGTATGCGGGCCTCTCACTGTTGTGGCCTCTCCCGTTGCGGAGCACAGGCTCCAGACGCACAGGCTCAGCCGCCATGGCTCACAGGCCCAGACGCTCTGCGCCATGTGGGATCCTCCCGGACCAGGGCACGAACCTGTGTCCCCTTCATCGGCAGGTGGACTCTCAACCACTGCGCCACCAGGGAAGCCCTCCTCTTGTATTTCTTACAAAGTGAATGGCATCACCTTCTTCCTGGTAACTTGAGTCTAAAGTCTAGGAGTTATCCTCTGCATTCTATTTAGTTCACCTTTTGACATCCGATTGTAATTAATGACCACATGGCGTCATGGTTCTCTCCTGAGCACTCTCATGGTCCTCTCTTCTTTTCTATCCCAACTGTTATTACTGTAGTTCAAATCCCTACCTTCCTTTTCAGAACTGTTGGACTAACCTCCAAAACGTTGTCATGTCTCCAGTTTTGAAATCCTCTAACCCATCTTCCATTTCATGCTGTTATCTTTCTCAAATACAAATCTAATTATGGTATTTATCAGTTTAGATTTAATTCAGTGGTTTAACCTCTAGACAGTTACAGCTAATACCTTGAATGAAGCAAAAAACAAAGACAAGAACAACAAAAAAACACCACAATGGGTCCCATGACCATTAACATTTATTTTGGATTCTTTTCCTGCTAGCTTTTTCTAAAATCTTTCATTATCCGTTTTTCTCTTTCCTGTATATTTAATCTCTTCCACTTGACTAGAATCATCCCATCAACATTTAAATATGAAAATAATTTCTATGTTAAAAATAATTTAAATCCTCCTTGACCTTTCATGACCCTTCAACAAATCTAATTGTACTTTCCTCTTTGTAAGCAATTGTCTTGCCTCCTGCTTATTTCTCATCCCACCCTAGTCTGACTTTCCCTGCTATTGCTCCACTGAAACTCCTCTCACCAAGGATGCCAGTGACTTTCCTGTTGTTAATTCTAGTGTTCAGAACTCATCTTCCCTGAGTTCTTAGCAATATCTGACAGCTGTCCACCACTTTTTTCGTCCTTAAAAATTTCCTTCCTCTCCATGACATCACACTCTCCTTGTTTTCCTTCCACCTCTCTGATTATTTTTTATTTTCCATTGCAGCCTCTTTCTCCTTTACCTGGCCATTAAATGATGGAGTTCCTCAGACCACAGTCCTAAACTCTCTTTTTACTTGACATCTAAAAGCAACTTCAAATATTTATTGAATGCCTACTATATATTAGGCAGAGCACTGGGAAATTTTAAAAAGCAGTCCCTGACATCTAGAAATTGGTCTCATATGTAGGGCTGGGCCATGTTGTTCTTCTGGTGGACATAATCTCACTAACATTAGACAAGGTCACTCTGAAACTATGAGACAAAACAAGACAAATTCATAACTTTAAGCACAGACAAAAACAACATCTTTGTGCAAAATAGCAAACATCCCTCTCGCCTGCGTACTATAAGTGGCTGATACTTCTTTACCAATTATAGCCTTAAGCCTTGCTCTAGTCTTCCTTCTCTAAGGATACAAGTTATTGAAATGTCCAGTCATAGAATTGCCTCCTCTTTCTGACAGCACCTAATCTAGAACAAACCCCTGCTTTCTTGGATCCTCCCTAAATCACCCAACCTAAGCCAAATCCTATAATAGATTCTCTCTAACACCTCTTCCTGAGACACCCACAGCTCCCTGTGTTTTGTTTTTGTTTCTTTACATCTTTATTAGAGTATAATTGCTTTACAATGGTGTGTTAGTTCCTGCTTTACAGCAAAGTGAATCAGCTATACATGTACATATATCCCCATATCTCCTCCCTCTTATGTCTCTCTCCCTCCCACCCTCCGTATCCCACCCCTGTAGGTGGTCACAAAGCACCCAGCTGATCTCCCTGTGCTATGCGGCTGCTTCCCACTAGCTAGCTATTTTACTTTTTTTTTTTTTTTTTTTTTTTTTTTTTTGCGGTACGCGGGCCTCTCACTGCTGTGGCCTCTCCCATTGCGGAGGACAGGCTCCGGACGCGCAGGCTCAGCGGCCATGGCTCACGGGCCCAGCCGCTCCACGACATGTGGGATCTTCCCGGACCGGGGCATGAACCCATGTCCCCTGCATCGGCAGGCAGACTCTCAACCACTGCGCCACCAGGGAAGCCCGCTATTTTACTTTTGGTAGTGTATATAGGTCCATGCCACTCTCTCACTTCGTCCCAGCTACCCTTCCCCCTCCCCGTATCCTCAAGTCCATTCTCTATGTCTGCGTCTTTATTCCTGTCCTACCCCTAGGTTCATAGGAACCTTTTTTTTTTTTTAGACTCCATATATATGTGTTAGCATACGGTATTTGTTTTTCTCTTTCTGACTTACTTCACTCTGTATGACAGACTCTAGGTCCATCCACCTCACTACAAATAACTCAATTTTGTTTCTTTTTATGGCTGAGTAATATTCAATTATATATATGTGCCACATCTTCTATATCCATTCATCTGTTGATGGAAACTTAAGTTGCTTCCATGTGCTAGCTATTGTAAATAGTGCTGCAATGAACATTGTGGTACATGACTCTTTTTGAATTATGGTTTTCTCAGGGTATAGGCACAGTGTGGTATTACTGGGTCATATGGTAGTTCTTTTTTATTTTTTAAGGAACCTCCATATTGTTCTCCATGGTGGCTGTATCAATTTACATTCCCACTTACAGTGCAAGAGGATTCCCTTTTCTCCACACCCTCTCCAGCATTTATTGTTTGTAGATTTTCTGATGATGGCCATTCTGACCCGTGTGAGATGATACCTGACTGTAGTTTTGATTTGCATTTCTCTAGTGATTAGTGATGTTGAGCATCCTTTCATCTGTTTGTTGGCCATCTGTATATCTTCTTTGGAGAAATGTCTGTTTAGGTCTTCTGTCCATTTTTGGATTGGGTTGTTTGTTTTTTTGATATTGAGCTTCATGAGCTGCTTGTAAATTTTGGAGGTTAATCCTTTGTCAGTTGCTTCATTTGCAAATATTTTCTCCCATTCTGAGGGTTGTGTTTTCGTCTTATTTATGCTTTCCTTTGCTGTGCAAAAGCTTTTAAGTATCATTAGGTCCCATTTGTTTATTTTTGTTTTTATTTCCATTTCTCTAGAAGGTGGGTCAAAACAGATCTTGCTGTGATTTATGTCATAGAATGTTCTGCCTATGTTTTCCTCTAAGAGTTTGATAGTGTCTGGCCTTACACTTAGGTCTTTAATCCATTTTGAGTTTATTTTTGTGCATGGTGTTAGGGAGTGTTCTAATTTCATTCTTTTACATGTAGCTGTCCAGTTTTCCCAGCACCACTTATTGAAGAGGCTGTCTTTTCTCCATTGTATATTCTTGCCTCCTTTATCAAAGATAAGGTGACCATATGTTCGTGGGTTTATCTCTGGTCTTTCTGTCCTGTTCCATTGATCTATCTTTCTGTTTTTGTGCCAGTACCATACTGTCTTGTCTACTGTAGCTTTGTAGTATAGTCTGAAGTCCAGGAGCCTGATTCCTCCAGCTGTTTTTCTTTCTCAAAATTGCTTTGGCTATTTAGGGTGTTTTGTGTTTGTATACAAATTGTGAATTTTTTTGTTCTAGTTCTCTGAAAAATGCCATTGGTAGTTTGATAGGGATTGCATTGAATCTGTAGATTACTTTGGGTAGTATAGTCATTTTCACAAGGTTGATTCTTACAATCCAAGAACATGGTATGTCTCTCCATCTGTTGGTATCATCTTTAATTTCTTTCATCAGTGTCTTATAGTTTTCTGCATACAGGTCTTTTGTCTCCTTAGGTAGGTTTATTCCTAGGTATTTTATTCTTTTTGTTGCAATGGTAAATGGGTGTGTTTCCTTAATTTCTCTTTCAGATTTTTCACCATTAGTGTATAGGAATGCAACAGATTTCTGTGCATTGATTTTGTATCCTGCTACTGTACCAAATTCATTGATTGGCTCTAGTAGTTTTCTGGTAGCATCTTTGGGATTCTCTGTGTATAGAATCATGTCATCTGCAAACAGTGACAGGTTTACTTCTTCTTTTCCAACTTGTATTCCTTTTATTTCTTTTTCTTCTCTGATTGCCATGGCTAAAACTTCCAAAACTATGTTGAATAATAGTGGTGACAGTGGGCAACCTTGTATTGTTCCTGATCTTAGTGGAAATGGTTTCAGTTTTTCACCATTGAGAGTGATGTTGGCTGTGGGTTTGTCATACATGGCCTTTATCATGTTGAGGTAAGTTCCCTCTATGGCTACTTTCTGGAGGGTTTTTATCATAAATGGGTGTTGAATTTTGTCAAAAGCTTTTTCTGCATCTTTGAGATGATCATATGGTTTTTCTCCTTCAATTTGTTAATATGGTTTATCACATTGATTCATTTGCGTATATTGAAGAATCCTTGCATTCCTGGGATAAACCCCACTTGACCATGGTGTACGATCCTTTTAGTGTGCTGTTGGTTCCTGTGTTTTTGTTCTATTTTTTCTGTATTGAGTAATAAACCCAGCTTGTTCAACTACAAGTAATTTGCTGATGGTCTTTGACTGGAGAGCATTGACAGTGCTGAGCATTTAGAGTGGATTATTTTATTTAATCCTTGTAACAAGTCTATAAATTGTAATTGCTATTATTATCTTTCCCACTGTGCATGTAAGCAAACCAGAGCTTAAAGATGTTAAAAAATTTTTTTATCCAAGATCACATGATTAGGCAGTGGTAGAGAATTTGATCTCAGGTAATTTAGATCTCGAGTTAGATCTCCTAAAACGTACACTAATCTTCCTCAGTAAATATTACTGGAGTAGATTAAATTAAGGAACTACCTGATCTTGTTGCCACTTTTCAGTTCATCATTCCCTAACTCTAAAATATAAAATTACTTGCTCTTTCATGGCTCAGTGCTGAGATTTCTATTTTATTCTCTTTGTGGATTGCTCTAGAACTGTCCCTCACCGCCCCCCTGACCAGTATGATTGTATATGCAAACATCTACCTACCTTTGAAAGCCTCAGCTAAATCCTAAATTCCTCTGTGAAGCCAGGTAAAACTGATAGCTGTTTCCATTGCTGTAACCTGCATAGTCTTCAGTCATAGTAGAGAATACTTTGAATATTTGTCTGTCTCTTAATCTAGGCTGTGAGCTACATAAATATAGGAATAATGTTTCATTAATCTTTGTATCCCCATGTCAGACACATAACAGGAAGTAAACATCTATTGAATAAATTAATAAAAAATCCTGGTATAATGTATTTCTGTGATTCTAACTACAGTGGTCCTATTTTTATTTTCCCTCTGGTTGATTTAAGAGAGATTCTGTAAAATAATTTCCCAACAGAATGGGGAGGCCTCTCTTTAACTGTGATTGGTTCAACAGTGTTCTAACTAATCCAGTTAGTCAAATAAGCCAGGCAGCATCATTTATTTAGTGTCCATTAAGGTAGAATCTTCCTAGAAAAGGTAAGAACAAAGGGAGTTGTTAATTTCTTCCTTGTTAAAAATTTATCCTATAAATTGTATTAATAGTATACTGTGTGCTGATAAGTCTTTTTCTCCTGAAGGAGCTCACAGTCCAATAAAAAAGAAAAACAGACATGAAGATAAGTAGTTGCAACACCCACACATGTATACCAGACGTAACAAGGCCTACACCAGAAGAAAATAAGAATAAAACAATTATACCTAAACCAATGGGACTACGCATGATTGCTAAGTGGTTACTGGAAACACTATGCTAGAAAATTTCATGGAGAAATGTGTTTTAAGTGTAATAAATAGGATGTTCTACCCAACAGTCTTAATATTATTATGATGTATGGTTTAGAACAGCACTGTCCAATAGAAATATAATGTGACCCACGAATATAAGCCATATAAGTATTTTAAAATTTTATAGTAGTCACACTTAAAAAAGTAAAAAGAAATGGAATGCATTTTAATAATACAGTTTATTTAACCCAATATATCCAAAATATTATTATTTCAACATGTAATCAGTTTTAAAATTGTTAATGAGATGTTTTACATTCTTTATTTGAAACTAAGTCTTTGAGATCTGGTGCGTAGTTTCACTTAACAGCAGTTCTCAATTTGGACTAGCCACTTTTTAAGAGCTTAAAACCCACATATAGTAAGATAGCGTGGCTTCAGACTCTGAAATATTTCTGGCTTTAGGAAATTTAGTCATGGCTTTCTAATTCTAACAGAAATTGTTACCCACCCAAGACACACTAAGTCAATAATGGCAAAAATATTCTCTTACTTTTCAATATACCATGTAGTGTGGTTAAATTTCTTCTTAATTTTTTTATTATTTTTTAAGTATTTGCCTTCCTGATAACAGTTTAGCAATGCTGTGATAGATTCAGTTATCATAATATAATCAGTGTATATTTGCAATCTATTGACTTGGCTTAAAGGACTATATCCTGCTCTGAAATTTCAATATTATAGTTTCATTGTAACTATAAATTTATCAAGAAAGGCTTTTGCTTATCAGAACTTTCACATATTCCTAGAATAGAATAATGTAATTCCAAAACACTAACAGGGATATGCAACTGAAAATATTAGAGACATTTCATTATTTTCTACTACAGGGTGCAGTAACTCAGCATCACCTTATCGTACCACTAGTAGCAGAGAAATTGGATCTAGGGCTCCCAGATGAACTTTTTGATAAACAAAAGAAATCAATATGCTCAACTCACAAATATTTAAAGGACCACTGAGTTCTCTTAAAAACATATGATACTTTGATTTCAGTTAGGAAGGTGATAGAAATAATAAAGTCCTCTTTAAAGAAAACTCAACCTGTAATGATAGAGCTATAAAATGAAAATGTAACTGTACTACTCTCATGAACCTGCATTTGTTATAGACAAATTTCCAATCTTTTGGAGGTGATGGGTATACCTTGGATGAATTTGAATAAAACACCCTTTGACTCATAGGTAAAGATGATCTCTTCTTGGGAAACAGAAGCAAAAAATTATCCTGGTGGGCTTCTGTTACTGCTCATAATCATCTTCTTTAAAATGTTGGTAGTTTCTCTCTCTAAATTGCTAAGAATGTCAGAAATAAATAGGAGGTCTACAGGCCCTTTTGTTCATGTTAATGTCACAGAATTTCCACATATCCCCCTAGAATATGCATGTACAAGGAGTGTTGATATTTTGTTCTTGTTGAAGATATCATTTTAAAATTTTTTCTCCTTTTCATTATCATTCATTCATTATCGTTGACTTGGGCTCTCCAGGAGTATAGTAGAGGATGAGTATTTGTGGAGACAAAATGGGATTCTGTGACACTGGTGAGAGTCAGCAGAAATTTGGAGAGGTTTCATTTACTCCTGAACACAAGTTGGTCACCATTGGGTAGACAATGTAAAATTGATTCACACCTTGATGACTTTTGATACATTCCCTTTGTGAGACATCCTGCTACATAATTCCCATTTTTTTCCTTTGATTCTCCCTTCCTTGCCCCCAAACCAGTTGTAAATGCACAGTGGCACAGGCATCTAAGACTCTGAGAGATCTTGGATAGAGAAACTGGGAAAAGGGGCTCCTGTCGTGGAAGAATGTGGGGGAATCCTCATCATTGTTGCTCTCTCTTTTTCCCTTGCCACTCTACCCCATTTGCTTGGATCTGTACAAAAGCTCAGGAGGCTTAACTTAGAAATAATCCAATCTTTCTGGCCAGAGGAACTGGGAAAAGGAGCTCCTGAGAACTGGAGCATGTGGTAGAAAACCCTGGCAGGAGAGAGACTGAGAAGGGCATCCCTAATTTTCTATCTGAACTGGCACAAATACTAAGGTCACCCATAAGCAGTACATCTGTGGAACATAACTAAAGAAGCACAGCAAAGCCTTTGAAAACTGAATTACGATATAAATACCTACTATTTAAATTTCTTAGTAATCACTGTGTAATTCTTCTGTAATTAAACATTTTAAAAAAGCCTTATCTGTACTATTAAAGTCAAAGTTGATTTTAAAGCAAAAGCATTACTAGAGATAGGAGTACTGTGCCACAGAGATTAAAAGTTCCAAATTCGTATGCATCTAATAATACCTTATCAAAATATATAAAGCAAAAATCAACAGAAGTATGAGATGAAATAGACAAATCCACAATATTGTGAAAGACTTTAACAAAGCTCTTTTAGTAATTGATAGAACAATCACAGATTTTTTATTTGTACATTTTAGATGTGTTGCTTATTTATCTTTACAGTTGTTTAGTTTTAATTCAGCCTAACAGTATTTGTCTGTTAATTGAAACCTTTAGTACATTACATTTAGCATATGTACTGACATACTTGAGTTGAGTTCTACTGTCTTAAAGTGGTTTTTATTTGCTCTACATTCACTAGGGTTTCCTTTTGGATTATTTGAGGGTTTTTTAAACTTTCACTTTTCCTAATATTAGCTTGAAATTTACACACGCTTGATATTTTATTGATGCTTTCTCTGAACATTACAGCATATATTATTGACTTAAGCAAGTCTAATATTAATTGGCACATTTATCATCTTAAACTACAATGTAAGGATTTGAGGATTTTGTAATATCATAACCATATTTCTCCTTCCTGACTTGTATGTCATTATTCTCTTATATTTTAATTATATCTGTAAATTTTATATATAATTATATATATAACATATACATTATTACTGTTTTAAACCATCCATATTAATTTAGATTTATCCAAATATTTAAACTTTTCAAATGTTTAATGTTTTTCCTTGGATCTCTCAGCTTCCATCAGGGACCATTATCCCTTTGCCTAAAGAATATCAGATTGTACTTCCTTTATTCCCTTACATTATCGTTATTTTTCAAATAATCTTTACTACAATATACATAGTGTCTTTTACATATATGTGGCTTGAAGTTTTTCATCAGTACTAGGATAGGAAGTTCTCAGCTATTATCTTTTCAAATACTGCTTCTGCCTATTCTCACCCTCTCCTCTTCTTGAATTCAAGTAATTTAGCCCTTTCCATGGTACCATCTAGGTCATATATACTACATTCTACATTTTCTAATCTTCTGTCTCTTCTCTTTTCATTCTGTAAATTTTCTTCTGACCCATGCTTCAGTTTCCAAATTGTTTCATAAGCTATGCCTTATCTGATGTTAACCCATCTGTCGAGTTCTTATTTTGCTTATTGCATTTTTGAATTTTCAGATTCAGAATTCCCATTTTATTCTTTAATATATTTTGGAGTAGCTGATGAAATTCTCTATCTTTTCTTCATCCTTGAACATAGTAAATATAACTGTTATAAATTTTATGTAAGATACCTCCAATTTTGTATTCTGTTAGGGTATGTTTCGATTGTTTTTGCTGACTCTATTCATGTTGAATTGACTTTTTTGTATATTTGTTGTTTATGTTTTAATATGCTGACCTTTATTTGCAGAATTGTTTGCAGAAATAATTGAAAGCCTAGGATGATGTTACCTTCCTGCAGAGAGGATTTTTGTTTGCTCATCAGGCATCTATCTGGTAGCAGCACCAGTACAGGATTACGGTAATCCAAGTTTAACAATGGAGATGATTCAGCTGAGCTTCAGTTCCTATAATGATCTTTCTACTTATAGCTTACCCTACTTACTTCTAGATCACCAGATCTACCGTCCTTGTAGGACTTCATCATTAATCTTTTTCCTTCTAGTCCATGGAAGCCATCAAAAGTAGGGTTTAGCCCCTTAGCTACTTAGGAACACTTTCTGGAATTAGTAAAGTTAGGGAGGGTAATCACAGATTGATAATGTCTTCTTGAAAATGTCACTTCCCTGAACTTCCGTCTTCCCTAGAAACTAGCCTGGCAATTCTTGACTATTTTGTTATTCTTTGAGACCTTAAGCAGATTTCATTTTCTCATACTTCGTCTTGCTCTTCGAGTTGTCATAACTAGAAAGGTTATACTGATTACCTTGTCCTCCAGTTCTATACTTTGATGAATTCTCCTTTTCTTAAAGCTTAGAGGTTAGTGATGAACTGATGCTGGGAGAATCATTTGAGCCACCTCTTTCCAAGTTTTGCAATGATGGTCACACCTCCCTACATGATGTGGGATATTTAACTCTGTTTTGGGCTCTGGGTCCCTCCTGAAACTCTGACATAAGAGAAGGAGTCTCATTTAACATCCTTTGTTGTAAATTTCTCATGATTAAAATTAAGGAATAATTTGTAGGGCTTCTTCTAAGAAATTTAATTGAGTTTACAAAAATTATCTCATTATGTCTAATGTGTTACTAGTTTTATTTTATGTATTAGTGTGATCATCTCTTTCTTGAACTACATTGTCACGTTTTAATGATTTAGAAGCTAGGTAAGATAAAGAACCAAAATCAAGTTTATACAGCCAATAAGACATTGGGCCAAAATAGTTCTCTATTTTCCTAAACTGGCTTTTCTTGCTGCTAGCAGTCTATTTGCTGAGAAACTAAAATTCATATTTTTAAAAGCGTTGACACTTCTTTAATAGGAGAGTAAATGTGATTTTTGACTTTAAGATAGCTTATTGAATTCAGCCCTTCCTGGCCAAATTATACTATTTGGATTTTTGAATTCTAGTTATTTAGTTGTTATTGTTATTTTTTCTTCTTATAAATATTTGATGTTGGTTATGTAATCTTATATGACTCAATCTTTTAAACAACTTGCATTGCATCTTGAAGGAAGGTCATGAAAGAGGCTAGTGGAGGAACCAGAAATAGGGATTCCAGAGGATTTTTTGGAGGAATTCACTTTGTTTATTCAGCTATTTGTTGAGTACCTATTATGTGCTATATGCTGATGATACATTAGTGAGCATAGTTGATAATGTCATAATGGAGCTTATATTCTCCTTCAGGTTAGAGATAAAATAAATAAACAAGAAAAATATCAGCTAGTGATAAATTCTCTTCAGAGAAATAATGTAAAATGATGATACAGTAATTAGTTGGCTATTTTAGATTGGATGGTTAGTAAGAGGAGGTCTCACTGATATGGTGTTTAAGGCAAGATCTGAATGATAAGAAAGAGCCAGACATGAAAGATCATGGTGAAGAGCAATTTAGGTAGAGGAATCAACTTATGGAAGGGTCCTAAGATGGGAAACAGCTCAATGTGGTCAAGAAATTAGGAGCATGCCACTAAGATTGGAATAAGACAGAAAGTAAAGAAAGATGAAGTAAACAGGGATTCTAATATATAGGTCTTTGCAATCCAGTGTATGAAGATGGATTTTATTTTAAGTGCAGTGGGAAATCACTGGAAGATTTTAAGCTAACAGTAACATGATCTGATTTAAGTTCTAAAGTGTAAATAAATATCTGCTGTTTGGGAAGTGGATTGTATGGGTCAACCAGAGGGGCAATGAGACCAGTTAGAAGGT
Source organism: Mesoplodon bidens (assembly GCF_964165515.1). Classification (NCBI taxonomy): domain Eukaryota; kingdom Metazoa; phylum Chordata; class Mammalia; order Artiodactyla; family Ziphiidae; genus Mesoplodon; species Mesoplodon bidens. The sequence goes on from NC_138178.1 coordinate 97,529,295, forward strand.
GACAGCAATAGTCCAGATGAGACATCATGGTGGTGGCAATAAAGGCAGAGAGAATAGATTAGTTAAAGTACATTTGTTGATGGATATGAAGTGGTCAAGGAGATTGTGGTACATTAAAGGGGAAAATCAAAGGTAGCATCCCAGATTGTTGGTTTAAGCAATTGGGTGGTTATGATTTGCATTTCTCTAATAATCAGCAATGCTGAGCATCTTTTCACATACCTGTTACCCATCTGTATGTCTTCTTTGGAATGTCTATTCAGATCTTGTGCCCTTTTTATAATCAAGTTTTTCTTTTTTTTGATATTGAGTTGTATGAGCTTTTTATATATTTTGGATATTAACCCCTTGTCAGTCATATCATTTGCAAATATTTTCTGCCATTCAGTGTCTTTTTATTTTGCAGATGGTTTCCTTTGCTGTGCAAAAGCTTTTCGGTTTAATTGTGTTGCATTTGTTTATTTTTGCTTTTATTTCTTTTGCCTTAGGAGACGAATCCAAAAAAATATTGCTACACTTTATGTCAAAGAGTGCTCTGCCTATGTTCTCTTCTAGAAGTTTAATGGTTTCAGGTCTTACATTTAGGTCTTTCATCCATTTTGGGTTTACTTTTGTATATGATATGAGGAAATGTTATAATCTCATTGTTTTACATGTAGCTATCTAGTTTTCCCAACACCACTTATTGAAGAGACGGTCTTTTCTCCATTGTATATTCTTGCCCCCTTTGCTGTAGATTAATTGACCATAGGCATGTGGGTTTATTTCTGGAATCTCTATTCTGTTCCACTGATTTATGTATCTGTTTTTGTGCCAGTACCATGCTGTTTTGTTACAGTAGCTTTATAACATAGTCTGAAGTCAGGGAGTGTGATGCCTCCAGCTTTGTTCTTTTTTCTCAAGATTGCATTGCCTAACTAGGGTCTTTTGTGGTTCCATGTAAATTGTAGGATTATTTGTTCTAGTTCCTTGAAAAATGTCTTTGGTGTTTTGTGATAGAGATTGCATTAAATTTGTAGATTGCTCTGCATACTATGGCCATTTTATAACAATATTAATTTTTCCAATTCATGAACACAAGGTTTCTTTGCATTTTTTGTATAATCTTCAATTTCCTTCATCAATGTTTTGTAGTTTTCACCTTTCACCTCCTTAGTTAAGTTATTCCTAAGTGTTTTTTAATGTGATTTAAAAAAATTTTTTTTTGCTTTCTCATAGTTCATTATTAGTGTATACAAAAGCAACAGATTTCTGTATGTTAATCTTGTATCCAGCAACTTTTCTGAATTCATTTATGGGCTCTAATAGCTTTTTGGTATAGACTTATGGGATATATATATATATATATATATATATATATATATATATCATGTCATCTGCAACTAGTGACAGTTTTACTTCTTCCCTTCCAATTTTGATGACTTTTGTTTTATTTTCTTGTCTGATTGCTGTGGCAAGGGCTTCTAATGCTATGTTAAATAGAAGTCACAATAGTAGGCATCCTTGTCTTGTTCCTGATTTTAGAGGAAAGCCTTTTAGTTTTTCACCAATGAGCTGTGAGGTTAGCTGTGGGGTTATCGTAAATGGTATTTATTATGTTGAGATATGTTCCTTCTATACCAACTTTGATGAGAGTTTTTAGTCACAAATGGATATTGAATTTTGTTAAATGCTATTTCTGTATCCATTGAGATGATCATGTAATTTTTATCCTTTCTTTTAACATGGTGTCTCACATTGATTTGCAAATATTGAACCATCCTAGCATTCTTGGAATAAACCCCACGTAATAAAAATGAGAACAAGAAAAGATCAAATCCAGCAGAGAGAAGGAAATAATACCAATCAGAGAGAAAATAAATAGAGACACCCCTGCAAAAAATAGAAAAAATCAATAAAACTGAGAGCTTGTTTTTTAAAAGATAAAATTGATAAACCTTTAGCCAGGCTTATCAAGAAGAAAAGACAGAGGGCCCAAATAGACAAAATAAGAAATAAAAGGGGAGAAATAATAGCCAATACCACAGAGATACAAAAAATCATAAGAGAATACTACAGTTATATGCCAGCAAATTGGAAAACCTAGAAGAAATGGACATATTTCTAGAAAAATACAATCTGCCAAGACTGAATCAGAAAGAAACAGACAGTCTGAACAGCCTGATCTCTAGTAGTGAAATTGAATTTGTAATAAAAAAAAAAAGCTCCCAGCAAACAAAAATCCAGAACCAGTAGCTTCATAAGAGAATTATACCAAACATATAAAGAAGAGCTAATACCTATCCTTCTCAAACTATACCAAAAAAATTGAGGAGAATAGAACACTCACAAATTCATTCTACAAGGCCACCATTACGCAGAAACCAATACCAAAGACAATTTAAAAAAAACAAAAAAAATTAGAGACCAGTGTCTTTCATTAATATAGATGTAAAAATCTTCGACAAAATATTAGCAAACCAAATCCAACACTATATAAAAAGGGCCAAAAAATAAAAAAATAAATAAATAAATAAATAAATAAAAAGGGCCAGACACAAGGATGATTTAATTTTTACAAGGCTATTGGTAAAAACAATAAAAAAATAAACAACTGGTTGAAAAATAGGAAAAGGACTTGAATTGACTTTTTTCCAAGATATACAAATGTCCAATAAGCACATATAAAGATGCTCAACTTCAGTAATCATGAAGAAAATGCAAATCAAAACCACAATGAAATTTCACTTCATACCCATTGTGATAGCTACTATCAAAAAACAGAAAATAACAAGTGCTGATGAGGATGTGGAGATATTGGCACCCTTTTACACTCTTAGTGGGAATGTAAAATGGCATAGCAACTATGAAAACAGTATGGTAGTTCTTCAAAAAGTTATAAATAGATTTACCATATCATCTAGCAATTCCACTTCTGGGCATGTACCCAAAAGAATTGAAAGCAGGGTTTTGAAGAGATATTTTTACACCTGTGTTCATAGCAGCATTATTCACATTAACAAAAACATGGAAGCAACCCAAGTCCATCAACAGACAAATGGATAAGCAAACTGTGGTAGATGCATACAATGAAATATTATTCAGCTTTCAAAGGAAGAAATTCTGACATATGTTACAACATGGATGAGTCTTAAGGACATTATGCTAAGTGAAATAAACCAGTCACAAGACAAATACTACATGATTCCTTTTTTGAGGGACGTGGAATAGTCCAAATAAGAGACATAAAGTAGAAAGGTGGTTGCCAGGGACTGAGGAGAGAGGAGAATGGATAGTTATTTTTTACTGGGTATAAAGTTTCATTTTTGCAAGATGAAAAGAGTTCTGGAGATGGATGGTGGTGATGGTTGCACAACAATATGAATATATTTAATATCACAAAGCTGTACAGTTAAAATTGGTTAAGATGGTAAATTTTATGACGTATATTTTACAAAAACAAATAAATAAATACAAAGGAAAAAACTTAAGCCATTTATATTATCTGGAGCCTATTCAGCAGAATTCCATTAGGAAAGAAGTATACCAGAGCCTGATATATTGTCATTCAATAAAATTTGTTGAGTAAATGAAATTGCAGGTTCAAGGAGACAGAGACTGATAAACTAAGAGTATCTGAGTAGAGTGTACAGCAAATTTACAGTGACTAAAATCTCTGTTTCTTTTGCCCTGGGAGTGTCTGTCTGTTGAATGGGTTCTATGAAGCAGGTGATTTGGAGATGTATTCATGGAGTGGAGAGAATTCAAATAAAATGCATGAAACATTATTCTATGGCCCCTTTCTTTGAGTAAATATTTAGAAGTGAGTCTTCTTTATAATCTTGGTGCAAAAGTAATAGATCATTGACTAAAAGGTAAAATTTTATTAATTTCCTTTCTTGGAAGAAACATTGTTTTCTAGTGCAAATATTTATAGAAAATATTGCAATAGGATTGCTTTTATTACATATTATATTGCTTCAAAAGCGTGAAAATGATATGCTCAGTCACATGCATTACATGAGGACTATTTAGTTTACATCCAAGTGAATAACAAAAATAAAAAATTAGAATGATATTAAAAAATAAGTTTAAAAAAGGAGAAGTAACAACTGACACTGCAGAAATACAAAAGATCATGAGGGATTACTACAAGCAGCTCTATGCCCATAAAATGGACAACCTGGAAGAAATGGACAAATTCTTAGAAATGCACAACCTGCCAAGACTGAATCAGGAAGAAATAGAAAATATGAACAGACCAATCACAAGCACTGAAATTGAAACTGTGATAAAAAATCTTCCAACAAACAAAAGCTCAGGACCAGATGGCTTCACAGGCGAATTCTATCAAGCATTTAGAGAAGAGCTAACACCTATCCTTCTCAAACTCTTCCAAAATATAGCAGAGGGAGGAACACTCCCAAACTCATTCTACGAGGCCACCATCACCTTGATACCAAAACCAGACAAGGATGTCACAAAGAAAGAAAACTACAGGCCAATATCACTGATGAACATAGATGCAAAAATCCTCAACAAAATACTAGCAAACAGAATCCAACAGCACATTAAAAGGATCATACACCATGATCAAGTGGGGTTTATTCCAGGAATGCAAGGATTCTTCAATATACACAAATCAGTCAACGTGATACACCATATTAACAAATTGAAGGAGAAAAACCATATGATCATCTCAATAGATGCAGAGAAAGCTTTCGACAAAAATCAACACCCATTTATGATAAAAACCCTGCAGAAAGTAGGCATAGAGGGAACTTTCCTCAACATAATAAAGGCCATATATGACAAACCCACAGCCAGCATTGTCCTCAATGGTGAAAAACTGAAACCATTTCCACTAAGATCAGGAACAAGACAAGGTTGCCCACTCTCACCACTCTTATTCAACCTAGTTTTGGAAGTTTTAGCCACAGCAATCAGAGAAGAAAAGGAAATAAAAGGAATCCAAATTGGAAAAGAAGAAGTAAAGCTGTCACTGTTTGCAGATGACATAATACTATACATAGAGAATCCTAAAGATGCTACCAGAAGACTACTAGAGCTAATCAATGAATTTGGTAAAGTTGCAGGGTACAAAATTAATGCACAGAAATCTCTGGCATTCCTATATACTAATGGTGAAAAATCTGAAAGTGAAATCAAGGAAACACTCCCATTTACCACTGCAACAAAAAGAATAAAATATCTAGGAATAAACCTACCTAAGGAGACAAAAGACCTGTATGCGGAAAATTATAAGACACTGATGAAAGAAATTAAAAATGATACAGATAGATGGAGAGATGTACCATGTTCTTGGATTGGAAGAATCAACATTGTGAAAATGACTCTACTACCCAAAGCAATCTACAGATTCAATGCAATCCCTATCAAACTACCACTGGCATTTTTCACAGAAATAGAACAAAAAATTTCACAATTTCTATGGAAACACAGAAGACCCCGAATAACCAAAGCAATCTTGAGAACGAAAAATGGAGCTGGAGGAATCAGGCTCCCTGACTTCAGACTATACTACAAAGCTACAGTAATCAAGACAGTATGGTACTGGCACAAAAACAGAAAGATAGATCAATGGAACAGCATAGAAAGCCCAGAGATAAACCCACGTACATATGGTCACCTTATCTTTGATAAAGGAGGCAGGAATGTACAGTGGAGAAAGGACAGTCTCTTCAATAAGTGATGCTGGGAAAACTGGATAGGGACATGTAAAAGTATGAAATTAGGTCACTCCCTAACACCATACACAAAAATAAACTCAAAATGGATTAAAGACCTAAATGTAAGGCCAGACACTATCAAACTCTTAGAGGAAAACATAGGCAGAACACTCTATGACATAAATCACAGCAAGATCCTTTTTGACCCACCTCCTAGAGAAATGGAAATAAAGACAAAAATAAACACATGGGACCTAATGAAACTTAAAAGCTTTTGCACAGCAAAGGAAACCATAAACAAGACCAAAAGACCACCCTCAGAATGGGAGAAAATATTTGCAAATGAAGCAACTGACAAAGGATTAATCTCCAAAATTTATAAGCAGCTCATGCAGCTCAATAACAAAAAAACAAACAACCCAATCCAAAAATGGGCAGAAGACCTAAATAGACATTTCTCCACAGAAGATATACAGACTGCCAATGAACACTTGAAAGGATGCTCAACATCTTTACTCATTAGAGAAATGCAAATCAAAACTACAATGAGATATCATCTCACACCAGTCAGAATGGCCATCATCAAAAAATCTAGATACAATAAATGCTGGAGAGGGTGTGGAAAAAAGGGAGCACTCTTGCACTGCTGGTGGGAATGTGAATTGGTACAGCCACTATGGAGAACGGTATGGAGGTTCCTTAAAAAACTAAAAATAGAACTACCATATGACCCAGCAATCCCACTACTGGGCATATACCCTGAGAAAACCATAATTCAAAAAGAGACATGTACCAAAATGTTCATAGCAGCTCTGTTCACAATAGCCCGGAGCTGGAAACAACCTAAGTGTCCATCATCGGATGAATGGATAAAGAAGATGTGGCACATATATACAATGGAATATTACTCAGCCATATAAAGAAACGAAATTGAGCTATTTGTAATGAGGTGGATGGACCTAGAGCCTGTCATACAGAGTGAAGTAAATCAGAAAGAGAAAGACAAATACTGTATGCTGACACATATATATGGAATTTAAGAAAAAAAAATGTCATGAAGAACATAGGGGTAAGACAGGAATAAAGACACAGACCTACTAGAGAATGGACTTGAGGATATGGGGAGGGGGAAGGTAAGCTGTGACAAAGTGAAAGAGTGGCATGGACATATATACACTACCAAATGTAAGGTAGATAGCTAGCGGGAAGCAGCCGCATAGCACAGGGAGATCAGCTCGGTGCTTTGTGACCGCCTGGAGCGGTGGGATAGGGAGGGTGGGAGGGAGACGCAAAAGGGAGGTGATATGGGAACATGCGTATAAAAAAAAAAAAAAAAGAAATTGCGGGTGGTAAGGCTAGGCTCTGATCCCATCTCTGACTCCAAAACCCATACTTTTTCCATTATGCCAAGTATTGCCTCCTATACATAGTCAAACTTCTTGGAGCCTCAGTTTTCTCACCTGTATATTAGGGACAAAAAAAAAAGTTTAAATTACACAAGATGGGATTTGGCAATCCCTGAATAGATTAATTCACTCAATTAAAATTTGTAAATGTGGCACTTGTTGATTCCTATGTAGTCAAAAAATAATAAGCAGAATCTAAACTTTCAGGTAATTGTTTTACAGATTTACATTAGGATAAAAATTATTTAAATATGAAAGAGCCTTTGAAATTATGCAATTTTAAACATTTAAATTAAGGAAAATGATTAGTTTCAAGTAATAAAAGCAAAGAATGTAAGAGAGGCAAGAAAACAGACCTGAAAGCCACTAAATTAATGAATACCTATTTTTGTTTAACACAGTTCAGAGAGTAGATAGAAATAATTCTTTTATTCATATATGAAGTTTTTCTAATGTTCTGATTATGTATCTATTCTAACCATTTTCTAACATTTTACAGTGAAAAGAAACAGGTGAAATAATAATAAAGTGACTATAATTCAAAATATGATTTTGAATATAAGAGTAATTTTTGAACAAATACTTGATTGTAGCATTAAAATCAGAAATGGAGTACTTGAGAAGAAAAGAAAACAGGCTGCCCAGCCACACAATGAGGAATAATTTTCTTAAGTGTGTGTCAAACATTAAAACATTTAGAACTTAGTGGTCCACGATACCCATAAAAAGAATCGCATATTTGTGAAAAATGCTAGATCAATCTCATCAAATGCTAAGTAAGCCTCAACAGAATCTTGACAAAGGATTGTAACATTCCTGGGAACTATAACTTATATATGATACATAAAGCACATAAAGAACTTTAGAATTCAGTCACTAATTGTCTATTTTTTTATTCCTTCATATTGGTATTTCAGTGTATTTCCCTCTAGCCTTCTTTTCCCAAGCTATTTTTTTATTTAAAGAAAGTTGTATTATAGTAATTATGTTGTACTTAATAGCTTAATCTTGCTGTTTAAAATGAGCATGGTTAAAAGTATTTTTCATTTGATTATATAATCTTTATAACCACGCTTTTTAATACTATTTCATAAAGTATATCTGATACATCGAGTATATCATGATTAATTGAATCTTTAGGTTTATTTTGCTATCACAAGTATTGCTAAACATCTTTATACAGAGAGTTTAGTATTTGGGGTTTTGTTAATAACATATTCTGGAATTGGGATTATATGATTAAAATATTAAAATACACAGCCACACATATGATTTATTTGATTAGTGGGAATGTAATATCATTATTGTTTAAATCTGCATATATGGGATTGCTGGTGAGGATTAACATTTGTATCATGTTTATTTACTAACTGTAATTCTACTTTGTGAATTATCTGATCATATTCTTTGTTCATTTAATCATGGGCTCTTAATGATTACTTTATGAATTTGGGTGATTTATGTAATAAAAGCAACCATATTGCTATATTTTCTGTAAATATTTGCACTAGTCTATAATTTTCACTCTTTTACTCTTATTCCTTTTATTCTACCGAAGAAAGTATAAACAATACATTTCATGGTGTAAAATCTGTCACTCTTCTCCTGGGCAATTCCTTCCATTGTTTCAAAGCTCAGCACGTCCTCTCCCTTACAAGAGTTTATAAACACAGAAGTTATTTTCTTATGCTATGTATATAGTTTATATATAGGTTATTTGCATATGTTTATAGCTATATAAAGTAATTTAATTTGTAAATGATACAATTTGCTTTGGCATTTTTTTCTTAAATGTTCCTAGTTAATTGTCCTAATATTTACAGTAAGTCCCCTACATAATGAATGAGTTCCGTTTTGAGAGCACATTCATAAGTCTAATTTGTTTGTAAGTCCGACAAAGTTAGCCTAGGTACCCAATAACACAATTGGCTATATAGTACTGTAATGTAATAGGTTAATAATACTTTTCACACAAATAATACATAAAAACAAACAAAAAATAAAGCATTTTACTTTTATAGTACAGTACCTTGAAAAGTACAGCAGTACAGTACAACACCTGGCATACAGGGGCTGACATTGAGTAAGCAGGCAAGAAGAGTTATTACTGAGTGGAGGAGAGAAAGGAGGTGGGAGATGGTAGAGCTGAAGGGTCGTCAGCAATAGGGGATGGAGGGCAAGCTGCAGTTTTACTCATAACTGATGTTGATGGCACAGGTTCTGGTTCCTTGCTGGATTCAGTTCTATCTACCCTCTTGAAAAAACGATCCAGTGATGTCTGGGTAGTAACTGTTTTTTTCTCACCATAGATGACATGGTAGCACTGGTAGCACAAAAGCACAACTGCTTGTAGAGGATGCACACACGTGACAATGTACACCAGACATGTGAACTAACTTCCATGATTGGACATGCAAACACACATTTGCATCTTTTGAAAGTTGAAGGTGCGTATATAGGGTGCTTACTGTACTAAAAGAAAAAGAAATCCCTACTTCACTACTCTTTTTTCCTTTTAGTAAAGAAAAAAGGAATAGGGTTTATAGCTGAGTTAATTTTATTTCATTGATCTGCTCTACATATATTTGCATATATATGGTACAGTGTATATATGGTATAGCATATATATTAGTGCATGCCACACTGTTTTAATTACTGTAGTTTAATGAAATAGTTTAACATCTGGTAGAGCTAGTCATATGACATTGTCATTTGTCGTAACTATCTTTTTGTTTGTTTGTTTGTTTGCGGTAAGCGGGCCTCTCACTGTTGTGGCCTCTCCTGTTGTGGAGCACAGGCTCCGGACGCACAGGCTCAGCAGCCATGGCTCACGGGCCCAGCCGCTCCGCGGCATGTGGGATCTTCCCAGACCAGGGCACGAACCCACGTCCCCTGCATTGGCAGGCGGACTCTCAACCACTGCGCCACCAGGGAAGCCCTGTCGTAACTATCTTTGATTCTCTTGCCTATTTACAAACTACAAACTGAAAATTCACCTTAACTATTAGTTCATTAATTTGGCTTTGGAGTCATAGTGATATGATGGGTGCATATCTTTTCCCACTTCACAAGTAATCTGGTGCCAAATGAGAGTTGTCACAATTTGTAGATAGTATGATGGAATTTTTGTCTGCTGTTTTTATACATGTAAACAATAGGAACAATAGTAAGTCACTTACTATAGGCCATGGTAATAAAAACCCAAGATTATTGACTCCATATATTCTCTCATATATTCACAGTTGACATTTTAAAAATAGAATTTATTTGTAATCAAGACTCTTAGAACTATATCAATTGACAGTAAACAGTGAAATTCTTTGTGATTTTCTTAAATGTGCCTTGAAAATATTTAGGCTTACACATATTTACTTTAAAAAAGAAACTGAAGTCTAATAGTGCTTCTTGTTTTTTCCTCTATCATGTCAGTGGCTTTTCTGTTCTCAGCCTTTGTCTTCAGTATACATCTCCTATGCAATATACATCTTGTGTCATAATACCAAGTTAATATTTTGATCACTGAGTTTAATTTGTAAATGCTTAATAATTTTACAGGTTCATGTTTAGTAATAAGTAAAAGGGACAAAGTTTAATTCTTTGAATTTTGTAGAGGTGGGGACTTTAAAGTCTTAAAGTCTGACACTTTGAATAGTTAACAGTATTGTTGATAGAACTTCTTAAAGTCACTATGGTCTTCACACACACACACACACACACACACACACACACACACAAAGGACAGTATTTTCAAAAAAGAAAAAAATTCCCTTTGAGGTATACAAGAATTTGTGTTTACACAGCATGGTGATTTTTACCAAGGGCAGATCCAGGTTTTGTGGGGACTGAAACATTTATGACTAGGGTGGAGGACTCTTTAAAGAAAATAATACAAAATTATGAAGATAAAATTATTAGGAATACAGTGTTCACCTTGGATGGGGCCATTTAACTGACGGATTCTGAAACCTAATTTTTGTTAACTTCACATAAAATTTGCCTCTGCTCTAGGAATATATTGGATGATTTTTTCATTATTGTTAAATGGTTTTAACAAAATTAATAACGTTTTGATGAAAACTTCAACTGATATAATTTTGTATTCTTAAAATAATCCACTTTTTTATTCTAAGAACTCTCCAAAACAACATATAGTGCTTTCATAGTTTATTTCAATTTTGAGTGCTGATAATCATTTAGTGACAACAGAAGATACCAAAGGAACCCTTTTAAAATTTGTCAGCAGTATTATTTGGCACCTACTATGTGTGGAACACTGAAATAATGGTATAAAACATCTATTGTGGCCTTTCTTCTCAATAATTTTAAGCTAAGAATAACATAACTCCTAACTCGTAGGGGCACTTTGGAACCGGTAAATGAAGTGGTTGCACAAGGTTTACTTTAACAACTGAAAAAATGCGTCACATGTATTAATGTCAACAACTGGAATTTTACCTCATTAGGCAATTTCTGGATCTAAGGCTCTGATTATTATTCTAAGCAGAAAAAATATGCTAATTATTCACTCTGAATGTAGAAGGAAAAAAGGTGTAAAATCTCCCGTTAGCCGTGTGACCATGTACTAATTGCATGTCATGTGTCAAAATAATGCAGCTCACTGTGCCTAAAGCAATTAGACACACAGAACTCCATTAATGAAGCACTGTCTGTCATTAAAAGTGTTTTCTGTGCTATAGTTGCAGATTAAAATATTAACTTCTCAAATATTTATGATAGTTACTGACAGCATTTCAAAATGTTGCTTTTAACAAAACCTTTCTATTAAGAATTAGTTTTTAATTTGGATTTTATATTCAAAAAAGATATTAACATATGGGAGTAGGATGGGATTTCTTAGGTATCTGAAGAGAGTTTATTATCAAAGTTAGCTTACTTTTGGAAAACTTTACCATGTCTTTGACCCTTAATTTTTTCCTCAGAAAGGGACTTTCTGGGGGTATTTCCAAAACATCTGTTTACCTTATTTACATATTCATTTGACAATGATGTACAAATTTAGGTTTTACTTGTATTATTTTTCTTTGTTATTCAATTTAATCAGTTCTGAACTTATTATAACAAGTCAGACCCTATAGGTCAAATATATTATAATCTAAATATTGTTTGGTGATTTGAGGAGCATCCAGAAGGGATGTCAATAACTTTAAAGGTCATTAATTCTAAATCAACCAGTAACAATAGCACTGCTACTTTTTTAAAAAATAAATTTATTTGTTTATTTTTGGCTGCATTGGGTTTTTGTTGCTGCTCAAGGGCTTTCTCTAGTTGCAGCAAGTGGGGGCTACTCTTTGTTGCCATCCATGGCTTCTCATTGTGGTGGCTTCTCGTTGTGGTGCCTGGGCTCTAGGCACGCGGGCTTCAGTAGTTGTGGCATGTGGGCTCAGTAGTTGTGGCTCACGGGCTCTAGAGCGCAGGCTCAGTAGTTGTGGTGCATGGGCTTAGTTCCTCCGTGGCATGTGGGATCTTCCCGGACCTGTGCTCGAACCCGTGTCCCGTGCATTGGCAGGCGGATTCTTAACCACTGCACCACCAGGGAAGTCCCAGCACTGCTACTTTTATGCTAAATCCATTAGTGAATGATTGCTATGTGCCAGGTACTATGCCTGACATACAGTATGTTATTTAATTCTAGCTTTGAAATACATTTTTGTTCCTTTACTCTTTGTGACCAAATAATTTTGAACTAATTGCCATGATGGATAACCGACCTTGCCTTAGTCTATGCCTCAGTTTTCAAAGATGAAAGTTTTTAGCCAAAGCAACAATCTTTAATTTTTGTATATTTTAGCACTATATAGTGCATTCTACTTCTTTGTCAATTTTTATGCCTAAAAAATTTGTGCTCTTGGGAATTCCCTGGCAGTCCAGTGGTTAGGACTCTATGCATCCACTGCAGGGGGCATGGGTTCGATCCCTGGTCGGGGAACTAAGATCCCACATGCCACAAGGTGCGGCCAAACAAATAAAGAAAGAAATAAAGCCCCCCTTTAAAAACAATTTGTGCTCTCTCAGATAAGATTTCTTGATCTCAGTCTATATAAGATCAGTTATTTTCAGAAATCTGTTTAGATTCATCCCAGTATGGTGTAATTCTATTTATTAATTCAGGTAAAAACTAATGGCTGTGTATTGAACTTTAGCAATATTACATTAAGATGGCATACCCACTAATTTTTTAAAGTTCATTCTGCCATTTTCAAGGTGTCTTCTGGGTTTAGTAGAAGTCTTTGGTTTTTTAATCATACCTTAGAAAATTTAGTGCCGAATGCTATCTTGAATTAGTGCCCCAAACTTTTTAGTCTAGCTCAATAAATGCTGTAATTCAACCCCAAATTAAACTATAAATCTAACTCAGGTGGCAGTAAATACTGATTTTTTTGTTGCTGTTTACACATTCAAAGCTCAAGGATCACTTGAAGTTTTTATGTTAAATTATATTTCTTTTCCCCTCTGGTCACTCCTATTTATGTAGAAGGACAACCTTGCTATCCAGAAATATTCATTAGTATGGCAAACTGGGAGCAGAACAATTTGTAACCTCATTAGTAATTTTTCTGATTGGTAGGAAAATTCTGCAGTCCTTAGCTGACAGAGTGCTTATTCGTTAACACTCTGAATGTGGTGACCTCCAGATTCTCCACTGTGGGGTAGTCTATGGTGAATATTAACAAGTGATTATTTGGTTGGAGGCTTACATAGTGTTTCTAGAGGGATCAACAAAGGTTCAATATTTGTAAGCAAGATGGAGTAGTCCATTTTTGTACCTGAATTTGAAAGACAACTATTTCAAATCTTTAGCACAGAGTATTGGACATTTAGGGGAGAAAAATTCAATTGGTCATCATATTCTGTGAATCATTAAATAGAAATTAAATTCCTCAAGCATCTGAAACAATAATTTGCCCAGTTTGCCTTTCAAATCAAATCCTTTTGCCATCTCTGAAGCTGTTCTTCTTGGAAAGGATGAAATAAGATGAATATGTTAGAGAGATTTGATTCCTTAAGTGGACTTTAGTCATTCTCATTTTGTTCAGATTGTTGGTGATTTCAAAATACTTCATTGTTTAAAATGAAAATACTGACTCCTTTTTGTTTTCCATTCAGGTAACTTTGTAAGTATTTTAATTTTGATAAGTCCTATTTCATAAAGTTTGTTTAGTTGAATCTAGTAGAATGCATGCTCCATGAATACAGAGATTTTTTTCCCCTGTTTTGTTTAATATTGGCATCTGGTATTGTTTAATTCCTGGTACATAGAATGGTATCTGGCATTAATAGGTGTTTAATAATTATTAGCTAAATGAATGGATGAATGTTTTATATTCTTTCCTATGTTTATTAATTTTATTTTTATTATATAATATATTTTAGCACATGCAAAAGTTTTGTTATATAAATGTTATTCATAGAGCATAATGGTACAATACATATTCATAAACTCAACATTCAGCCCATGAGACAGGAATTACCAATAATTTGCATCTACCTATGTTTTCCTCCCTTGTCTTATGCCTTTGATTCTTTCCTCAGAGACACAACTATCCTAAATTTTGTGTTTGCTACTTCATTGCTTTTTTAAAAATTTGGAATTCTGTCATAAATATTAAATGCTTAAGAATATATTGTTTACTTTCACTGATTTGGGAGTTCTAGAAAATGATATTATACTATATGTTACCTTCTTAGACTTGCTTTTTAACTCAACATTATGTTTCAAAGTTTATCCCTCCTGTTGTTTATATGTTTCTTTTATTTACTCTTGTATAAAAATCCATCACGTGACTATACTATTTTGATGGAGATTTTTAATTTTTTCCAGTTTTTTTACTCTTATGACCAATGTTGTTATCAACATTCATGTATATTTCCTGGTACATGTGCATAGCATAAGACTATCACAGGCATGTACCTAAGAAATGGGATTTCTGGGTTGCAGGATATTCAGTGAATCAGCTTTGAGAGAAAATGTCTAATTGTTTTTTCAAGGTAATTTGAACATTTAAATTAGAACCTTGTCCTCCAAGCAGAAGTGTATGAGAATTCCAGCTGCTCCATATCCTTGCCAACAATGCTATAATTCATTCTCAGGTTTTGTCAGCTTTGACATTTTTGTTAGTTTTCTTTTCTGTTTTTGTTATTGTTTTGGAATGAAGGGATTTTTGGAGACCACCCATGCCATTTATGAGCCTGAGATATCTCAGATAGTGTAACTTTCTAGACTTCAATTGTTCTGCAGTGAAAATGTCCTGTGGTGCTCCAACTTGGCCATATTCTAGAACCTAAATGCCCTTTATTCACTCATTATTTGAAAAATATTTGAAGGTTGCTAGATATAAGGTCAATATACAAGTCAATTACAGTTTTATATACAAGCAACATACAATTAGAAAAATGTACTCTTGAAGAAATGCTATTTAAATTACTAAAAACATAAGATACCTAAAAGTAAATTGTGTGTGCACACTCCCTGAGGCAAACTCCTTGTGCATACCCCTGAGGGTGATGAGAGTGAGCCTTTACAGGGTAGTGAGCACTTATAGAAAGCAGGCCTGATTCTGTAGGATTAGGAAAGAGTTTACAAACTTGAGCATTCAACACCACCTAGGAAGAGCAAACCAGCATCTGGGCTCACTTTGTAGAGGTCTTACAATCTTAAGAACTCCCCCTCAAGAGGAGACAAGAAGTAGGGAGCAGGGGTATCTGTAGAAAAGTTCTAAGAAAGCCTCAGAGTCCCTAAAAGGCTTGATGGAAGGCATTTCTGTCCTGAAGCCAGTCAGTAAAGTCTGGAGGAGGTGACTTCTTCAGTTGTGAAGATGGCAATGCAAGACTCCAGGAAGCATGAAAAGTCAGGGAAACATGACACCACCAAAGGAACACAATAATTTTCCAGTAGCCAACCCCAAAGAAATAGAGATCTGCAACTTGCCTGGTAAAGAATCCAAAATAGTTGTTTTAAGGAAGTTCAGTAGGCTACAAGAAAACACAGGAAGACAATTCAATTAAATCAGGAAAACAATACATGAAAGAAATGAGAAATTTAACGGAAAGATAGAAATCACAAAAAAGAACCAAACAAATTCTGGAGGTGAAGAATACAGAGAATAAAATGGAAAAAAAAAAACATTGCGATAGAGAGCATCAACAACAGGCTTGATGAAGCACAAGAAGGAATCTGTGAAGTAGAAGATAGATCATTTGAAGTTATCCAGTTAGAGGACAATAAAGAGAAAAAAAATGGAATGAAAAAGAGTGAAGGAAATCTATGGGGACTATGGGATACTGTTATAAGAAACAATCTACACAAAATTGGAGTCCCAGAAGGAATGGAGAGGGAGAAAGGGGAAAAAAGCTTACTTAAAGAAATAATGGCTGAGAACATCCCAAATCTAGGGAGAGATTAAGACATCCAAATTCATGAAGCTCATAGGTCCCCAAACAATTTCAACCCAAAAAAGATTTTCTCTAAGACATGTTATAATAAAACTGTCTAGAATTAAAGGCAAAAGGAATTTTAAAAGCAGCAAGGTAAAAAGAAATTCCTCACATACAAGGGAACCCCCATAAGGGTAATAGTGGATTTCCCAGCAGAAACTTGTAGACTGAGAGAGTATGATGAAAGAAAAAAAAGTGCTGAAAGGAAAAAAAAACTATCAAAAAGAATGCTTTACCTGGAAAAGTTGTCCTTCAGAAACGAAGGCAAGAAAACAGGCTTTCCCAGACAAACAAAAGTTAAGGAAGTTTGTCACTGCTAGACCTGCCTCATAAGAAGTGCTGAAAGGTGTATGAAAGGTGTATTTTGTATGAAAACATACAAAAATATGAAACACACTAATAAAGGTAAGAATATGGTCAAATTCAGAATACTCTAATAATGCAGTATGGTGGTGTGTTAATCACTTATCTCTAGTACAAAGGTTAAAGGACAAAATTATTAAAAGTGAATGCAGCTACAATAATTTATTAATGAACACAAAATATAAAAAGATATAAATTTTGACATTAAACATAAAATATGGGGAAGTGGAGTAAAAGAGTAGAGTTTTTATATGCTATCAAAGTTAAGTTGTTATCATTTAAAATAAACTATTATACCTATAACATATTTATGTAACCCTCATGGTAACCACAATGCAAAAACCTATAGTACATACACAAAAGATAAAGAGAAATGAATCAAAGTCCATTACCATGGAAATTCATTAATTCATAAAGGAAGAAAGGAAGAAGGGAACTACAGAATAGCCAGAAAACAGCTAATAAGATGGCATTCGTACTTTACCTATCAATAATCACTTTAAATGTAAATGTATTTAATTACTTAATCAAAAGGCATATAGTGGCTGAATGAATAAAGAAACAAGACCCAACCATATGCCGCCAACCAGAGACTTGTTTCAGCTTTAAGAACACAAATTGGTTCAAATGAAGGTATAAGAAAGATATTCTGTGCAAATGGAAACTAGAAGAGAGCAGGTGTAACTATACTTATATCAGACAAAATGATCTTTGAATAAAAAACTGTAACAAGAGACAAAGAAGATCATTACATAATGATGAAGGGATCAGTTTATCAAGAGGATATAACAACTATAAATATATATGCATCCAACATTAGTACACCTAAATAAGTTGTAAATTAAGCAAATGTTGACAGATCTGAAAGTAAAAATAGACAATATAATAATAGTAGGGAACTTCAATACCACTCTTTTAACAGTGTGTAGATCATCCAGGCAGAAAACCAAGAAGGAAACATTGGACTAGAGCTCTACCACAAATGAACCTAGCAGACATACAACAGCAGCAGCACTTTTTTTCTAAAGTGCACATAGAGTGTTCTTGAGGATAGACCATATGTTAGGCCACAGAGCAAACCTTAGCAAATTTAAAAAGATTAAAATCATATTGAATATCTTTTCTGACCACAATGATACAAAACTAGAAATAAATTACAAGAGAAAACGGGAAATTTCACAAATATGTGGCGATTAAACCACACTCTCTTGAACAACCAATAGGTAAAGCAAGAAATCAAAAGGGAAAGCAAAAAATATTTTGAGGGCTTCCCTGGTGGCGCAGTGGTTGAGAGTCCTCCTGCCGATGCACGGAATACAGGTTCGTGCCCCGGTCCAGGAAGATCCCACATGTCGTGGAGCAGCTGGGCCCATGAGCCATGGCTGCTGAGCCTGCGCGCCAGGAGCCTGTGCTCCACAACGGGAGAGGCCACAGCAGTGAGAGGCCCGTGTACCACAAAAAAATAAATTAAATTAAAAAAATATCTATTTTGAGACAGATGAAAATAGAAACACAACATAAAACTTATGGATTGCAGTGAAAAAAAGTGGTAAGAGGGAACTTTATAGCAATAAACAACTATGTTAATAAATATCTCAGGTAAACAACCTAAGCTTACAACTCAAGGACTTGGAAAAGAAGAACAAACTCAGGCCAGAGTTAGCAGAGAGCAAGAAATTACAAAGATCAGAGCTGCAATAAAGGAGAAATCAGCAAAATGATAGAAAAGTTCAACAAAACTAAAAGCTGGTTTTTGAAAATTGACAAATATTCAGCTAGACTAAGAAAAAAGAGAGAAGACTGAAGTAAATAAAATCAGAAATAATAATGAAGAGATAATGATAACTGATAGCACAAAAATAAAAATGTTCATAAGAGACTACTATGAACAATTATATGCCGACAAATTGGATAACCTAGAAGAAATGGATAAATTCCTAGAAACATACAATCTAATAAGACTGAATCATGAAGAAATAGAAAATCTGAACAGACCAGTAACAAGGTGATGGAATCAAGTAATCAAAATCCTCCCCAGGGCTTCCCTGGTGGTGCAGTGGTTGAGAGTCTGCCTGCCAGTGCAGGGGACACGTGTTCGAGCCCTGGTCTGGGAACATCCCGCAAGCTGGGGAGCAACTGGCCCCGTGAGCCACAATTACTGAGCCTGCGCGTCTGGAGCATGTGCTCCACAACAAGAGAGGCTGCGATAGTGAGAGGCCCGCGCACCGCGATGAAGAGTGGTCCCCACTTGCCGCAACTAGAGAAGGCTCTCGCACAGAAACGAAGACCCAACACAGCCATAAATAAATAAATAAAAATTAAAAAAAAAATCCTCCCCAAAATAAAAGTCCAGGAACATATGTTTTCACTGGTGAATTCTTCAAAACATCTAAGGAAGAATTAATGCCACTCTCTTCCCAAAAATTGAAGAGGAAGGAACACTTCCAAAATCATTTTACATGGCCAACATTACTGTGATATTAAAGCCAGAGAAAGGGATACAAGAAAAGCAACAAGAGGACAATATCCTTGATAAATACAGATACAAAAAATTTCAACAAAAATTGCCAAACCAAATTCAGCAGTACATAAAAGGATCACACAGCATGATCAAGTGGAATTTATCCCAAGTGTGCAAGACTGATTAAACATAGGGAAATCAATAAATGTGATACATTACATTAATAGAATGAATGAAAGATAAAAAGTCATATGATCATCTCAATAGATTTACTAGAAGGATTTGACAAGATACAACATCCTTTCTTGATAAAAAAATCTCAATTAATTGGGTATGAAAAAAACATACCTCAACATAATAAAAGCCCACAGCTAACATCATACTCAATGGTGTAAGGTAGAAAGTTTTTCTCTCAGATCAGGAACAGGACATGATGTCCCCTTTCACCACTCCTATTCAACATAGTACTAGAAGTCCTAGCCAGAGCAATTAGGCAAGAAAAAGAAATAAAAGACATCCAAACTGGAAAGGAAAAAGGAAAATTGTTTCTGTTTGTGGATGATATAATCTTATACATAGAAGTCCTTAAGCCTCCGCCAAAAAAAAACCTGTTAGAATTAGTAAACAAATTCAGTAAAGTTGCATGATACAAAATCAACACACAAAAATGAGTTGCATTTTTATACACTGACAATGCACCATCTGAAAAAGAAAAAAAGAAAATCCCATTTATAATAGCATCAAAAGCAATAAAATATTTTGGAATAAATTTAATGTAGGAGGTGAAAGATCTGTCTGCTCAATACTATAAAACATTGAAGCAAGAAATTGAAGAAGAGACAAATAAATGAAAAGATTTGCCTTGTTAATGAATTGAAAAATTAATATTGCTAAAATGTTCATACTACCCAAATCCATCTATAGATTCAATGCAATCCCTATCCCTATTTCACAGAAGTGGAAAAAGCAATATTATTATTTATATAAAACTAGAAAAGACTTCAAATAGCCAAAGCAATCCTGAAAAGGGGGAACAATCCTGGAGATATCACACTTCCTGATTTCATACTATATTACAAAGCTACAGTAATCAAAACAATGTGGTACTGGCATAAAAGCAGATACATAGACCAATGGAACAGAATTGAGAGCCCTGAAATAGACCCATGCATATATAATCATCTAATATTTGACAAAGGAGCCAAGAATACTCAATGACGGAAAGGATAGTCTTTTTCATAAATGGTGCTGGGAAAATTGGATATTCACACTGAAAGCAATGAATTGGACTTAGATCTTATACCACTCACAAAAATTAACACAAAACAGATTAAAGACTTAAATGTAAAACCTGAAACTATAAAACTCCTAGACTAAAACATAGCAAAAAATCTCTTTTAAATTGGTCTTGGCAACAATTTTTTGGATATGACTCCAAAAGCACAAGCAACAAAAGCAAAAATAAACAAGTGGGACTACATCAAACTAAAAAGCTCAGCACAGCAAAAGAAATAATCAATAAAATAAAAAAGCAGCCTATGAAATGGGATAAAATATTTGCAAACCATATATGAGATAAGGGGTCAATATTCAAGATATATAAGAAACATATACAACTAAATAGCAAAACAAAACAAAAAACCCCACAACTAACCTGATTTCAAAATGAGCAGAGGACGTGAATAGACATTTTTCCAAAGAAGATATACAAATAACCGGTATGTGAAAAAGTACATGAAAAGATGCTTAACATTACTAATCATCAGGGAAATGCAAATCAAAACCACATTGAGCTATCACCTCCCTCACACCTGTCAGAATCACAATTATCAAAAAGACCAGAAATAACAGGTGTTGGTGTGGATGTGGAGAAAAGGAAACCCTTATGCACTATTGGTAAAAATGTAAATTGGTGTAACCACCATGAAAAACAGTATGGAGGTTCCTCAAAAAATTATAAGTAGAACTAACATATGATGTGGGAATTTTACTTCTGGTTATATACTGAAAGAATGAAATCTCTGTCTCAAAGAGATATCTGCATCCCCATGTTCAGTGCAACATTATTCACAATAGCTAAGACATGGAAACGACTAAGTGTTCATCAACAGATGAATGGATAAAGAAAATGTGATATATATACACATTTTATATTAAAAATTTTATAAGGAAATCCGGCCATTTGTGACAACATGGATAGACCTTGAGGACATTATGCTAAGTAAAATAAGTCAGACTAAGAAAGATAAATACTGCATGATCTCAATTCTGTGTCGAATCTAGAAAAGATGAATTTAAAGAAACAGAGTAGAATGGTGGTTGCTGGGGGCTGGAGGAAACGGGGGAATGTTGGTCAAAGTGTGCTAGTAGTTACAAGATGAATAATTCTAGGGATGCATGTACATCATGATGACTATAGTTAACAATATAGTTAACAAAAACTATATTCCAGGCATACCTGTTTTATTGTGCTTTGCTTTATTGTGCTTTATGGATATTGCTTTTTTTTTTTTTTTTTTTTTTACAAATTGAAGTTTTATGGCAACCCTGCATTAAGCAAGTCTATCTGTGCCATTTTTCCAACAGCATTTGCTCACTTTGTGTATCTGTCACATTTTGGTAATTTTCACTATATTTCAAACTTTTTCATTATTATTATATTTGTTATGGTGATCTGTGATCAGTGATATTTGATGTTACTATTGAAAAAAGTTTATGACTCGCTGAAGGCTCAGATGATTTGTGGTAATTTGTGGCAATGAAGTATTTTTAAGCTAAGGTATGTACATTGTTAGACATATGCTATTGCACACTTAATGGACTACAGGATATTGTAAACATAATGTTTATATGCACCAGGAAACCAAAAAATTTGTGTGACTCACTTTACTGTGATATTTGCTTTACTGGGGTGGTCTGGAACTGAACCCACAATATCTATGAGGTATGCCTGTATTCACTTGCAAGTTGCTAAGAGAGTAGATCTTAAACGTTGCCACCACACACACACAAAAGGTAATTATATGAGGGGATGAATAATTTAAAAACCTTATTGTGGTGATCATTTTGTAATATATATGTGTATCAAATCATCATGCTGTACACCTTAAACAATGTTTTACGTCAAAGATATAACAATAAGGCTGGAAAAGTATAGAACATTTCCAAAAGAGTTATTATTTAGGGATGCAAACATGTAGTGAACATATAAATGCAGGCATGGAAATAATAACCAAATTTAACAGTGATTATTCAGGAGGCCAAGGAAGAGAAAAATGGGATACATAAGGTTAAAACAGAGACATTCAACCATATATATCATCTTTTATTTCTTAAACTTGGTATGTCAGTGTACCTTTTAACATCTGTATGACTTTTGGATATCTGATACGTTTTATAATATACACATTCAGTTATTTTTTAAATTTATAAATTCCCCATTGATTAGAATATGTACTCTTTAGCTTGATTTTTCTTCAATTTCTAATTTATATTAGCCCAACTCTGTTCTGTATAATTCAAAACATAAAAATTGGCTAACAGTAGCACTAACCCTTAGTTTAAAACTTGAAAAGAATGGTCTGCCCAACAACCAAGCATTGACCATCTACTCTATGTGAGGTATTGTACCCACTGTTAGAAGGGCAGAAATAAAAGATAGCAACCCTGCTCTTGGGGATCTTGCAGTTCAGTGAAGAAGATCAGCCTGTGAGTAATTATAGTGTAAAATGCAAAGTGATGTATAAAAGGAACTAGTGAAGTGGGTCATGAAGTATGAGTGGCATTCCAGATACAGGGAACACTATATATAAGGCAAAGCAGTGGGCAAAGCATTAACTGTTTCAAACTTTGGGATTTTCTAAAGACTATCCAAATGCTGACTCTATCTTGAGGAAGATGGTACTGCTTGTCTCAGCTCTAACAAGCTATTGTTATAATTCTATCTATTCTAACCCTGTAGAATTTTCAGTTTGTTTTCTGGACATTCTTGTCACCTATTGCTCATCAGTCTTCAAGGTAATATTGAGCAATTTTATGTACTTCTTTTTCAAAAGGAAATGCACAATTTAAGCTTATTACAAATGCTATATCTAATTAAGTTAAATCATATAAAATTACTGATATTCAACCATTTCTGACCTACGAAAACAGTAGTTTTGTATGGTTTCACTCAACATTACCTGGCCAATGTCCCTTTTTCTTTTAATAAGTATACACAAATATTCTGGTTCACTTCTCATTTTCCTCAATCCAACTTCAGCTGCTGAATAATTTTGCAATATTACATCTTTTTTTTTTTTTTTGTGGTACGCGGGCCCCTCACTGTTGTGGCCTCTCCCGTTGCGGAGCACAGGCTCCGGGCGCACAGGCTCAGCAGCCATGGCTCACGGGCCTAGCCGCTCCGCGGCATGTGGGATCTTCCCGGACCGGGGCACGAACCCGTGTCCCCTGCATCGGCAGGTGGACTCTCAACCACTGCGCCACCAGGGAAGCCCTATTACATCTATTTTGAACAAAAAATATTTTACCATTTTCCAGAACATATGTGTTTCTATGAAGTTTACAGGGATGCCCTTTACTAACATTAGAAAATTGATCTGAACTGATTAACTAGAAAGTACATCAAAGTTAGAGACAAACATATTTGCCTCGATGGTAAGAAGATGGAAACCAGAGGATGAGACACTGCCTTAGTTCCTGGGAGATTTGTTTCACTGTGATACCATTGAGTGTCACTTAATATGTTCAGTCTTTTAGGAAACAAGGCAGGTTTTTTGGGGAAAATCTATTTCTTTTCTTTTTAGTTCTGTGTTTCGCTTGGTTTGCTGTATGTTTGTAAGTAAATTGGTATACATTTTCTTTAGCGAACCAATGTTTTTTTCTTAGAGTGATAACATGCAGGAGATAGAAAGAAATATAACGTATTCATTGATTCTCTCAATTAAAAAATGTTTAATTCTACCTGGTACTTATGCTGGGCTCAGAGACTGACAAGGAGAGGTTACAAAGGGCATTAGGAAATGATGAAGGAGATAGCACTAAACTATTAGATCCGAATATTTCCAAATGTTCTATTTGTACAACTGACCTTCTTCACTTGATTTCAATCACTGTTGTATTTGGATTGTGAAAGTTTCTTATTGTCAGATACTTATGGAATAAATGGCCATTACTTATAAAATGCTTCCTTTTGGAAAAAAAAAGCAAATATTGCTTTTGAAATTAGTAACTCAAGAGCATAATAAAAGTAACTGAAGTACATTCACATGGTATTTTCTAATGTCATAATCTTTTTTAATTTCTTTTTTATTGAAGTATAGTTGATTTACAATATTGTGTTAATTTCTGCTGTACAGAAAGTGACTCAGTTATACATATATACATTCTTTTTTTTTTTTGCGGTATGCGGGCCTCTCACTGTTGTGGCCTCTCCCGTTGTGGAGCACAGGTTATGGACGCGCAGGCCCAGCGGCCATGGCTCACAGGCCCAGCCGCTCTGTGGCACGTGGGATCTTCCTGGACCGGGGCACGAACCTGTGTCCCCTGCATCGGCAGGTGGACTCTCAACCACTGCACCACCAGGGAAGCCCTACATTCTTTTTTATATTCTTTTCCATTATGGTTTATCCTAGGATATTGAATATAGTTCCCTGTGCTATACAGTAGTACTTTGTTATTATCCATTCTGTATGTAATAGTTTGCATCTACTAATCCCAAACTCCCAGTCTATACCTCCCCTACCCCCACCTCCCCTTTGGCAACCACAAGTTTGTTCTCTATGTCTTTGAGTCTGTTTCTGTTTTATAGATAGGTTCTTTTAGATTCCGCATTATAAGGGATATCGTATGGTATTTGTCTTTGTCTGACTTACTTCACTTAGTATGATAATCTCTGGTTGCATCCATGTTGCTGCAAGTGACATTATTTCATTCTTTTTTTATGGCTGAGTAGTATTCCATTGTATATATGTACCACATCTTCATTCATTCCTCTGTCAATGAACATTTAGGTTGCTTCCATGTCTTGGCTATTGTAAATAGTGTTGCGATGGGGTGCATGTATCTGTTCGAACCATGTTTTTCTCCAGATATATGCCCAGGAATGGGATTGCTAGATCGTATGGTAATTTATTTTTAGTTTTCTGGGGAACCTCCATACTGTTCTCCATAGTGGTTGCACCAACTTACATTCCCACCAGCAGTATAGGAGGGTTCCCTTTTCTCCACACCCTCTCCAGAATTTGTTATTTGTATACATTTTAATGATGGCCATTCTGACTGGTGTGAGGTGGTACCTCATTGTAGTTTTGATTTGCATTTCTCTAATAATTAGTGAAGTTGAGCATCTTTTCATGTGCCTATTGGCCATCTGTATGTCTTCTTTGGAGAAATGTCTATTTAAGTCTTTTGCCCATTTTTCGATTGTGTTGTCTTTTTGTTGTTGAGTTGTATAAGTTGTTTGTATATTTTGGATATTAAACCCTTGTCAGTCACATCATTTGCAAATATTTTCCCCATTCTGTAGGTTGTCTCTTTGTTTTTTGTATTTTTTTTTTATGGTTTCCTTTGCTGTGCAAAAGCTTGTAAGTTTGATTAGGTCCCACTTGTTTATTTTTGTTTTGATATCTATTGCTTTGGGAGACCTACCTCAGAAAACATTGGTATGATTTATGTCAGAGAATGTTTTGCCTATGATCTCTTCTAGGGGTTTTATGGTATCTTGTTTTATATTTAAGTCTTTAAGCCATTTTGAGTTTATTTTTGTGCATGGTGTGAGGGTTTGTTCTAACTTCATTGCTTTACATGCAGCTATCCAACTTTCCCAGCACCACTTTCTGAAAAGACTGTCTTTTTTGCATTTTATATTCATGTCTTCTTTGTCAAAGAGTAATTGACTGTAGGTGTGTGGGTCTTTTTCTGGCCTTTCTATTCTGTTCCATTGATCCGTATGTCTGTTTTTGTGCCAATAACACATTGTTTTGATTACTGTAGCTTTGTAGTATAGTCTGAAATCTGGGAGGGTTATGCTTCCAGCTTTGTTCTTTTTCCTTAGGATTGCTTTGGCAATTCTGGGTCTTTCTAATGTCATAATCTTGATCACTAGAAAAATTCAATTAGTAAAATTTTCAACACTAATATTAAAAATCAAACTTTTATGTAGTGCTTTCTATCTGAAAGAAAATTATAAAAATCAAAGAAAATTGAGATATTTAGATTTCATTTTTTCAACAGTGGCTTGCCAAATTTCATATTCTCTAAATAAATTATTATGAAATTACCTAAACCTACATCTTAAAAAATTGAGTCACAATATAACTAATGTTGTAAACTTAGGAGTATCATGGTGAAATTTTATTCCAAAAATTAAGGAAATCTGACTTGGAGTGCCTCTGGCCTATATTATGGCATCAATTGTCAAACTTT
Organism: Mesoplodon bidens; assembly: GCF_964165515.1. Lineage (NCBI taxonomy): Eukaryota > Metazoa > Chordata > Mammalia > Artiodactyla > Ziphiidae > Mesoplodon > Mesoplodon bidens. Next base: position 97,556,072 of record NC_138178.1, read on the forward strand.
CTCTTTTTTTAACCACAGAATTGTTATTCCTGTATGTTGACTGCAGACTCTGCCTTAGTTTGGGAGCTATTAACATCTATCAGGATCAATTGTACATACTTGAACTAAGAAAAATGTACTTGACAACTCTAATGGCTCTGAAAAAGCCATTACAGAGTCACAGAGAAAAGGGAGAAAAAAGGCCAAGGCATGGCAAGGAATCAGAGAAATTCTTCTCTTTTTCTCTTACTAACTCCTACCGTTCTTTCTATTTTTAGCCCCAACTCTGCATTTTTTCCTTTTTTTTTTTTAACAAAGTTAAATGCATGTTTCTCAATGACTCTGCTTTTGTATTTTGTTGAAAACATGCATATATGATACAGACACATGACCTTGATGCTGTGGTCTTCTGGGAACACATGGCATTCAATACCGTTTGATGCCAATGAAGCAAGCACTGGGGACAAGACTTTCCTTTAAACAGAGCAGCAAACAGCATAAAGGAAATCTCTTAATAGGTGGTATTTTTCAGGCCACCAGAGCAGCACTGCCTTGTGTTCAGTTCTACCCAACTTTTCAAACAGCAAGTAAGGGAATGATGCCATTGGTGAGTGGAGTCATTTCTCAGTCTTTTTCATTGTTTTCCAGAGCAGCTCCACTTAGCAAATCCCTTACAAACCTCAATGTCATATTTAAAGTAAATACACCCAGAAAAGGTAACCACAAAAGCTTTCAAGTTCAGCCTAATAACTTGTAAATAAGTGCTGCAGACTTAATTTTCCTTTAAATAAAACAAAGGTGCTTAATTCTTGTTGTTATTTGATGAGTCATTGCCATTTTCCCCAAATACAGTAAATGTTTACTTGTTATTTTTCCTTCTGATCCTGCCTCCTGTTGTATTTTCATTTTGTGAGGCCACAGAATGGGTGAAAACATATACTTTCCCAAAGGTTACTTATATAGAGATGATGGGGAAAGGAGCTGTGAAGGAGCTGCATAATTGATTTCTAAATCATTTATGTTTATGTTATGTCAATTATGTTTATGAAAATAATTCTATAACTTCAATATCTATTTAGAATGCAACAGAGATCTTTCCAGGGAGAAGAAATGCATCAAAAAAGAAAAAAAAAGGGAGTAAAGAGAAAAAAAGAGAAAAGAAACAGAGATTTTACTTTTAGCTCATCCTCAGATTTGCAAGGGACAATAAGCGAGATTCATTAGGCCATTTGTTTCTGTCATCTGCCATGATTCAAAATGAAATACTAAATGTTTCATGGACTCAGAAAAAGAATAGAATTTGTCTTTGTGTTGGCTGTGCAAAGACGGTGTGGCTTACAGCCCCCATACAAGAGGCCTGACGGATGAAAGGGGGAAGGGTGGTGCCATCTGAATGATGATGGGCTAATATCATCACCCTCTTGTCAGCTGTAATAGGCTTTTCCTCACAGAAATAATTCATAAAACTGCTACATTATATTCTATCCCTGACAGGCCCTATCTCTCCTCCAACCCAGCAGGCTCACAACTAATAAGAAAATATGTGGTTCAGGAACCCTGAAAAATTAAACAGGTAGTTTATGAACAATTTGTTTCATGGGGATGTTTATTATGTTTATTAAATATTGAGCCTTTAATGTTTTCCCAGTGCAGATGATATCATAAAACTGCTGACTTAAGCCTCGGATGTATTCTTAGAAAATGACATTTTACATGACTAGTAGTACATAGTAAATAACTAAATTATAGCAGTTTATGTGTATGTGTATAGAGACAGGATGTAGAAAATGTAATTTGTAATGTATATTTATGTACATGTATATGTGAGATGCATCCTTGTGTACCCTCGTGGATCACGTTTAAGCTTTCGTCGCAGGCTTAGGTTTAAAAGTAAGTTGGGGAATACCATTATTTTAGCATTTGTCTTGAGGAAGGTCAGCCCGAGGTTTGTTTTATTGCTTGTACTGAAGGAGAAACCTTGAGTTTAGTGTTTGAGCCATCAAGAGTACACATACTCTGGGCACTAATAATAAACTTAATCAGGAGTGTTACTCTGTAAGTACAATTTTTATAGAAATCCGTTATCTAGGTTTTCTCTGGAGACCAATGTATGTGAGCAGAGGAGGGTAAAATGGCTTCTGGTAATGTGATATTCTTTATTTGAAAAGTACCAAATTAGATACAGAAACTGTTCTGCAGAGAACGGCAGAGAAAGTGCATGAAGCATGTTCTTTCTTTGCCCATACCTTGCGCATTACTAGCTTTGCTGTCATAATATATTTAATCAGTGTGACAGTAAATGATCTTCTGCTGTAGACAAGCAAGTGGAAGATTATCTGCATCTTACAGGGTTAATGGCCCTTCCATAATAAACAATACCCACAGTATGAAAATAAGGCAGTAATTCATGTACATATTTCAGAAAGCACATGCCCAAGGTGATTTACAAAGGAAGTTGGATGAAACCTGTGGTTAAATGCTCTAGCATTCCAGGTCACAGCTTTACTGATCTCAGAAGGATATCTTAATTTACTGTATATTCCCACGGAGAAGCATACACACGTTTTATAATAAATACATCCTCACAGCGTTTCACCGAGGGTATATAGGTACATGTAATGTGAAAATTCAGATGAAATAGAAAATATCAGCATGAAGAGGTTAAATGCAGAGTCTATTTGAAGAGTGGTTATCAGTAAATCAGCTTCAAGCTAGGGGAATTCTTTAGGAGCCACTCATGTACAATTTTTGTCTAATATTTTTATAAGTATCTAAAAGAAAGGAATAAAGAGAAACTGACCCCAAGCATGAGGATGACCCTGAAAGCAAGCATCCAAATTAAGGGTGACTTCTGTAAATTGCGAGGCATCATCAGAGATAAGTAGAAAGAGATTCAGAAAGAGGAGGTCCCCTTGGGTAAGACACACACATGGGATGGGGGAAATGCCTAAATCTTTGCAGGTGTGGTAAAAAGCTTTCATTATGGATAGTAAGCCAGTTAACAGCAAAACAGAAGTATCTGAAAATCAAGCAAGGTACTGTAACTATTAAAATAGTCTAGCTTAGGGATCTAGCTTCAATTTTTGTGCTCAGTACTGCTCAGCTTATGAGCTTTTCTCAGTCTAGCTTCTACAAGTGAAGAGTGGTGTGGGGAATTTGGACAGAAAAGTTAAGGGATTGAGATATGTAGCTTACAGAAGAGAATGGTGAAGCTGAATAATCTTTACCTCTAAAGTGTTCTTATCTAAAGATGGGGAAAAAACTGTGTTCCTTCTTGCCCAGTAAACTGGTCCAGCAGGATGATTTGAGATTAAATGCATTATTTTTTATAATGGGATCATTAGATGTCAGATTAGATAGCAAGAGAGGTATATTCTGTTGCTGAGATTTTAAAAATAGATTTGATCTTCATTTGTTAGGAATAGGCTAGAAGCAGCCTGTCCTTAAGAGAAGGTTGGTTGTTTAACCTCTTGTGGTTCCTTCCAGCTTTAAGAATCTATGAATCTATGCATGATCAAGTTTCTATCCCTGCACACAGTTTCTAATATTTCCACTGAGAACATATTTTAACAATTATTGGGTCACTCTGAGACCTCTTTCAAAGTTTAATTCTAAAGAATAAAAACTGTAACTCGCCTTTCCCAAATACCTTCTCCAAGTGGTAGGTTATTTTCTGATAGAATTGGAAAATTATTCATTTAAACTGGACCCATTTGGAATTTTTTGTCCTGGCATAGACTTTCTGGGCTGAGGTTGCCACTCCTGGAGCTGGTATCCCCTGAAGGGATGACCCTCCTGCCTTGCCTGTGGCTTTCTGTGTAGTCTGAATTTGTTAATGAAACCCAGAACCCTGAATAGTTCTATGCACAAGAGAGAGACAAAATGAACGGCAGTTTATGGAGAGAAAAAATTTACTCTGGGTCATTAAAGAACCGTGAACATCCCAAACAGCATTAGGCACTGTTTGGTCTCTGGGGCACATGTTGTGCTACCAGTTTCAGAAATCCTCTTAGAGGAAGGCAGTTGGTGGCAATTAATTACCCCCAGATAGCCTATGTATGGAAACAGAAGAGAAATTAGATATAATTGGCCTTAGCACAATCAGGAATGTGGCATTTATTTAATTATGAATTGTTGGGAATGGAGCATTGATTAGTGTTTCATTTCATTATTAATATTCATAATACAATTAATAACACATGCAGTGTGTAAAAATGAAATAAGCTTCTTGGATGTTACAGTAAGGTATTGCATGTTATTTTTAGGAACACATGAAGTATGTTCTTTTGACAATCAAAAAATTCTCAATTATATAAAAAATTAAGCATTTCTTACCCTTGAGTGTCAGTTACATTGATTATTTCAAAGTTTTCCTTTATCAAGCCAAGGTCTGATGCAGCCTCAGCAGAGCTTGTATTAGTGGGTGAAATGATTCATTGAAACCCAATTTATTTTCTGTTTTGGTCTACCTTTTGGCTTTGAAGTTAAAATGTTTGTCATTAAGTGCCCTTGCATCTTTTGCTTGGTAATAACTGGGATTTCTTAAAAGGAAAAAGAAAAAAATCTGGCATTTGAACAAAAAGTACAGAAACTGAAATATCCTAACTATATGGGGCTTTTTAAATTGTCACAATTCTCACATACTGCTTTAACTTTTATAGAAATATTTGCCTAGGAAAATATTTTACATCGTATTAATAAAATAATTGTGCTTACACTGATTGCATAGTATTTTTCTTGGTTTGTATATATTAAATAAAATCCTTAAAAGTAAGCCATCCTATGGTTTTATAGGATGAACATTTGCCCCCAATTCAAGGGAATAACTTGCATTTAAACAATGTCTCCCTGATAGGAACGTCCCCCAAATGCCACACAGACTAAACAAAATGAATGCTTCTGACTGCCATGTTGTATTTTAAAAAATCTGTCTTATATTCCACACATACCAGGCAATATTTCTGCACAGTTTCACACCAAAGCAGCAGGATTGGAAGTGCTTTGCTGTTGTATCAAACATTCATAAATAGAGGGAAAGCAACACCCCATGGTCCTACAGATGTTTATAAACTGAAGTGGTTGCGTGTTCTAGAAAGTAAGGGAGGCATCTTTTCGCTACACTTAAAAACAGTCACAGTGACTTGCTGTGCAGTCTTGAGAACACTATTTTTAACTCCTTCACCCTTGCAAGTGGGATACTGAAATTTTATGTCACAAGCTTAAGTGTAGAGAAAGGATACCAAGCCAGAGGGCAAGCAAAAAGCTAAAAAGGCTAACCATAAATTCACAACATCCAGGCTTGGAGAGAGGGTTACTTTACAGAGGACAGCTTTTCTGCTTTCCTTTCCTTGATTTTTTTGGTCTTCTTTTCATCATATGAAAAAATTAAGGGAAAAAAAAGCATTTTTCACAGAGGACACTAGACACTTCTTCATTTTATCAAACATTTCTTAAATACCTGCTGGTGTATACATTCTTGTTCAAGATACATATGATATCAAAATGAAAGATGGGTTTACCCTTACAAATCATGAAAGGACCAGCAAATCAGAGCAATCGTATGATTACTTTACGTGGGGCACCCCAGAAGCAACATTCAAAGAAAACCAATCCAGACTTTGGAGCCAGGAGACCCGGCTGTCATTCTTGTTGTTCTGCCAGGAATTGACTGTGGGAGCTTAGGCTTCACTTACTTCTCTCGAATTCAATTTCCCCATTCGCAAAATGAAGAAGTTAAACTCTTTAGATGATCTCTGAGGCCGCTTCATATCTAATATTTTATTATTGTTATCTATAGGATTGAGGGGATGTGATGGGGCCTTCACAAAGAGATGGAAAAATCCTAAAATTCAGAAATGTTATTTTGTAAGGGCATGTCAAATGTCTACTCGAAGCAACAGAACAGGGTCTCTGCCAAAAAGTATCCCTATGAAAATTGACTCAGAGACCTAACAGGAGAGCAGGAAGGAGGGGGATGCAATTGTTTCCTTTTCTTTTTTCAGGAGCAGAGAGACATTTCATAAGTACGAGGGAAATCCAGCCTCTGTTTGGTGTGCTGTGGTCCCCTGCAGACCACACTTTGGGCTTTGTTTATCCTGCACTGTGGCCTTAGCCCTGTACACAGGGCTGGGTTACTGCTGAGGAAACACTTCCGCTGTCCCTTAAACTGGCTTTGGAAAGTTAAACAGGAGAAAGATACATGCAGAGTGAGTGAAATCACACCTCAAATTATAGCCTCATTTGACATCATGCATCAGAAATAGCAGTTAAATATTAACAAACGTGTACATTTACATGTGTCTGTAGACATAACCTCCACCTTCCTGCTAACTTCCCCGCTAAGTTTACTGCTTTTGTTTGATTAGTTGTGGGGCTGTTTTCAAGATCTGCCAGTTGGAAGTCACTACGTTTTGTAAAGTTAAATGAACTTGGCCCGGGAAAGAGTCCATTATGTGAGAATTTTTATATAAACATATGGGAACTGAATTACTCCTTGTTACTTTAAGCCAGTGACAAGTATCATTATCCAAAGTGTTGTTGGTTTGGTGCAGGAGCTGTGTGTGCTCCTAATGTACTTTCTTTACTTTTCTGCAGGAAAACCCTCAGACACAGTGTCTAATAGCAGCATGTACCTATCTGTCAACAAAGAAGTCCGTGATATGAAATCACCACTATAGCAGCTGGTAGAAAGAGGCAGCCAACAACCCATGTTTGACAGAACACCCACACCTTTGGTGACTAAGAAGGCCAGTTGCACAGCAAAAATTAAGGATTGGGACTTTATTTTCTATTTGTCTAACCCCATATTCCCATCACTCTTGTACAGTATATATAAATACGATAAAACTTCCAGTGACACCAAGGCATCAGGACTCTTGCAGCAGTTATACTCAAAACAAAGATATGAAATACACACACATACATATGTATGTGCACACAAAATCAAGAAAATAAAGCCAGGTGAACATGAGTACATATCTACTGGGTATAATTACAAAACCAGTACATCCAAAACTTCATTATCAAACTATGATTTGACATGTCCCTTATAATGTAACTCATACATTTACAAATAAGTCTTCGGAGGTGTTAAAAAATAGAATGGCTGACTGGAGCTGTTATTTCATTCACAGGGATGGAAGGACATATGTGTCATTATGCATGTAGCTACTTAACTAAGGCTTTCTATCTAAAAATATTTTCTCTTTTGTGCTGAAAAATATAAACATATATTTTTAAGCTAAAAATTCTATATGTCAGGGAGTCTCTAAGTGCCCTGGTAAGTGCTACCTTTTGTTGGAGTTTGTTAAAGTATTTTGGAGTTAAATCTAGTCTCCTTTTGACAACATGTTGGGAAACTGGGGACTGGGGAAAGGATTAGGAGGTTAAAAAAGGACGGAAGTCCATATTTTTGGTTTAGGAGAAACTTGTATTTATTCTTATTTATTTATTTGTTTATTTATTTATTTATTTATGGCTGTGTTGGGTCTTTGTTGCTGTGCATGGGCTTTTCTCTAGTTGTGGTGAGCGGGGGCTACTCTTCGTTGTGGTGCACAGGCTTCTCATTGTGGTGGCTTCTCTTGTTGCAGAGCACACACTCTAGGTGAGCAGACTTCAGTAGTTGTGGCTCACAGGCCCTAGAGCACAGGCTCCGTAGTTGTGGCACATGGGCTTAGTTGTTCCATGGCATGTGGGATCTTTCCGGACCAGGGATCAAACCCGTGTTCCCCTGCATTGAGAGGTGACTTCTGTACACACTTGACTAGAGTGTACAAATGTAACATATATACTCCTGCCAGTAACCTCTCCTTTATAAATAATGAGGTGCTGCATCTTAAGACTGATTTCCAGTATCCTACTGCAAGACTGAATTCAGAGCCTTTTCTTATTATATATATTGTTTATTGGCTAATAACTTTGATTTAAGTTTTGAAATCTAAAAGTAAAACAGAGATGCAATTGGACTTGTTGCAACTGATACAGCTACCACAGGCGATCAGATTACCTGTCCTATGTGGCCCCAGATGTTTATCTTACTGAGAGGTTTTTCTTGCCTCAGAATCCCCTCCCTCTGTTCTATGATTTCCTCTCCCTTTGGTGAGCTATTTCAGCTTGTCTCCAGCTGCCGGACAAAACAGTCTCACATCCCTGACACCAGTGGGGGAAATAAAAAGAACTTATAAAAAAAGTATTTTCATGTCAATGTTTTATAATTTTGAAAGATTGAAAAAAGTTGTCTGCCCATCAGACATTGCAAATACCTGGTAAACAATGGGGAACACAGACTCCGAGGAAGAAAAAACTAATCAAGCTTTTGCCTCAGGGAGGAATAAGAGAGGATTTTATTATTTCCATGTGGTATTTTGAATATATTATTCTGAACAGCACTTAGCACCTTCATGGTGCTAAATTAATTTAAAATGATAATATTTTCCCTTCCTTTCTAAGTGTTCTTTTCTGTGGGTGTTGTAGGGTACAGGTGGTGGGCAGAAAACTTGGAGGTTTTGATCTTGCATATGAAATATGCAAGTTGTTAAGTTTTTACATACGCAATTTGTTGCTGGGTAACAAACCATGGAGGTAGAATATGATTATATTTCCAGAATAGGTATTTTCATTGGTTTATGAAAACTGTGTATTTATAAATCTGTGTTAAAATTTTCAAAGCATTTCACATTTCTATGGTACTTAACCCTCCAACTTACCCAAGTGCTAGTTACATGAGGTGGTGTGCTACATAATTTACATAAGAGGAAGGTTAAATGACTTAATCCAAGCTGAAAGTGATGTTATCACCAGAAGCTGAATGCTGTCTCTTCTACTTCAGAGTAGAACCGAAGTAGAAACAGATTTTACTTGAAGTAGAAAGCAGTGCTCTTGCTTGAATCTATTTCATCTTTAAGTTCTAGGAAACCAGGACCCGCAACTTAAAATGGGTTAGAAAGGTTTTCTAGGAAGATGTAACAAAGGAAACTGGCTCTTGTGGCAATATCTTGTAACATAGTGTAGTCAACTTGTAATTGCCTTTCTATTCTTTGCTCTTAGATTGTTGTTGTTGTTTCACATAAGGATGCTGAGCTTCATGAAAAGAATATATGACTCCTCCACCAGAGCTAGACCCAAATGACATAGTATTCTCACTACCCCTTTTCTTTATAATCAGGGGCCTTTGGGGTGTTCCTCTTTTCTTCTATTGTTCTATGCTTGCCCCTTTTTCTCCCTGTCAAAACTGACTTTCAGGAAATAAATTGGTAGCATTCTCTGACATTCTGAGGATTCAAGTTTTGTTTTAAACACACACGTGCACACACACACACACAACTTTAAGTAAGGCAGATTTTTATTGTCTTTCTCTCTAATAGTATAAATGAGGGAATAATTCCTCACTTACAATCACTGGCATAAGAATGTAAGTTGAAAAGTACACTTGAGAGATAAAGAGATATTTAAAATAGAATGAAAATTTTATGAATGAATTGAAAAAAATACTAGTTATGGACATTGTAGACAAGATATGGACATGGGGAGAGAGAAAAAGAGAAGAGGAAAGGAATGAGAGACAGAGAAGGACAGAGAGAACCAGAGAAAGAGAAAAAAAGACAAAGAGGAAGGAAAGAAGGGAGAGAGGAAGAGGAGGACATGGAAGGAAAGAAAAAAGGGGGAAATGGGAAGGGAAGGAAAAACAAAGGAAGAAAGGAAGAAAGGAAAGAAAGCAATTAAGCAAGGAATGGGGAAAATATATGTACATTTCAAAAAGATAAAAGTCAATAAAAACAGGAGGTCCCAGATAGGAACTTGTTTCTAGAGACTTTGAACTTAAGTTTGACTATGATGAGGTACTCAAGGGCAGATTTTTCTTTTTAGGTATGGTGAAGATGAGGCAGTAGAAGACTATAGATGGACAGTCGCCTTTTAAAATAAAAATTAAATAATTTGAAACTAATCATATTCTGAGCATTGGCTTCATGTCTTAATTTTTCAAATGGAAAATCTTGACCAAGAGTAGTTTGAAGGTTTAGCCCCCAGTGCTATTACCCTCATAATCAATCTTAAAGATTCTCCTATGAATTATTATTAATTTACATATTTAAAGATATGTTTCTTTTGATTTGATTATTTTTAAATTTGGGTAGCAACCCACTAATAAGTTCATGAAAGTGATTTAGATGGTAACAACAACTATGTTTCAAAAAATAAAATAGAATAAATAACAGTATATTAAGTTGACATAGAGTTGAATGTAAAACTGAGTATAGCATGTGTAGGAATAGGCATATATTTGTCTAAAATGTTTGAAAAAGACGGATCTGGGTGGTATTGAACAGAAACTCACCAGGATATGTATGTGTCATGTTCTTTGGGATATTTTAAGTGTCTCTCTTCCTGATGGGAGGATTGTTTATTTCAAAATGTATCCATTTTGGTTTTCACCTTATCATATTTCCAGAGTTAATTTTTCACTCAAAGGTATAACTTGTTTACTGAATGTATGTAAAAAGTGCTTTGGTTCGACATCATATGTCACTACAGAATTGCAAGTTAAAACCATGTTAAGATATTACTACATACCTATTAGAATGGTCAAAATCCAAAATAGTGACGTTAAATGCTGGTGAGGATGTGAAGAAACAAGAACTCTTATTCATTGCTGGTCAGATGCAAAATGGTCCAAACACTTTGGAAGACAGTTTGCCGTCTCTTACAAAACTAAACATACTCTTATCATACAATCTAGCAATTGTAGTCCTTGGTATTTACTTAAATGAATTGAAAATACGTCCACACAAAAGCCTACACATGGATGTTTATAGCAGCTTTATTCATAATTGCCAAAACTTGGAAGCAACCAACATGTCCTTCAATTGGTGAATGGATAAATAACCTGTGGTACATCCAGACAATGGAATATTACTCAGTGCTTAAAAGAAATGAGCTATCAAGCCATGAAAAGACATGGAAAAAACTTAAATGCATGTTACTAAAAGAATATTCAAGTGAGAGAAACCAATATGAAAAGACTAAATATTGTATGATTCCAACTATGTGACATTCTGGAAAAGGCAAAACTATGGAGACAGTAAGAGGATCAGTGGTTTCCAGGGGTTAGTGAGGAGGGATGAACAGGCAGAACACAGAGGATTTTCAGGGCAGTGAAATTATTCTGTGTGATGCTACAGTGGAGAATCCATGTCATTATACATTTGTAAAAACCCATAGAATGTGCAGCACCAAGAATGAACCCTACTATACACTGTGGACTTTGGTTAACAATGATGTGTCAGCATATGTTCATGGATTTAAAAAATGTACCATTGTGGTACGGAATATTGTTAGTGAGGGAGGCTATGCATGCATGGGGGCAGGAGGTCTACGGAAACTGTACTTTCTACTCATCTTTACTGTGAACTTAAAACTACTCTAAAAATGAAGTGTATTAATTAAAAAACAGATATGCTCTAAAATGTATCTGTGTTGCTAAATTGACCTCCAATACATTATACAACTTTATTCTTCAACTAACATTGTATGGGAGTGTCAGTTTCCCCATACCCACACCAATTCTGTGTGCTATTAATTTTGCTATAGTTATTTACCATCTCAATATATGAAAAATAATATCTCATTACTGTTTTTTTTTTTTTTTTTTTTTTTTCTTTTTGCGGTATGCGGGCCTCTCACTGTTGTGGCCTCTCCCGTTGCGGAGCACAGGCTCCGGACGCGCAGGCCCAGCGGCCATGGCTCACGGGCCCAGCCGCTCCGCGGCATATGGGATCCTCCCAGACCGGGGCACGAACCCGTATCCCCTGCATCGGCAGGCGGACTCTCAACCACTGCGCCACCAGGGAGGCCCACATTACTGTTTTTTAATTTGCATATCTTTATGGTGAATGCTAAAGTGTCTTTTCCTATGTTTACAAGCTATTTATTCTTCCTTTTATAACTGCATATTCCTGTTCTTTGACAATTGCATGGCTTTTAAAGTTGATGATCATTAAAAAAAATCTTAATTTTTTTTACAAAGGTGCTTTGGGTTCTTTAGAAAAATAATACAAATCTGAAATAGAAGTAGCAATTAGTACTACATGGTGAAAAATGACCAAGATGCCACCAGAACAATTGCCAACAGACCTGGCCTGTTCCTTAGCCAGCCTGGAGACCGCCAGCCAGTTCTAGGCTCCCTGCTGTGGATTACAAAGCAACACAACCCTTGTCTTCAGGATCATATTCTTCAGTCGAAGAGTCTGGAAATCTTTCCCTTTATCTTCCTTTTCTTCTAAGGAGGCAGAATGGAACAGAATGAATGGGAGGAGGAGGTAAGAAAGAAATAGGCAATAAATAGACCTTTTGGCAAAGGAATCAAAAGCTGGAGATGACACAGAAGAGAGGTAAACACCGAATGTGGGAGCAGTTGCTGTCCTGGAGGCCAGTTGGCTTGGACTCAGGTGGAAAGCGCTAGCCCAAATGCCAACACTGCCGTGGGATCTGTAGACTCTTCTCCACGTGATTATGGCAGATTCAGTCGAATCTATTTGTGGCCTCCATAGGTGAGACTGAGCGCCAGAGAGCTCATCTCACCTTGGTTCTTTCAGACACCGCTCCCTTAGCCAACTACCTGCCAGCACCTATGTGATGCATCTGATGCTCTGGTCAGGGAGACTGTACTGCAAATGCATCCCCACCCTGCTTGCAGGCCTCACACCCTCAATCCTCCAGCCAAAGCATTGTTGCGAGGCCACAAAGAAGCTCTTTGGATTTGGCCAAATCAGTCGTTAAGAAGGCAGTGAAAGAAAAACTTGCTTCACCTGACAAATAAGCCACGTTCTATGTGGTCCAGTCTCACCTGGACAAATTAGGTATTAGTGCTTTTTTTTTTTTTTTTTTTTTTTTTTTTTGCGGTACGCGGACCTCTCACTGTTGTGGCCTCTCCCGTTGTGGAGCACAGGCTCCAGACGTACAGGCTCAGCGGCCATGGCTCACCGGCCCAGCCGCTCCGCGGCACGTGGGATCTTCCCAGACCGGGGCATGAACCCTTGTCCCCTGCATCGGCAGGTGGACTCTCAACCACTGAGCCACCAGGGAAGCCTCTTAGTGCTTTTTTTTGAGAGTCATGTCTGATTATGTATATTTACACTGATCCAACATTACTGGAATGTTTGGACTGGGAGGCAGGCTGTATCGCGGATGGATACACACTTTCTGTGCCTCTATGTGTATGAAGGATACAGGCCCCCTTCCTAGGGCTTTGAACTCTTTGTCAGGATTGGCAATCACAGAAATCCTCCCTCTCTCTCCCATAACTGTTTAGTTGCACTGAAATTATTTTCCCTGCCTCCAGAGGAAATGTCATTGGAATTCAGTCTCCTGATTCATCAGTTTCACATATGCATCTTAAATAGGCAATCCCAAATGGAGGTGAACCCCAAATTATGTTTTCATCGTTAGCCCTCAATAATTTCAGACCGTGTCCCGACTCCCCCGCTGTAGCTCCTGTCGCTGTAATCCCTCCATCATTCCATTTGCATGCCTTTATTATGTAGTCTTCCTTCGTGAGGGCAATGTGTCAGGAAACATCCCGTCTATAAGTGACTAGAGTTAAAATCATCCTCAACAAATCGGCAGTGCGATCGGCTCTGAGCCGTGCTAATAATGCCATCCTGTCAGCTTCCACGCTTTTGATAAACACTCCTTCCCAGCGAAGGATGTGGGGAAGTTATGTAATCATTTGGAAATATGTCAACATAGCCATGGCATTGGGGCAATTAAGCCTGTTCTTCCTTACGTAAATGCAGAACGGGGTCAGAAAAGTGGGTACTTATACCCAATTTAGTGATGGTGTCTGGAGCCAATTCATTTGTTTAATAACTCCTCATTTGTGTACAGTGAAATTCCTCCAGGGAGGGGTGGCAGAAGGTGGGGAGAGGGAGGTTGAGAACAGTTCAACAGGAAAAGAACTAAATGGGAGTTAGAGAGAGTGTGTGTGTGTCTGTGTGTGTTAGGGGCAAGGTTGAGGCGATTTTCTTTCTGTTCATCCTCCTCTGACTTCAAAATAGTCACCACCCTCCTTTTCAGTCCTCCTGGACAAACATCCTGCCCAGCTGCTGGGGCTTCCTCCTCCACAGGTAGTGGATGCCTCCTGAGGGAGGGGATGCTGTCACTGACGGGTGCAGCAATCTACGGATGCATTGCTTGGCTTGAGTTCTGACATTTTTCCGTGATGAGCAGTAACAACGTTTCTGTCCCTTTTAGGGCCACATCTCATATAGTGGGGGAGACTCCCAGTGTGCCTACACAATTTGGTGCATATTTCATAACAATAGTACCTCTCCCCTTCCTAATCCTCTTTTGTCACAATGTTATATTTTGTTTGGGTTTAAATTTTTAAACTATTCATTTTTTTGGTCATTCTTTACACACACATCTGGGATACATCATTTCTTTGAAAGCAGGGAAAGTCAAGTTAGCATCTCCAATTCTTGTCAGGTCAGTGACTCAAAGCCAGACAAATTTTGGTGGTTTGGCAGCTTACAGGAAATGACAGCACCCTTGGGTTGATGCTTCACCTTGCCAATGACCACAAAGAGATTGGAATCCAACCCTATCAGCCCCTTTGCTGGGATGCTGTCACGTGTGGTGAACGCTTCCTGGTGCTTGTGGTATTGGAGGTCTATGTAGCTTCCTATGGTGGTTTCTTGGCCTATAGTTTGAGGCCTGTGCCTGGCTGAGAGCGTGTTTCCCCTGCTTTCTCTACCCAGTGCAGCTGCTTCTGTGACGGGTAATTGGAGGGGTGGTGGATTTCCAGGAAAGCATTTGGTGTTGAGTCTTGCATCTTAGTGGTTGTGGTCACTATCGTTTCTGATGCCAAGTGCCTGTCCTTGAATCAAGGCTGTCAGGGGAGCTGGCTGGAGAAGCTATGACTCCACATCTTGTCTGTAAGCCCTGTTGTTTGGAGATGGAGAGTGGTGGGAAGTGGGAGGAGGTGAGATGAAAGGAGAGAGTGGCGTAGATCAAATAGGGAAGTTGGGGGGGTGGGGGAAGATAAAGAGCACTAGTGTTCAGACGCGTCCTTTCCTTCCTCCCTTCACTTCTTTTGTCCTCTGCACACTCCTTTTTTTTCTCCAAACTCTTGTTTCTGATCTCATCTAGAATCAGCTCTTGACCTCTCTCTATTGTTAACTACCATGCTAATGTCTTCCAGGTGTTTCCCATTGTAAGACTGAAAATAACATGATGGGTAAGAGAGGAAACAGTGAAGGGTCAAATATCTAAGCCTGAGAGTCAAAAGTGAGGTTTGATGAAACAGCAATCTTTAAGAAGGGAAAAAAGAGGAAAGTGGTGGGAGGCCTCTGTTTGTATCAGGGTCCACAGCCCATCAGCACACTGTAGGTACAGCCTGTGATGAGACCACTAACTGTGTTTCAAAGAAAACTGCTTTTCCTCCAGATACCCTACCTCACTGGGGCTTGAGAAAACTGTACTCAAAATGCCAGCTACTATCTAAAAACACCCACCTGCAATTCCCTGCATGCAATACAGGATTAAACGAAAAGCCATTCTTTGCAAGCTCTGTAAATGAAATTATAGAGTTTAATCTGTAAGCAAGGCACTTTCTTCATGGGGAGGTCAGTAATCCTCATCAGAGAGTGACTATGGCAAAAGGAACATTTGACGACATTTATTTCAAGAAGCAAATGATTCCCAATGTAGTAGTTTTGTGGAATCATGCAAAAAGAGGATATTAGGCCTTGGGTGACAAGTTCCAAAGCAGAGAGTCACAGAATAATGGTTTGATGGTGTTGGTGGACTAGGAGCCCCAACTAATTTGGACATTGATGACACCTGATACATTGTCGTCTTTAGGATATTTATACTTTCTGGGATAAAAGATATTATAGCGGATGTGATATATTAAGAAATATGATATATATATGATATACTCTAATATGCACATTTGTATGCATTATAGAAAATTAGAAACAACACTTATCCTTCATGAATCTCCAAAGTAGGCAGGTTCAGGGGAGTTATTGCTGATGGACAGAGCATGCCCAACAATAGAAGAAGAAAATGTCTAAGACTCTACCACCTTGAGATTGAGTGACAGTAGTAAGAAATAGGCGTCTTATTTCAAAAGTAGTCTGCCAGTTTTTAAAAATCAATCTGTACAGATTACTTAGGGAACTGCTTACCTAAGGTATTGTTGAAATTACTAGAAATGTCTGGCTGCCTCACATCCATTCCCTCTATTTCCTCTGCTGGAGAGAACACAGTCCCTCCCATCCCCCACCACCAACCCCTCTCCTTGTTTTTCTGGGAAGTTTAGTTTTTCATGAATTTGTGATGACCCTACGACAAAAAAGTGTGTTTCCTACCTCACCTATAGGATGTTCTCAGTGTTCTGTAATTGTAATTGGTACATTGACTTCTGAATTGCTCTTATTTTGAGCTATGTAATTAGGTCATTCTGGTTAAAAATGGTTCAGATTAACATAAAGATTTTAAAAGGCATTCCCGTTTCCCCCTAAATGAAAACAACGTTATTTCGTGAGTTCTTTGGTTTGCCATAATGCAGAAGTCAGTAACCAAGTGAGTTCTTGATTATTAATCTTCATCATTACAGTCCATTCAAATTGAAGGAGCTAAGGAGAAAATGTAAACCTACCAGAAACTAAGTTCCTCATTTTTCTGTATTCTACTGTTTGGAGGAAAGAATTTGTAAATATCAGACATTAAAAGGGAGAGATGTCCAGGCTATATTCTGGAGTCAAAAATCAGTTCAACTTAGTCTCCTGTGCCTGTCACATCTAGATTTGCTTTTGTGCATTGAGAATTCATGGTCAGAAAACTGACTTCAAAGACACTGCAGAATCTTAAAATAAATAACAAAAAATTATATTATAGAAAAATCCCTCTTATTGTAATTCCACATAATCACCTACCTCTGGACTGATTCTCTCCACATCTTTCACAAAACTGACTGATATCATCCATTTCCAAACTCTTGTGGCAAGTATGTTGACATAGTTCTTCTCCCATTGGTTGAGTTGTATGTTTGCTGAGAGCCAGTTGTGTTTCCTCCCAAATCTGATTATGTCAGTTGTGCTTGTTCTTGTAATTAAATAATTTAATTAAATATTATATAAACTAATGAACTAAAAATAAGAGAAGAGAGCTGTTGTTTCTAAGTTGAATGCTTTGAAGACTCAACAAAGCAAGTCACTACAAAATTACTATCAAGATATTTAAGGGCAAAACAACTGTAAAGCACAGAAAAAAAGTAGTTTTTCAACTAGATTATTCCCTGATATTAATGCACAATTGTCATTAAGTGTTTAATTCAGTTTAAACTGGCAATCATGGAGACAGCATTTTTTTTGTTTGTGTTATTCCAGTTGAACTGACTTCTTTCTTTAGCCGCAGAATCACTGATTTCAGTTTTATAAGATAAAAAGGACTCTATTGTATTTGGTTTGCTGTTCTTAAGGCAGTAGAGAATATTTATATACCATTCATGCATTTATTTATTCAACAAACAGATATTAACCGTATGGTATGTTCTAGGACCTATGCTGGGCAAAGAATTCAAGGTCATTGTCCTTTAGGAGTAGGGAGAGAAATAAACTGATGGTGGCACTATCACTGGCGTTTTGAGGGCAAGTAAGATTTGGCGAGAGGAAAGCACCATTTGTGAAAATCAGAAATATGAAATAACTTGCTATTTCAAGAGACCACTTGGAGTAACAAATCATGAGGTTAAGGTTGGCAGTGGCCATGTGGGGATGGGTCTATGTGCTGAACTCTGAAGTTTTAACTTTATCCTGAAAGCTGTGAAGAGTTGCTGAGTGTTTTTAAACCAGAGTTACAAGATCAAATTTGTGT
Organism: Mesoplodon bidens; assembly: GCF_964165515.1. NCBI lineage: Eukaryota > Metazoa > Chordata > Mammalia > Artiodactyla > Ziphiidae > Mesoplodon > Mesoplodon bidens. Next base: position 97,573,928 of record NC_138178.1, read on the forward strand.
TTTAAAATGACTACTCCGACATCGTTTTAGAGTTTAGATTAAAGACACTGAAGACCAGTTAGGAGGATGCTATCCAGTTGAGAAATGAAAAGTATATGAATATCTGAACTAAGACACCCTTAATAATGAGGTTGTATGTGGGGGGGGAGGGGGGCATAGAGGAAGGAAGAGAGGAGAGAGAGAATGAATGAGAACTTAGTTTCTTTCTGAAGTTTCATCCCACCAGGATTTAATTCAGATCAATTATAGACTTATCAACACATATACAACATAATATTCTTTTTTCTTAAAATACTCAGTTGAGATTAGATTTTTAAGAACAGGGTATTTGGATTTTAGAATATTATGGTAAGGAACAATTAATATAATTATTCTAATAATATTTTTAATCAATAAATTATATGAATTATAGCAATAATGCTTCCAATTTAGGAGGATGGTTAGTGCGTTAAAATCTGTTTTTTTGTATTGATTCCCCACTAGTTAGTGTAACAGAGGTAGCCCTTTCTTTTTTTCTTTTTTTTTTAAATTTTTACCAGAGTATAGTTGATTTACAGTGTTGTGTTAGTTTCAGGTGTACAGCAAAGTGAATTAGTTATACATATACATATATCCACTCTATTTTTTAAGATTCTTTTCCTATATAGGCCATTACAGAGTATTGAGTAGAGTTCCCTGTGCTATACAGCAGGTTTTTTAATAAATTTATTTTTTTATTTTTATTTTTATTTTGGCTGCGTTGGGTCTGTTGCTGTGCATGGGCTTTCTGTAGTTGCAGTGAGCAGGGGCTACTCTTCGTTGCAGTACGTGGGCTTCTCATTGCAGTGGCTTCTCTTGCTGCGGAGCACAGGCTCTAGGCACAGGGGCTTCAGTAGTTGTGGTGCGTGGGCTCAGTAGTTGTGGCTCGCGGGCTCTAGAGTGCAGGCTCAGTAGTTGTGGCACACGGGCTTAGTTGCTCCACGGCATGTGGGATCTTCCCAGACCAGGGATCGAACCTGTGTCCCCTGTACTGGCAGGCATATTCTTAACCACTGTGCCACCGGGGAAGTCCTATACAGCAGGTTCTTATTAGTTATCTATTTTATATATAGTAGTGTGTATATGTCAATCCCAATCTCCAAATTTATCCCTCCCCCCGCCATCCCCTGGTAACCGTAAGTTTGTTTTTTACATCATTGACTCTACTTCTGTTTTGTAAATAAGTTCATTTGTACCCTTTTAAAAATATTCCACGTATAAGTGATATCATATGATACTTGTATGTATCTGATTACTGTATCTGATTACTTCACTCAGTATGACAATCTCTAGGTCCATTCATGTTGCTGCAAATGGCATTATTTTGTTCTTTTTAAATGGCTGAGTAATATTCCATTGTATATATGTACCACATCTTCTTTATCCATTCCTCTGTTGATGGACATTTAGGTTGCTTCCATGTCCTGGCTATTGTAAATAGTGCTGCAATGAACATTGGGGTGCATGTATCCTTTCGAACCATATTTTTCTCCAGATATATGCCCAGGAGTGGGATTGCTGGATCATATGGTAATTCTATTTTTAGTTTTCTGAGGAACCTCCATACTGTTTTCCATAGTGGCTGTACCAATTTACATTCCCGCCAGTGTAGCAGGGTTCTGTTTTCTCCACAACCTCTCCAGCATTTGCAGAACACCCTTTGACATAAATCGCAGCAAGATCTTTTTTGATCCACTTCCTAGAGTAATGGAAATAAAAACAAAAATAAACAAATGGGATCTAATTAAACTTAAAAGCTTTTGCACAGCAAAGGGAACCATAAACAAAACAAAAAGATAACCCTCAGAATGGGAGAAAATATTTGCAAATGAAGCAACCGACAAGGGATTGCTCTCCAAAATATACAAACAGCTCATGCAGGTCAATATCAAAAAAACAAATAACCCAATCAAAAAAATGGGCAGAAGATCTAAATAAACATTTCTCCAAAGAAGACATACAGATGACCAAAAAGCACGTGAAAAGATGCTCAATGTGACTAATTATTAGAGAGATGCAAATCAAAACGACAGTGAGGTATCACGTCACACCGGTCAGAATGATCATCATCCAAAAATGTACAAAAAATAAACACAGAGGTTGCCTTTTAAAATGAATTATTTCAAATTTTGTTTTCCTTACTAATACTTGAGGATATTCAGAAGTGCATTTTAGAACTTGGTTTATTTGTAGGTTGCACTTCCATGTTATTCTAAACATGATGCTGCCTAAATTTAGAACAGATTCCTGTCCAGTGAAGCTCCAAATTGAATTTGTTAGAAAGTATTTAAAGCTAAGCTTGAAAAGGAATACGTAAAAGCCAGTTTAGACTTGGGGCCGTCAGTCATCACTATGAATAGTCTGAAACAGGACAAGCCCCAGAATAAAACAAAAACATATCATTCCACCAACTTGAAAACATTATTTTCTAATAAATATTTGTATATACTCTATCAGTAAAACTGCTTACCATCCAGTGATAGCGAAAACTCTGTTATGCTGAAAACCCCATCATCAAAGGTTATTTTAAAGCCAGGTGACAGAATATATTGTGATATGTTGAGTGATTTCTGGGTTATTGTGTCAACACTAATTTTCAATGGAAAATATAAAATCATACTTCTGCTTTAGAGGTTGGTATTTAATTTTACCTGGAAAATAATGCGATTAAATTATGAGTTTTACATGCAGTAAGTCTGAAACTAACATCTTTACCCCTTTTGCCTTCTTACTTTGTTAGCTAAATGTGTATTGTATAGTTGAAAGCTTTAGCATCAACTAACAATGCACTTTTCATTATTCAATGCTTTAAAAAAATCTTAATAATTTTGCAGTTCTAAAGATGAGATTATCATAAATGTCCAGCTATATATGATCAGAATTAAATCATTGGTAAGCAGAGTAGCTTAGAAACTAACATTAAACACCTCAGACTTCCTGTATTCTTCTGTTTATTCACGATGCTGTGCTTCAGGTAATTTTGAGGTGGCAGCTCTCCATTTATTGTACAATTATGTCATGTTATTTTCCTATTGCCACATAGCTGCCACGAAGCATGCTTCATATATGCCTGAAGAGTTTACCTTGCATGAATATTCGCATTAAATAAATGAAAATTCACCTCTTTCAACAGATATCATGCAGAGACACAAGTGTTCCCTGCTATTAGAAATGGGCTTGTACAGACTACAAAAATTGTAAATGAATTTTTGGTTGATTTGTTCCATTTATATAAAATAGATTGAACATGCAGGCTTATGAAAATGTGTTTATTTAACCAGAAACCACAAACATTTTTAAGAATGCACTTTCCTATTTAACTTTTAGTTCTAAGATTTCTTTTTATGAATCTGCATAGTGATTTTATTGAACTGTAAGCTAAAATGAAAGCACCAGTGGGATTTTGTAGGGTTTTTCTTTCAACAAAGTATTTACTTGGGATAGAACACAAGTTTTAGAGCTATGGTTGATAGATGGTTGAAATAAAATGTCTGCAAAAGTAGAGAGAGCAGATTCAGGGCGACTTCACTTTGAATATTTAACAGTCCAAGTCAATGCAAACTCTAATGGACTATGGAAAGCTCCCATAACAATTATGTATTTTATTATGATTAAAAATTCCCACATGACCATACCTTTCTTTATTTGCAACCTCAGCAAGAGAAAGCTGTATCCTTTATTTATATAGAAATTGCATTGCTAGTCTGAAATGCTAGGAAGCCAGATCAAAATGGCAACTTCTATTGTGAACATTGGTGCTTGTACTCTTCTCCACAAAAAGCACATGAATATACACATAAACATACATATAATATAATAATTAGTGTTTTGAGATAGAAATTAAGTAACGGCTGAAGAAAAAAATTGCATCTAGAGAAATGAAGTCGGAGTACAAATCTATTTTGGTCATCCTGTCGGTAATTCATGCTGGATAATCATGAGCCCAGCAGTTAATGACCTCTACTCTGATACATTAAGTCCAACCAAAGATAATGGTGTCCCGGGTAAATTAACAAACCCAGTGGTAAACTTGCTTCCAGTTCAGCAGGAGACAGTGTGCAAATTAGCATTAGTTCTTAATAAGATCAGTGTCCTGCAATCCACAGTTCTACACTGTTCATAATGCTGTCTCTTTTCAGGTGAAAATTTTTTCTCCTGAGAAGCCTTGCACAGTACATACTCTAGACAGAGATTGTTGTCATCCTAATCAGTTCCCCACCTTAAAACTTTCCTCATTTTTCTCACTTTCATGCTGTGAAGGCTGCTGTGAGTTGTTGAGAATGATTATTCATTTGTAAGCTTCTTTAATAACATTTTCACTAGATGTTGAGGTTCCCAGCAGAGTCAACCAAAAATTTGATTTTATAATTATAACCATTCTGCAAAAGTTATGGTCAAGGTATGGGCAGTCTTGGTGGAATTTACTAATCACCACTTTACATATCTTTTTCAAGCAGCATTTATATTTTGTTAAATAAATGAAACACCCCATGGACAAGTAGGCACTGAGTTATTTTGCAGGACACTGGGTCTCTTAGATGGCTGTGTCTGTCCTAGAGTGTATTTGTAAAGGATAAGACCTGCAATGAGAGATGAGAGGTATTTTTAAAACTCTATTTTAAAACCATGTTTTACTGTAGGATTTGGAAAATTGTATATTTCTAAAAGCAATTATTAAGAAAAAAAACTATGATATGATATTGGTGCACATCTGCTACTTTATTTGAATTAGATATATTTGGCTTTTGCAGAGTACCTGCTAAAAATGATACTTGGAGTGTTAGTGTTGCAAATAAATGACACTTAAGTGCCTAAACAAATAAGGTATGTGTGTATGTATGTGTGTGTGTGCACACGAGTGTGCGTATGTTAGTTTGTATGTACAACCACCTATCTTAGAATTGAAGCACACGATGTTGAAAGTCTGCATGCTTACTTCAATGTTTTTGGGATGTTTGGGATACAACTTTTCACACATTATTTGTCAAAAGTTTTGTAAGTAAAAAAAAAAATTAAATACATGGATCTTGTCTGAAGAATCCTCTCACTGTAAAATGTTTACCTTTTGTGACACATACTATTATTTCATGATTATGTTAAAATACACTTAAAGAGTTTTACATGTTAACCAGCTACTAAGAATGCCTTAATAGAGTACTAATTTTTGTTAGAGGTGTCTCGACAATTTGAATTTTATATGCATGCATTATATTTTCTTAAAATGGGAAAATTATGCATCTGAAGGAATCTGTCTAGAATAATGGGGTTCTATAGAGGTTACTTTAATCACGTTCTCCAGCAGTTATAGCTGTTTTACATCTTATTTGCAACAAAAGGGAACTCTAATTATCTTCAAAAAGAGCATAAAATGGTGTGTCTTGCTGCTGATGTAGTGTTGATTCCTGAATGCTGCTGATAGGAACTGACAACTAAATGCATGTCACACTTTTCAGACATCAGCCGTAGTGACAGGATAACCACCTTTTGTGACCTAGGAGCCCAAAGAGGGAGTATATATTTGCCTGTTAAGTAGAAACAATTTGCAGTCTTTCTTTTTTAAAATAAAAATATACTTGTCCCTGGGTTAAAAATAATTTAAACTTGTTAAAACTTGCTTATGTAACTTAAATTTAGAAGCCATCTACTGTAAATTATCCTAAGTATATTTAATCTCAGTTCAAATCATAAGAGAGGTGAGTAGCCTGAACCTCTGACCCTCCATATCCTTGTATTTTTTTTCTTTTTGGTTCACAGACATAGGTGAGCATATATTTATGCTCAGTACTAGAGTCCTGCATGTATGATTAACATGTGCTTGCAGTTTTATTTCCAGCTCATACGGATCTCATTTATAAATACAAATGAGACGCATATAGCCTATTACAAAATATTAAAATTAGAATTGAAAAGAAGATTGCATGTTTTAAGTCTGGCTGCAGTAGTCATGTTATGTACAGCGTTCGTAAGATTGAACAGGTCGACTCTGACCCCCCAGATGTGAAATTATTCAATGCAGGTCTGTAATATACTGCAAATAACCAACCGGTTCCACGAGACTTGATTTAAAGTTCACATTAAGTGATGGTGAGCTGGTCTAGGAAAGAACTCATACTTATCCATACATGGCATGTTCAAATATACAGAACTCAACCTCAGAACTAAGGTTGAGCCTTTGTGGACAATAAAACCCATACTTTATACTCAGACAGACTTTTATGCACAGCAATAACATCAGATCCTATTGCTTCTATCTGTCTTTACTCCTCTCCTGCCTAGAGTGGGAGACTTGAAAAGGGGGGAGGTAAAGAGCAGAAGAGACATTTTCCTATATTATATATACAATTATGCAAAATATATCTTTATTATGACTGCTTAGATCAGAGCAAATTTTTGGTGAGCTCTGACTTTTGAACACACAATGCACATTTATAGCTCAGCTATTTATAGAGTGAATTAATCTACTTTTGGGATTAAATTGGCATTCTCTCTTTCCTTTTGCCCAGTTAGCTTTCAAGTATTCAACAATCCAACTATGAGGAGTAATAGTAGGCAGACAGATGGAGAGAGAGAAACAAAATAGAAAAAAGAGAAAGAGGGAGGGAAGTAGTGAGAGTTCAGAGAGAGGTATACCTGCAATCAAATTTGATAAAAATACAAGTTTGCTCAAATAATTATTTGTCTTTTAAGATTGTATACACCTTCTACTACAAATACAGTAAATCAAAAGTGGCTATAAATAAAACTATGTTTGAGCAGATGGTATAATTCAAACGAATTCCTCTATTCATTCAACAAAAATTGCTTCAACTTCTCTTTTTATCTTCTAGCTTTACTGAGGTATAATCGACACATAACACTGTGTAAGTTTAAAGTGTACAATGTAATGATTTGCTATATAGGTATATATTGCAAAATGATTATCACAATATGGTTAGTTAACACATCCATCACCTCACATAGTTACAGTTTACTTCAACTTCTCTTGAGTACTCTAGGAGTTTAGGACACAGCAGTGAAGAAGACAAACCAAAGAGGTGACACTGTAGTTGGGAAGATACAGAGTATTATTAATAATTGAATTACAATCATGATAAGGTAAAGGGGAAGTGTGGGGTACTCAGAGGTCAAGGAAGACATCCTTGAGGAAATGACCACAGGCTGTGGAGGAATTAACTGCAGGAACTGGGAAAGAGAGAGGAGAGAGTGTGGGTCTATGTTGGATAGAGTGTGGTACAGTGAGTGATGTTGTCCCTGGAATTAGGCCACTCTTATATTCCTTTGGTAGTAAGAGCAATAACACTCTTCTGTCTTTGCATCTGAGTTCAAGGAGAGTTTCTTGGACACTCTATGATGATAGAAAACCAATTGCGCTTTTACTGCTGAAACAAATTTATTTTTGCTGTTGTTTTTAATGTGGACTTTGGAATCTGAAAAAGATTAATTCTAACAATTTCTAACTGTGCAACTTGGGGCAATTTACATGGAGTCTCCATTTGCTCATTTGTAAAATAATGGTAACACTTACCTTACTGGGTTATTGTGAAGAGTAAAATACATACAGCAGCATACCTAATATTCAGTAGGTACTCAGGAAAACACATTTTTAGTAAATTGAGTTTAATAAAGAAAATTGTTCTGGAAAAGATTTGGAGATAAAATAGAAGGAAATAAAAACAAAGACATGTAGTGAAGAAAAATTCAACTCCCTTAAAGCCTGCTACCTAAAAATCCTTCACACAGGAATCATTTTCTCAGTGCTCACTACCAAGGCCACATCATTAACTAACCCATCAGGTTCCAGCTCCTGGAATTTAAGCCTTTCCAAGCCAGGTGCCTTCATTCTGCCTTTATTTTTGCTGTATCCTCACTAATCTCGACTGTCAAAATTAAATATGTCCAAAATTTAAGATATATGTAAATGTAAGAAATTTCTTATTATTTCTGAGTGCTTTTGCTGGCAAAGAATCTTATAAACTACAGACAAGGGGGTGATATCACTTTGTTTTGTGAGTGTGTGTTTTAATTTAGAATTTTTCAGTCTTGAACAATATATATTTCAGTTTAGACCTCTTTTAATTCATCAGATGAATTATATGCCAATAATAATCCTAGAAAAATAAACCCAAGGCATTTAGTTAGATTGTTTACACATATTGCAGAGTTATTAAGCTCTTAAATTGATTTCAGTTACAATTAATATTGTAGGTAAAGTATTTGGGAGTTTTCATTTTCATGACACTGTATTTTTAAATTGAAGTATAAGTTGATTTACAATATTAAATTAGTTTCAGGTGTACAGCATAGCGATTCAATATTTTTATAGATTATACTCCAGTTAAAGTTATTATAAAATATTGGCTGTATTCCTGTGCTGTACAATATATCCTTGTAGCATATTTATTTTATACATAATAGTTTGTACCTCTTAATTCCCAACCCTCTCTTGCCCCTTGCCCCTTCTCTCACCCCACTTGTAACCACTAGTTGATCTTGTATCTGTGAGTTTGTTTCTGTTCTGTTATATTCATTTATTTTTAAAATTTCAGATATAAGGGATAATATACAGTATTTGTCTTTCTCTACTCATTATGCTTATTTCACTAAGCATAATACATTCTGTGTCCATCCATGTTGTTTCAAATGACAGAATTTCATTCTGTTTCATGGCTGAGTAATATTCCATTGTGTGTGTATACACACACACCACACACATACACACACACACGCCACATCTTCTTTATCCATTCATCTGTCGATGGACATTGAGGTTGCTTTTATGTCTTGGCTATTGTAAATAATGCTGCTATGAACATTGGGGTGCATGTATCTTTTTCAGTTAGTATTTTCAGGTTTTTTTGTATATGTGCCCAGGAATGGATTATATGATAGTTCTGGTTTTTTTGTTTTTTTTTTAAGGAACCTCCATCCATAGCGGCTGCATCAATTTTCATTCCCACCAACAGTGTGTTAAGATTCCCGTTTCTCCACATCCTCACCAACACTTATTATTTGTGGTCTTTTTGATAATAGTCATTCTGACAGATGTGAGGTTATATCTCATTGTAGTTTTGATTTGCATTTCTCTGATGATTAGTGACATGGAGCATCTTTTCATGTGCCTATTGGCCATCTGTATATATTCTGTAGAAAAAATGCCTATTCAGGTCTTCTCCCTCTTTTTTTCAATCAGGTTTTTTGTTTTTCTAATACTGAGTTGTATGAGCTGTTTATATATTGTGGATATTAACTCCTTATTGGTCATATTATTTGCAATTTTTTTCTCCCATTCAGTATGTTGTCTTTTAGTTTTGTTGATGGTTTTCTTTAATGTGAAAAAGCTTTTATGGTTAATTGGGTCCCTTTTGTTTATTTTTGCTTTTATTTCCTTTGCCTTAGAAGGTAGATCAAAAAAATATTGCTATAATTTATGTCAAAGAGTGTTCTACCTATGTTTTCTTACAGGAATTTTATAGTTTCAGGTCTTACATTTAGATCTTTAATCCATTTTGAGTTTATTTGTGTATATGACTTGAGGAAATGTAATCTCATTGTTTTACATGTAGCTGTCCAGTTTTCCCAGCACCACTTACTGAAGAGACTGTCTTTTCTCCATTGTATATTCTTGCCTCCTTTGTCATAGGTTAATTGACCATAGGTGTGTGGGTTTATTTCTGGACTCTGTATTCTGTTCCATTAATCTATGTGTCTGTTTTTGTGCCAGTACTGTACTGTTTTGATTACTGTACCTTTGTAGTATAGTCTGAAGTCAGAGAGCATGATACCTCCAGCTTTGTTCTTTTTTCTCAAGATTGCTTTGGCTATTTGTGGTCTTTTGTGGTTTTATATAAATTTTAGGATTACTTGTTCTAGTTATTTGAAAAATGTCATGGGTATTTTGTTAGGAATCACATTAAATCTGTAGATATCTTTGGGTAGTATGGACATTTTAAAAATATTAATTCTTCCAGTCCATGAACATGGGATACCTTAACATTTCTTTGTATCATCTTCAGTTTCCTTCACGAATGTTTTATATTTTTCAAAGAATAGGTCTTTTACTTCCTTGGTTAAGTTTTTTCCTAGGTATTTTATTCTTTTCAACGAAATTTTAAACAGGATTGTTTTCTTGCTGTCTCTTTCTGATAGTTCATTATTAGTGTATAAAAGAGCGACAGATTTCTGTATATTAATCTTGTATCCTGCAACCTTGCTGCATTCATTTATTAGTTCTAAGAGTTTTTTTGTGGAGACTTTAGGGTGTTCTATATATAGTATCATGTCATTTGCAAATATTGACAGTTTTACTTCTTCCCTTCCAATTTGGATTCCTTTTGTTTCTTGTGTGATTGCTATGGCTAGAACTTCCAATACTACGTTAAATAGAAGTTGTGATAGTGGGCATCCTTCTTTTTCCTGATTTTAGAGGAAAGCCTTTCAGCTCTTCACTGCTGAGTATGATGTTAGCTGTGGATTTATCATAAACGGCCTCTATTATGTTGAGATATGTTCCCTCTGTATCCACTTTGATGACAGTTTTAATCATGAATTGATGTTGAATTTTGTCAAATGCTTTTTCTGCATCTATTGAAATGATCATGTGATTTTTTTATCCCTCCTTTTTTAAATGTTGTATATCACATTGATTCATTCACGGATATCTCTCTTTATCTTTAAATTTTGCCATTTTAATTATGATGTGTCTTGGTGTGAGTCTGTTGGGTTATCTTATTTGGGACCCTCTGTGCCTCCTGTACCTGGCTGTCTGTTTCCTTCTTCAGGTTTGCGAAGTTTTCAGCTATGATTTCATCAAATACAATTTCGACCCCATTGTTTTTCTTTTTGCTGTTCTGATTGTGTGATTTCCGTTACAGCAATTCCCCTACATACAAGAGTTCTGTTCCGAGAGCACATTTGTAACTCCACTTTATTCATAAGTCCAACAAAGTTAGCCTAGATACCCAACTAACACAATCAGCTATATACTGCTGCTTTTATGCTTGCTTCTGGACATCCTGGGCTTGAAATAAAGGTACTGTACTACTGTACTCTATACAGTACAATAAAGAACACAAAAGTACAACCACTTGTAGAGGATGCACACACGTGACAATGTACGCCAGACACGTGAACTAACTTACGTGACTGGACATGTGAATGCACATTCTCATCTTTGAAAGTTCACAACTTGAAGGTTTGTATGTAGAGGACTTACTGTATTCTATCTTCCAGAACATTTATGTGTTTTTCTGTATCACCTAGTCTGTTAACTCCTTCTAGTGTGTTTTCCATTTCAGTTATTGTATTCTTCAGACTGACTGGTTCTTTTTTATATTTTCTAGTTTCTTATAAAATTTTCACTGTGATTCTTTTCCCTAATTCAGTTAGCTTTCTTATTACTAATGCTTTAAACTCTTTATCTGGTAAATTATTTGTTTCATTAGGTTTTATTTCTGGGGTTTTCTCTTGTTCTTTTGTTTGAAACAAATTCCTGTGTCTTCTCATTTTGCTTAAACTTCTCTGTCTCTATGAAATTAGATGAAACAGTTACCTATCCCAGTCTTCAAAGTGGTTGGTGTCCTTGTGTAAGAGTGTAGACAGTCTGCATGTGCCCACTGACTTTGATGGTTGAGCTGGGTCTGAAAGTGAGCGCAAGTCATGTCTTCCCTCAGGGTGTGCCAGCAGCTATCAACTTGGTAGGAGGTGGGGCTAGAGATGGAGGGGCTAGAGAGAGCCAGGTGTTAGCCAGGATTCTCCTCTGCTCAGTGGACAATACCACTCTTCTGAGGGTGGAGGTGGGCCCCAAGTTGCTGTAGCAGAAGCTCTGAGCTGGCTCCATTCTCTCTATGTGTGTGTTCTCTCCTTCCTCTCAGCACTGACACTCTTGCCACAGAGAGGAACAGTGCTGGAGCAAGAGGTTCTGGAGTGTGTGCTCAGCGTGTGTCAGGGCACAGGCACGAGTCAGAGTTCTGGACCACTCCCAATCCTCTGCCTCCATGAGGGTCAGCAATGGCTGCCCTCTCCCTGTTCAGAGATTATGCCAGGTCTGAGCTGGCTCCATTCCCCACAACTGCATATTCCTGTTGGCCATGGCAGCCCTTGCCCTAGTGTGGAGCTGCACTGCAGAGCAAGAGCGGCTGGAGCGGGCACTTGGCACAGGTCAGGGCATGGGCTGTGGCAATCCTGGCATCAGTCATAGTTCCAGACCACTCCTGATCCACTGCCTCCATGAGCGCCAGCAGTGGCCACCCTCACCCTACGCAGATGCCATGTCACGTCTGAGCCGGCAGCCCTTGCCCCAGTGTGGAGCTGTGTCAGGGAGCAAACAGGGCCAGACCAGGCACTCAGCTCAAGCTGGGGCATGCTGGGTCAGTCAAACTGGCCAAAGTTCTGGGCAGTTTCAGCCTACTTCCTCAGTCTTGTTTTGAGAGCAAGCAAGCATGCACCCTCTTCTGAAAGGAGTCTAGATATCTTACTGCTCTGGTGTCAGGCCCACTGGTTTCCAAACCAGTGAAGGGAACTAGTCTTCCCGATGTGGGGCCCCAAGGCTGAGGCACCCAATGTATGGGTCAAACCACCCACTCCCCAGGGAGCATCTCTGAGCCTGTATAATCCCCCGCCTCTTTTTTGTCACGTCCCAGGGGTGCAGGCCCTGACCTGATTGCTTCTCTTCCCTTTCTACCCAATTCCATGTGGATCTTTCTTACAACCTCAGTTGTATGCATCTTTCTGTCAGTCTCCAGTTTGTTTTCAGTGAGAATTGCTCTACATGTAGATGTGTTTTTGCTGTGTTCGTGGGGGAGTTGAGCTGCATGTTTTCCTACTCTGCCATCTTGATCTCCCTCTGGGAGTGATACCACTTTGAAGGAGGTATTGTGATTTAGTCACTCAATAGGCCTCTCTTTTGGCTGATTTTACATGATAAATGAGGGGAAACCTATGTTTAAAGTCTGTGAAGCTAATCTTTTTTTCACGACTTTCAGGTGGATAGATGCAAGGAAGAAAATTTTTCTAAAAAATAAATGCATAAGTTTAAGACCTTTTTATTGTTAGGATATTGTTTAATCCAAATGGGATTAAATAGAGGGTAATCATATAGAATTTCCTCTCCTAAAACTGAATTATTTTCATATTTATTTTAGATTACTGACATTCCTAAAATGGTGCAAGTACAGAATTACAGAGACAGGAAAATGGATAAACAGGCAGAAAGGAACAGTGTTTGCATTTCCCCAATGGCAAATGATGTTGAACAACTTTTCATATGCTTATTTGCTATCTGTGTATATTCTTTGGTGAATTTTTTTTGTCTTTTGCCTATATTCTAACTGGATTTTTTTTTTTTTTTACTGTAGAGTTGTGAGAGTTTTTTATTTATTCTAGATACCAGTCCCTTGTAGGACATGTGATTTACAAATATTTACTGCCAGTCTGCAGCATAACATCGTTTTTTAAAAAGGCTATCTTTCCTTCATTAAATTGCTATTACACCTCTGTTGAAAATCAGTTGTGCAAAGTTCTTTTGGACTATTTCTGGATTCTATATTCTGTTCTATTCGTTTATGTGTCTTGATTACTGCAGCTATATAATAGGTCCTGAAATCAGTAGACAGATTCTCCCACCTTATTTTTCTTTCTCAAGATTATTTTAGCTATTCTAGTTCCTTTCTGTATAAATTTCATAATAATCTTGTCTATTTTTACAAAAAAATATTTCTGGAATTTTAATGGGAATTGTGTTAAACCTGTGTATTAATTTGGGAGAATTGACATTTTTTCTTATGTTTAGTCTTCCAGTCCATAAATATGGTATGTCTCTCCATTTATTAAAATCTTCTTTTATTTCTTTCATCATCATTTTGTGGTTTTCTGAATACAAGTTCTGCACATGTTTTGTTAGATGTATACTTGTTTCTTTTCTCTCTTTTTTTTGAGTGATTGTAAATGGTATTATATTATTAATTTTAGGGTCAGTGTGTTCACTGATAATATACAGAAATACAACTAGTATTTGTGTATTTATCTCATATCCCATGACCTTAACGAACTGACTTATTAGTTCCAGGTATTTTTGGTTTTGATTTTTAGATTTCTTGGTGTTTTCTATGTGAAATCATGTCATATGAAATATAGAGTGTGTTATGTCTTCCTTCATGATTTGTATGGCTTTTATTTTTCTTGCCGTATTGCACCAGCCAGAGCTTCCAGCCCTGTGTTGAATAAGAGTGGTAGGAGTGAATATTTTTGCTTTGTTCCTGACCTTATGGAGAAAACTCTTTCACCACTAAATATAATGTTAGCTATAGGTTGTACATGAATTTTTTTTTCAAGGTGAGGAACTCCACTCTACTCTTATTTTTCTGAGATTTAAAAATTCTGAATCAGGGTTGAATTTTGTGAAATTCTTATTCTGCATCAATTGATATGATATAATTTTTCTTTCTTAGCTTGTTAATATGGTGACTTTATAGATTGATTTTTGAATATTAAGCCATCCTTTCATCCCTGGAATATACTCCATTTGTTCATAAGGTAATATAATAATTTTTATATATTGCTAAATTTTGTTTGTTAATACTTTGTTAAGGATTGTTGTGTAAATATTCACAAGGAATATTGATCTGTAGTTTTCTTCTTTTGTACTGTCTTTGTCTAGTTTTTGTATGAAGGTAAAATGTATTGAGAACTGTTTCTCTTCTATTTTTCTGAGAAAGACTGCATAGAAATGATGTTAAATCTTTAAGTGTTTGGTAGCATTCTCCAGTAAAATCATATGGGCCTGTGTATTTCTTTTGGGAGAGTTTTTAAATTACATATTCTATTTCATTAATAGCTACAAAGATTTTCAAGTTATGAATTTCATATTGGTAAATTGTGGTAGTTTGTGTTTTTCCAGGAATTGGTCCATTTTGTTTAAGCTCCAAATGCATGTGTGTAGAGTTTTTTCCTTCCTCCCTCCCTCCCTCCCTCCCCCTTCCCCCTTTCTTTCTTTCTTTCTTTCTTTCTTTCCTTCCTTCCTTCCTTCTTTCCTTCTTTCCTTCTTTCCTTCTTTCTTCCATGTCTGCAGGGTCTGTAGTGATATTCCCTGTTACATTTATGATGTTGGTGATTTGTGTCTTTCCATTTTTTACTTTGTCAGTCTTGCTAATCTTGTTAATTTCTTTGATATTTTCAAAGAACCAGCTCATTGTTTCATTGATTTTTCTCTATTGTTTTTCAATTTCATTTATTTCTGCTTCTATCTTTATTTTTTTCCTTCCTTATGCTTGCTTTGGGTTTATTTTGCTCTTATTTTTCTATTTCTTAAGGTGGAAGCTAAGATTATTGAGACTTTCCATCATTTCTAATGTAAGCATTTAAGGCTACAAATTCCCCAGTATTGTTTTGTCTGTGTCCCACAAGTTTTGATATGTTTATTTTAATTTTGTTAGATTCAATGTATTTTTTAAAATTTCCTTGAGACTTGTTATTTGACCCATAGATTATTTAGAAATGTGTTGTTTAGTTTCCAACTGTTTGAAGATTTTTCTTTTATCTTTCTGTTAATAAGTTCTGGTTTGATTCCATTGTGACCAGAGAACATACTTTGTACTATTTCAATTGTTTTGTGTATTTGAGGTTTGTTTTATGGACCAGGATATGGTCTATCTTGGTATATATTCTGTGGATACTTGAAAAGAATGTGTATTCTGCTGTATCGGGGTGAAGTGTTCTGTAAATGTTGATTAGATCTTGTTGGTTGATGGTGTTGTTGAGTTCTTATATATCCTTGCTGGCTTTCTGCCTAGTAGTTCTATCAGTTATTGAGAAAGAACTGTTGATGTCTCTAACTGTAATTTTGGATTTATCTCTTTCAGTTATTTCAGCTTTGGCTTTACATATTTTTCAGCTCTGTTGTTTAGTGCATACACTTAGGATTGCTATGTATTCTTAGTAGATTGGATCTTTCATTATTATATAATGTCCCTCTCTGTCTCTGGTAATTTTTTTGCTCTGATGTTATTTTATCCAACATTTATAAAGCTAATTCTGTTTACACCTGATTAATGTTTGCATGATATACCTTTGCCTATTCTTTTATTTTCAGCCTCCCTATATTGTTATATTCAAAGTAAAGTGTCTGTAGATTACATATAGTTGGCCATGTTTCTTAATTCATTCTGCCAATTTCTGCCTTTTAATTGTTTTATTTAGACCACTAACATTCGATGTAATTATTGATATGTTAGGAACTAAGTCTGCCATTTTATTTTTTGTTATATGTTTGTTCTCTGTGGTCTTCATTGATCTGTTTTATTTTAACTGCCTTCCTATGAGTTTTACCTGAATATATTTTATAATTACACATTCATCTATCTGTTCTTGTTTTGAATGTATCTCTTTCTATAGTATATATGTATATAAAATCTCAGTTTACTGGTGTCATCATTCTACCAGTTTCATATCCCTTTATTTTCCACCATTTATAACCTAATAGTATGAAATATTTTATCTATCTGCATTTAGAACTACACCAGATATTGTTTGACTTTTGCTTCAACTGTTAAATATAATTTAGCAGACTGAAGAGGAGAAGGAAAGTCTATTGTATATCCTCATATTTTTGACACTATTTATTCTTCCTTCCTGATGTTCCAAGATTCCTTCCTTTATTTCCTTTCTGTTTAGAGTACTTCCTTAGCCATCCTTTTAGGGTAGATCTGCTGTCAACAAGTTGTCTTAGTTTTCCTTAATCTGAGGATATCTTGATTTCCCTTTCATTCCTGAAGGTTATTCCTGCTGGTAAAGAATTCTGAGTTGACATGGTTTTTATGTTTTTGTTTTTTGTTTGTTTGTTTTCAGCACTTGAAACATGTTGTGCCACTTCTTTCTGGTGTTTATAGTTTCTGATGAAAAAGCCACTCTAATTATTTTCCCCAGGGGGTCTTTTCTCTCTCATAGCTTCAAGATACTTTCTTTTTCTTTAATTTTTATAAGTTTGGCTATCATGTGTCTTGGTGAGGATTTCTTGGGGTATATTCTGTTTGGAAATTATTAAGCTTTTTAAATATATAGATGTATGTCTTTTGCTAAATTTGGGAAGTTTTCAGCCATTATTTCTTTAAGTACTTTTTCAGTCCTGCCTTCTTCTTCATTTCTGCTAAGATACTGGCTACATGGATGTTAGATCTTTTGTTACAGTCCCACAGATCCCTGAGGGTTTCTTCCTTCTTTTTTTCAGTTTATTTTCTCTCTGTTGTTCAGATTGCATAATTTAAATTGTTCTATCTTCAAGTTCACTGATTCTTTTCTCTGTTCCCTCCATTCAGCTCTTGAGTACAACCATTGAGCTTTTAATTCAGTTATTGTATTTTTCAGTTCTAAAATATGTTTGCTTTCCCTTTGTATTTTCTATTTCTTGGGTGAGACTATTTTCTCATTTGTTTCATGTGTGCTCATAATTGTTCATTGAAACACTTTGTTAATTGCTTTAAAATATTTATCAGATAATGCTAGCATTTTTGTTTTCTAGGTGTCATCACTTATTGTCTCTTTTAAAATTTTTTCATTCAGTTTGAAATCTTCCTGGGTTTTGGTACGACAAATGATTTTCAAATGAAACCTTGACATTTTGGATATAATGTTATGAGACTCTGGATCTTATTTAAGTCTTTGAGTTAGGTGGCTTCTTCTGTTCTGGCAGAGAAAGGAGGAGCACTCCTTTGTTCCTGCCAGGTGAGTAGAAGTCCAGGTTCCCTGATTGGCCTCTATTGACACCTGAGGTGGGGGCTCTTTATTACAATTGAGTAAGGGTGAGAATTATGGCTCCCCCAGTGCCTCTATTGGCTTCCCAGGCTTAGACGGTAGGAGTGCGTCCTTATTGTTCCCCAAGTAGCCTTCACTGACACCATGGTGTGAGGGCCTCATTAGCGCTGGGCAGTGGTGATTCTCCATTAGGCCTCCTCTGACATCATCCCACCAGGGACGGGGAGGGACATCTTATCACTGTGGTGGAGATCCAGGATCTCCATCACCTAGTCTCCACTGACATTGGGGCAGGGGTGGCTCATTACTATCTGGCAGGAATGGAAGTCCTGACTGTCTACTTGAGCTTCTCTCACATTACCACCATAAGGGGTTTTGAATACCTCATTACAGCCTGGCTAAATTGGCAATCCAAGTAAGCTCCCCACTCAGCCTTTGCTAGTATGGGTGAGGGTGGGGCTACAGTTTTTCTCTGTAGTGTTTGGCTATAGCAGAGCAGTTATTTTCTAAAAGTTTCCATTCTTACAAGGCTACCACTTTCCTGGTCCTTTGACTAGAGAGTGTTAGGCTTTGTTGGTTCTTCTTCTGTTTGTGCCCACTGGTATTTCTGGTATTGTCTGCTTCTTCAGCAACAAGTTTGGTATACATGAAGCTAAAAGAAAAAGCAGAGGACCTATCACCAAGTTTTTCTTTGCATCCCAAGTTCTCTAGTATGTCTGCCTTCTCTCTACATTTCAGAGATTTCATGTTTGCTTTATATATCATGTTCAGGCTTTTTACTTGCACTTAGTGAGAGGCACAGGCAAAAAAAAGTATGTCTACTGCATTTCCCAGAAGAAGTCTCCCTGTCCAGGCTAGCTTTACCATTTACATTCTCAGCAGTATTGTATGAGAGGTCTAGTTTCTCTACATCCTCTCCAGTATTTGGTGTTATTACTATTGTCTACTTCAGCTGTTCTAAAAGATGCATAGTGATATCTCATCATGGTCTTAATTTTCATTTCCCTGAGGGCTAGTGATGTTGAATATCTTTTAATGTGCATATTTGCACCTGTGTATGCTTTTTGATGAATGTCTCTGCATACCTTTTGCCCATTTTTCTATCTGATTCCAATTTAGCTTAGATTACCAGAAGACTGACTATTCGCAATTATTAACCCAATTTCTGTCAACAGTGCTGCGAAATAGAGAAATGAGACAACGTCACTTATTACCTACACCAGAGTTTCTCAACTTTGGCACTGTCATTGTTATTTTGGACTGGATAATTCTTTGTTGTGGGAAATTGTTCTGTGCATTGTAAGATATTTAGCAGAATCCTTGGCATGTAGCCATTAGATACCAAGCCCCCTTTGCTCTCTTCCTCTAGTTATGACAACCAAAACTGTCTCCAGATATTGCTAAAAATCATCTGGGGGTAAAATCATCCTCCATTGAGAACCACTGATCTACACTCACTTAAACCAATATTAGTATATGTATTAAATTCAAGATCTTCCATAGGCTCAATTTGACTCTTTTACACATAATTCAATCTTTTTTTTCTATAATGACTTCCTCCTCTGTGGTGCAACACCTCCTTCACTCCACCAGCAACTCTGTTGTACACCCCCACTCCTCTGACTGTTCCCCAGGCCTTCCTTCAAGTTGGTGTATTACAGATCACATGTAGTTCTATTAATACTATTTTTCTCTCATTTGCATGTTTTTTTCTCATTAAAAGGTCATTATCATGGTGGAAACCTGTTAGGGTGGCATAAAAAAGATTGTGGACAGTCCAGTCTTTACTGAAACTTTAACTCTACCTGATAAAGCTCCCACTGTGTTCTTGGCTCACTTCAGGTTTGTGATAAAAAAAATGCTTAACCTTCATGGTTTCATCTGTTTCTTCTCAATGTTTTTTCCATTTCTCCATAATTTCTTACTGACCTCTTCAGTTTCTCCTGAATATATCTCAACTCATTTTGTTTCTGCTAACTAAATTTGACGCTTTTTGCTCTTCTTTCATAATAGGCTATCTGAATTGCCCTCTTTCTGGTAGTACGTCCCATGTAGGATTATTTATATAAAAGAAAGGCCAGGATATAACCCAGTCACTCCTAAATGAAGGCAAGGATTTGTATCAATGTAATAACAAGAAATTCTCTTGTTTTTTGAAACAGGAAAGAATAAAAATGGAAATATGAACTGTATGTTGGAGGTATAATATAAATTGAGATCTAAGAGACATAAATATCTAAGAAAAAGGACATGCTTAGTGTATAAGGAAATCTGGCCAGGGTGACCCTATTTCATGTATATAAATGGACAGATAGGCATAACATGATAATAATCTGTAACTTGGCTACACAACATTCCTTAATGTGGACCTCGACCACAAGGGACAAAAAATGATTATGTTCGATTTCATTATTTACATTATTTTAAATACAGTATTTAGCAGAATAAGGATGTCAGATCATAATAATGGCCTCTCTTTTTCCTTTTCCTGTCTAGAATTGGTTGAGTAAATGTATCACATTTTGCTAAGAACTCAGCCATAAGATCACAGGAATATATCCTCCTAATCAATTAGAATTAACTCATTCTGTGCTGATGTACTTCACCTTCTTCATGTTAGAGTTGTAATACAAAAAGCATTGATATAAAGTGATTCAACCATTTATGAATTATCAGGTTTTTAATTTTCAAAAGATGTGAACATCTCTGATAATTCCAGGACATATTTTTATTTCAGTATTTAATTCCAATATTTTCCTAAGTCACAGAAGTCTAGATGTGATTAGGCATTACTTTTGTGTAAACTACAGAAATTGAAGGAATATTTTGCTATCCCAAACTTTATTGGTTGTTGGAATGTTTGCAATAACAGATAAAATTTTGTTGACCTTTTTAAAATTTTGACTTGACTTTTTTGGAGCCAGTCGTTTTCCCATTGGATTTGAGTAAAAGGTTAAGCTAGCTCTTCCATATAAATTATTACATATTGATGAGTCACATGGGTGTTGGGAATTTGACAAGTTGTGAGGTTTTCTTCAATATGTGACACTAGAAAATATGACACCCAAAACTAACTTGCAAGATGTATTTTTCTCAAAACATCTTACAATTTAGGAAATGCTCCATTTCAGCATGCTGCAAAACCTGCTTTAAAAAGCAATAGTTTTTAATTAATGCCAACTATTTAGTTTGAGGATGTCATATCTTTTGCTATTACTGTTCCTTTTGGTTACTGATAAACTTTTGTTTACAATTCTGCTTATTAGCACATCCGATTGGAAGAGAAGTTTTTTTAAAAAGTTGGAAATTTGAGTTAAACCATTACATTATTTTCTAACATCCCTGGTCAATTTGGGAGTGGAGATAGTGTGGCCTATGGACCAAATTACCAATCTGTAACACATGTGAATTTCATATTACATTATAGGTGACTTAGAATCAGCATAAGTGAACTAAATCAATGTTCATGATGAGCTATTGTAAGATTTTCCCTTAATATGCTTAGCAGCATCAGTAAAATGAATAAGAATAACATTGACTAAAACATAGTTTTATCCAGTTCTGAAAAATAGGAGTTATAAAAAAAGTTTTTTAGAAATATAAGGATGTACTGTATACAGGAGAGGACTGGCCCTCTATTGAAATCATTGACTTACCAAATTGAAATGTATAAATATGTATAGAAATATAATCCTTTATAAGATTAAGTTATAACTGGCATATGTGTGTATGTATGCATCTGTGTACATATGTCTATATTTGTATCTACCTATATCTTAGTTTTTTCTATTGGAAATATAATTTCTTAATTGTGGCAAGTTTAAAATGATCTAAGCCAAAAATTAGAATAAAAATTACCTTGTGTTCATATTGGCGCAAAGGAATCAGTCTCCAACTGTTTTCTTGGAGCAGTTAAGAAAAAAAACTTTTTTTTTAAATCAAAAGATGAGTTTTAAAGAACTCGAAGAGCACTTTAAAGTGTAAGTTGATCTAAAGAATTCTTGGAAATATTTTTCTATGGTAATAAAATAGGGAATGAAGCTGAGAACTTTCAACTAAGGGTTAAAAAAAAGTAAATTTAGTCATTTGTATTGTTGACTTGTTTATTTAAGTATAAAAGTCTATATATATATATATATATATATATATATATATATATATATTTACATAGATATTTTCTAATTGCTCTACTCCCATTGCTTCTTGTATCCTGTTTCTTCTTTTAGGCCAACCTTTTTTTTTTCCTTATATAACTTACTTAGTTCTTTTATCAAGGGTCTTAAGAGTCACCAGCTATCTGTCTTTATTTAAAAATATCTTAAATAGAATTTTTGTTTTAAATGATAGCATAGATGGGTATTCAAGTCTCTTGATTATTTTCCCACACCAGTAAACAAGTTCTATTTGGTTATTTTAAAGCAACTTCTTTTGTCTTAGTTTTTATTATTTTTTTCTTTCACTATGCTCTCTATTTCTACTTATATGCCTTCAATCCTTTCAAGTATACTAATTTTGTGGTTCAATTAATATTAAGTTCTTGGAGGCAAATCCTCTAGTTTATTGTGACTATTGAATTTATTTCATGGTGGATCATTTCCTTTCATATTTTTTAATTTTGAAATTTTAGCCTATTTTTAAAGAGATCTGTACCTACTGACTTGTTGAAAGATGGCTAGAATTTCTTTTTCTAGGTGAATTCATGATTTCACTAGTCCAAGACAAGTTTTTACATTTTGCCCCTATAAAATCAAATTCCATAGATCCACATATAGTACAGGCCTAGAGTTGGGTTTCTTAAAGTAAGCCACCTTATCTTGTCTTCTCTTGTCTTATCTTGTCTTGTCTTGCCTTGAAGTTGAAGCAAAGGCAAGTTTTGGTGTTACTTTCCTGAGCTGGAGAGTAGGGTATTTATAATCCTTCTTTTCATGAGAGCCAGCACATAAAGACTCTAAGGTTTATGCAAAAATCTCTGTTCCAACCTGCAGTCTCACCTGGGTTCTAAATCATGTTCTTCAGTCTGTGTAGATGTTAAAAACTGCAGAGCCTAACCATTAGAATTTATGCCATTCAAACATTCCTCTGTGGCTATAGAGTTATCCACTCAAAATTTTACCGTTTTAGCTTTATTTCTTCTTCCTTTCTACCCCTGAATATTTCCTTTTCTTTCATGTGTCATTATTATATTGTTTCATATTTTTCTTGTATCACCTTGTTAATTATACCTTCTTTACTCTTCTTTTAATGGATAACTTAGAGATTACAAAATATATGTTTGACTTATTGAAATATAATACATATTATTACTTTTAATACTTTTAAAATAATGTAGAATCCTAAAACATATAGTCTCCATTTACCATTCTCTGACCTTTTGCATTATTGTTGTCATGCATTTTAATTTTCCCTATATTTTAAACTCCAAAAGACATTACTATTAATGTTATTATTAATTTTTAAAAATATTTACCCACATATTTATATTTTCCAGTAGTCTTTATTTCCTCCTGCATTTCTGTGTTTACATTTAGCTTGAAGGACTCTTCTAGGGTATATTATTACAGGCCTCTTATAAACCAATTGCTTTAGTTTTCCTTTGATAACATCTTTATTTCACTTTCATTGCTGAAAGATATTTTTGTTTGATATGGAATTTTAAATTGACAATTATTTTCTTTTAGCACTTCAAACATTTCTTTCCATTATCTTCTGGCATATGTTATTTCTATTGAGAAGTCAGCTTTCCGGCTGATTGTTTTAATGTCTTCTCTCTCTAGCTGTCCTTTGATTATTAATTGTCTTAGGTATTTAGCAATTATATTATGGTTTTTGGTATTTATCCTGCTTGGTTAAATTTCATGCATCTGTAAATAAATCTTTTCCATTGATTTGGAAAATTTTCCTGCTTTCTTTGTATAATGCTTTTGTCCCATTTTCTCTGTCTTGTCTTTCTGGAACTCCACTTTCACACATATTAGAAATTTTGAGTATATTCTACATTTCTTTTTGCTCTTTCTTTTTTTAAGTTTCATTCTTCTGTGTTTTAACGTCAGTATTTTCTATTGACTTGTCTTCCAGTTCATTAATTCTGATTTCATTTGTATCTAATCTACTAAAACTTAGTGTTCTTAATCCAGATATTGTATTTTCAGTTCTAGAATACCCATTTGATTCTTCTATATAGATTCCAATTCTTAATTATTTTGCTTCTAATCATTTTCTGTATTTTTATTCTGTTTATCTATTTTACTGGACATATTCAATACTAATAGTTGTTTTAAGTATGTCTTGGCTGCTTCAAAATGTGGATTATTAACTGGTCTGCTCCTATTGTCTATCACTTTATTATATGCCAGGCATTGTATATTTAAAATCCACATACTCTCTAGCTGATATTCTCTTCTACCAGAGAGGATTAAATGTCTCCTCTGTTAAGAAGGTGGAAATTAGGATATGATAGGGTTGGAGGGTTTATCAATTCAACACAATCAAGGATTAGGTTGTGTTGAGAGTAGGTTGCAGTTTTGATCAGATTTAATCTATGAGTGGGTCACCCTGATTCCTAGGGCATGGCCACCAGGGATTTCAAGTGAGAGCCTGATGAATCTTTGTCTTTTCAGCTCTGAAACACCTCAGGAATTACATCTGCCTAAGAGAGGATTAACCTTAGCTCTTTAGCCTCACACTCTATGGAGCTTCAAAGTTTCGTCTTGAGGGGGAAACTGACCTTGTGTTTGATGTCCTCAGGTCTCCAATTTTATCATTCCGGCCCTACACAAATGCGAAAGTTTCCATTGTTTTCAATGTATCTCAGAAGCAGCTTCTGCCAGATCCGAATCTGGATTTTCAGCGTCCAGTTATGCTCAACATTGGTATGAGTCCTTAGGGAAAACTACCTGTAGATTCTTAAACTGAGTATCAACTCACAAATTCCAGGGATTTTGTCTCTTCTTTGCTTTTTTAAAATTGTCTCCTCCTCCTGATGGGTCTTGGTTTTCTCAGTACCATGAAACTATAGGATATTTCACTCTTCCCACAGATTTCAGTTTAGCTCTTTTGTCTTCCATTAACTTCAGAATTCAAGGGATGTCAAGGGTAGGGGAAGTGACTTTTTGTTTAAGGTCCCGTTAGGTCTCTCCAATTTTGTCACTGCAACTTCTGTGATTGCTAAAAGTTTTTCTTGTTTTTCTTTTTACATCAGTGGCCCTGAGGTTATGTCAAGCCCTTGTTCTTAACATCTAGCCTGTACCTAGAATCAGCAGATGATATGGGGGAAAAAATCATCTAACAGCTTACCTTACTTTTGGATACTTTGCCCCTCTGTGGAAATTGAGTCCTTCTAGTTCTCATTACTTCTACAGCTCTCTGATACTTTTAACATTAAATTTTTTCTGTAATGTCAGCTTTTCTAATTGTTATAAGCATAAGTATTGACATAGTATATCTTAACTGGAAGCAGAAGTCAGTTTTTCTATATATCAGTATTTCATCTATATCGTTGGCATGTGTTTACAGACAGAGAGGGATCTGTTTAGGTATACCATTGTTGACATTATTATCAACAAATATTTTTGTTGAAATTTTAAGCTATGTAATTTACTAAATGCTTGATATAATCTACAGACGTATCTTGGAGGCATTGTGGACTAGGTTCCAGACCACTGCGACTAAGTGATATCTCAGTAAAGTGGATCACACAAATTTTGTGGTTTCCCAGTGCACATAGAAGTTATGTTTATACTATACTATGGTCTACTAAGTGTGTAATAGCATTGTACATGCCTTAATTTTAAAATAATTTATTTATAAAATATGCTAACTGTCATCTGAGCCTTCAGTAAGTCATAATCTTTTTACTGGTGGAGAGTCTTGCCTTAATATTGATGGCTGCTGACTGATCAGTGTGGTGGTCGCTGAAGGTTGGGTAGCTGTGACAATTTCTTAATATAAGGCAATGAAGTTTGCTGAATCAGTTGACTCTCCCTTTCACAAATGAGCTCTCTGTAGTATGCAATGCTGTTTGATAGCATTTTACCCAAAATTGGAGTCAAATCCTCTCAAGCCCTGCTACTGCTTTATCAACTAAGTTTGTGTGATATTCTGAATCATTTGTTGTCATTTCAACAGTCTTCCTAGCATCTTCACCAGGAGTAACTTCCATCTCAGGTATCCACTTCCTTTGCTCATCCATAAGAAGCAACTCCTCATTCATTAAACTTTTATCATGAGATTGCAACGATTCAGCCACATTTTCAGGCTACACTTATAATTCTAGTTCTCTTGCTATTTCCACCACATCTGCAGTTACTTCCTCCACTGAAATCTCGAACCCCTCAAAGTTATCCATGAGGGTTGGAATCAACTTCCTCCAAATTCCTGTTAATGTTGATATTTTAACCCTTTCCATGAAACATGAATGTTCTTAATGGCATCTATAATGGTGAATCCCTTCCAGAAGTTTTCAATTTACTTTGCCCAGATCCATCAGAGGAATCATTATCTATGGCAGCTATAGTCTTATGAAATGTACTTCCTAAATAATAAGACTTGAAAGTCGTTATTACTCCTTGATCCTTGAGCTACAGAATGAATGTTGTGTTAGCAGGCATGAAAACAACCTGAATCTCCTTGTACATCTCCATCAGAACTCTTGGGTGACCAGGTGCATTGTCAATGAGCAGTAATGTTTGGAAAAAAACTTTTTTTTTTGAGCAGCAGGTCTCAACAGTGGGCTTAAAATATTCAATATACCATGTTGTAAACAGGTGTGCTGTCATTCAGGCTTTATATTTCATTTATAGAGCACAGCCAGAGTAGATTTAACACAATTCTTAAGGGCCTTAGGATTTTCAGAATGGTAAATGAGCATTGGCTTCAACTTAAAGTCATCAGCTGCATTAGCCCCTAACAAAAGAATCAGCCTGTTCTTTGAAGCTGCGAAACCAGGCATTGACTTCTCTCTAGCTATGAAAGTCCTAGATTAAGTCTACCATCTTATATGAGCATGGTTCTTGTCACCCCAAAACAAATACAGTATAACATCAAAGATCACTAAAATCATTTTGTAGATAGGGACAATTGAGGTTTATAAACTAACTATCCTAAGATCAAACAATTAATGATTGGTGAAGTTGGGATTTTAATTCACACTACTAAACCACACAGCCTTGCACCAAATCCTTATAGGGTATAGGGCATTATTATTGCTTTTAGCTATTTTCTAACTCTATAGGCATTTGATTTTCTACTCCAAAATAGGATCAATCCCTAAGCTGTTGTTACCAAGTTTAATACAAGTTTAATAATACCACTCTTATTTTAGGTGTTTGAAAATATATTGGCATGTCATATCAGTACCATATACAATCTAAGCATTTGTGTAGCAAAATTCCTGATACAAATGCACTCAGTATTTAGAAAATGGACCCAACATGCATCATTGTCAACTAAGTCTCTGTTCATGCTGATTTCTGATGGTTTTGCAGAATATTGTGTTAGTTTTTAGGGCTAATGAGTTTGGCTTAATTTCTTTACCCCTCTCAGCCAAGTCTTTCCACAATGTGACTTCTCCCATGGGGTCCTTGCTAATAAATATTTTAATTGAACTGCTTTATTAAAATGAGTGTCTATATGATCATCTAGACACCCCACAGATGTGAGGAGAGATTATGAGTTTAAATGAGATTGGGGTAGGCAGATCCAGATTCTATCCTGATACTGTATTATCACAAACTCTGATAATAAAGAAAGCCAAGTTCACAGAAGATTAGTAAACATAATGAAATGAAACTTTAAGTACTTGTTAAGTTTGCTTTCAGCAAACCATCAATATTTATTAAGCATGAGAAATTGGCACAATTTCCAAGCAGAATGTTATTAACCACATATTAATTTCAGTTGCTATGTAACTTGATCATTCACTGATTTTATTCAGCTAGGTAGGTCATTGTCTATTTTCTTATCCCTATAAAAAATGATCTTCCATCCATATTTCATAAAGTAATCAAAATTGTTGCTTCCATTTCTGTTTAGAATAGAATTTTCCCTTGTTTCTTTGGTTTTTCCCTGACAGCCACAACTATTCACAATTCATTTTATTTTGAATAATATTTATCCTTTTATAATTTGTTTTGAATTTTTATATGATTTAATAATTGTTTGTATAACTGTATTATATAAGTTGCAAAAGAGTATTTGCCCAACAAATCAAAAATTTAAGAAGGAACAAGAAAACCTCCTTAAAAGAAATTTTCAGGTCTTCTTATACTTCTAAAAGTTTTTCTTACCATATTCATTCTCTATATGTAATTAAATCTAAATAACATTTAAATATAATTATATTAAGATGCTGTATTTAATTCAAACCTTGCAATAGTCATGGATGTCAAAGATTTCATATTCTAAGAGAAGAACAAAATAGTCATAGAATAATATTAAGACCTTCCTCTATTCCTAAACCAAAAGCAGGTTATTACAACTTGAGAAAAGGAAGTTGAGATCTCTCTTAATTTAAATGACATCTCACTTGATAAAGAATTCAAAACTTGAGGTGGTAAAAGATGAGGGAAGAGAAAGGAATAGATGTAATTGCAATGAAGTAAACCAAGACTTCTTTTTCTTGGGAAGGTACAAGGAAGAATCTAAAGATGATTCAGTTAGTTCTAGAAAAGAGGTGTCAATGACAAAATGATGAAATTATATCTCTCTTCATAAATACTATTTCAATTTAAGCAACAATAAAGTTGTTTACAAATAAATCCTTTTAAAATCACTATCATTTTGGGGCAGCTGATTAATCTGAAAATAAAAACATCCATCAAAATTTTATGAAATCTTAAGAATATTGGAGTTTATTATTAATTTTATTTGTACCCCATCTTTTGAACATTATGAAGAATCCAATCATAAAAGAAATTGGGCAAATATACCATTTAATACTTGAGCCTGGTAAATTGTCCCATTTTAATATAGTTAAATCAAATTTTTTTAGACTTTCTTTGAGTCATAATAAGAATATCTTTTTACACTGTGAGCTTCTACAATTGCCTTTTAACACTGGCTATGATTCCCCTCATCCACATCTGGCTCCAATCACCTTTTAAACTTGCTAAAATCATAGTAATAATAAAGATAAATTGAGTACCCCTAAATACAGCATGTTTTGGTTTCCCAAATTTAGTTCACTCTTTTTTTTTTTTTTTTTTTTGTGGTACGTGGGCCTCTCCGTGCTGTGGCTTCTCCCGTTGCGGAGCACAGGCTACGGATGTGCAGGCTCAGCAGCCACGGCTCATGGGCCCAGCCGCTCTGAGGCACGTGGGATCTTCCCGGACCGGGACATGAACCCGTGTCCCCTGCATCAGCAGGCGGACTCTCAACCACTGCGCCACCCGGGAAGCCCCTAGTTCACTCTTAGAATGTGTTCTGCTTCCATTCTTAGTTTGGGGGAGGGAGGGAAATTCCTAAATGCTTTCACTCCTCTGGTCACTGCTTTCCTGTCTCTCAAATTATATTCTTGTGAGCTTTTTTGCAATTTGAAAACATCTGGGAATATTTCAATCCACCTAGAATTTGATCCACGAAAAAGAATAGACCAGATAAATGTCCCTCCCAGGAATTTCCTTGGGTCCTATGAAGATGTGCCTAATTCTTTCCTTCTCAAGTGACCTTTGGGTCACAAAATATTCCTTATCTTTCCTCTCAGGGTAATAGTTATCTACTGCTTTATATTTTTTTGATTATATTACAATATAATTCTTCATAAAACT
This sequence comes from Mesoplodon bidens, assembly GCF_964165515.1. Classification (NCBI taxonomy): domain Eukaryota; kingdom Metazoa; phylum Chordata; class Mammalia; order Artiodactyla; family Ziphiidae; genus Mesoplodon; species Mesoplodon bidens. The sequence continues at coordinate 97,603,450 of NC_138178.1, forward strand.
AAAAGGTCCCCAGAATGGTGATTTTCTGTCTGCACAGAGATTTGGCTAGCCATAGATAAATGGTAGACTTCTTTCAGTAAAAAAAACCTAAAAATTAAATAAATACCATCTCTTTCACCTATTTCTCCTGCCCCCAATTCACACAAATCCCAGTCTGTGGTAGCAACTTTGTGAGGCTCAAGGCACAGGGTTAGATGAGGCACAAGACCTACTCATGGGAACCCTACCGTGTAGATGTTGACAAGTCGCCTAGATTCCTGTGCAGTTGGCTGAGGAGAACATAAATTCTAGCCTCAGTGCCACTCTAAAGATGCTGTTTCTTTTCTCTGTGGCTCCAAGTTAGTCTCCCCTACCCAGAGGCAGCAATAGGGGATTTTTCCATTGAATTGTTTCATACCAACAGATCACGTGTTTTACCAAAATGCTATGTGATATATGTCTATATCTATATATAGATATAGATATATATAGTACTTTGACTTCTGTTCTTTTACTCTGAAAGCTCAGAATATAACCACTGTGTTTAATTACAGTTGCTTGATCAGAAAAAGGGAATTTCATTGGAAGGACCTTTTCACAGGAGTGTACCTGAGTCTAATGAGTCTAATAGGTGGAAAGCCAGGTCAAATGATGTGAGATACTCTAGGTCCAAAGTCAGTAATCACAGCTGTAGACTCCACTCTGCCACAAAGTAGGAATGCATCTGCGGTTTGCCAGGTCTCTGTTTCTCATCTCTGTGTGAAGGATACCTCTTAGCTCAGACACTGTCTGATTAGAATACTAATTTCAAGCATCATTTGCAACTGCAGAAATTGCAATTAGAACATAGGTTTTCTCCCTTATAAATGGAAATTTTAGAATCAGATCCAGTTAAAGGAACAGAATTCTGGCAGGAGAGTCTTCTAGAATCTCTTCCTATTGAGTTTGTCCTTCATCAGTGCAAGTGTTGCCTTTGAGGCTTTCTGGGCCCAAGAGGAATTTTGGGCACAAAGCTTTGAGCTTTAGAGTCCCTGTGAGTGTTGGGAATTGCTGGGAATTGTAAAGTGGTCCAGGAGGAGAGAAAGCCTGCTTAGAGTCAGGAAGCATTTCCATGTAAGCATATCTAGCAAACTGCCCAAAGAAATCTCAAAGAAAGAAACATAAAACTCTAAGGGTCTAGGATTTGTTATAATTTCTTTTCTCATTCTATATAAATATTGCCTTTCATACCTAATTTTGTATAAGTACTTGATATTCTTTTCCTTATAGCGGGCCCCCAAAATTATAAGTTTTGGTCCCACAAAACCTGAATCCTCCACTACTTACTCTGTTTTTTGCAAGTAGGAAATTACAGCATCCATTTTATAGTTAAAAATATGCTGAATACTAGGTACCAGTGGAAGGGCTTGTTGTGTCACCAGCATCAGACTGCCTCCGAATGTAACTGATCATTTAGGAGCAAGTGGATTTTGGATTTTTTTTTTTTAAGATAGTAGGGGATAGAAGATGGCCTATTGATTCTGAATTATCTCAGCAATCTGGCTTGATGTAAATTTACCTGGCCCAAAAGTACTTAATGCTAATATTTAATCCAAAATGTATATAACTCAGTGGCTTTCAAATATTTTTTAATGCAACTTACAGGAACATGTGTTAGATGGTTGCCATTACCCATTGTCTTAGTCCGTTTGAGCTAATATCACAAAATACCACAGACTGAGTAGCTTATAAACAACAGAAATTTATTTCTCAAGGTTATGGAAGCTAAAAATTTCAAGATCAAGGCATTAGCATGGTCAGGTAACAGGTAACAGGTAACAGGTCAGCCCTCTTCCTGGTTCATAGCCAGTGTCCTCTCACTGTGTCTTCACATGGTGGAAAAGGCTAGGGAGCTCTCTGGAGCTTCTTTGATAAGGCACTAATCCCATTTATGAGGGCTCCACCCACCTACTACTATCATCTTTGGGGGCTGGGATTTCAGCATATGAATTTGGGGGTGACACATTCGGACTATGGTACCTTAGATGGATTTCACAACTTGCTAATGGGTGATAGATTTTAGTTTGAAAAACAGTGCAAGAACACATTGACTCCAACTGAATTTTTTGTGCAAGGAATACATGGACATGGGGAAATGGACTAATCTAGTTGTCCTTCCTTATCCAATCACTTTTCACAATGAGAAATAGGACTTGCTGCTCCAAAGGGAAACTAACCACTGACAATAAGGAGAAATCAGTCATTCAGTGTACTGATGAGATTGTCATTGGTTTGTTGATTCATTTATTAATTGGGAGTGAGCCTTTCCATGACTTTTACTGCCCATTTTACACAGGTGCCTCTCACTGGTTCATTGGCTACATTGTCTAATCATCCACAGGAGGCTAATTTAAATAGCTATGCTATTGGTGATTAAGCCATCAGTTGATGATGGAACCAGTGGTTGTTAGTGTAAATTTCCCTCCAAAGATTTTTTTTCACAAAGTATTTAAATATAGAAACTAGCTCAAGTTAGTGATTAAGAGACTCAGTACACTGGATAAAGAGTGGTATTCTTCCACAATATACAATTACTGAGAACAATCAGCATACGTTAGCTAAATTGCACATCTTGTGAAAAAAGAATATAGAGAATTGAATGAATACTCAGTGTCTTTGCTAGAACTATAGACTTTTACAGGGCTTCTTTTTGTATCCTATCATTCCAAAAATGAAATTCATCAGTAACTTTAAATGCAGTGAGCCTCAGAACAAGAATTCTTGATTCAAATCTACCTTGTCATTTAGAGTTAACTGGTCTAATCAAAGAAGCTTAATATAGATATTAACTGGCAAACTAGATTTGCAGATGCACTTTCAGTTATGAATTTAGTGCAGCAATTTCTTTTTATCTGTAATGGGGTTATTTATCAAATGTCTGCCACGTGTGGGAATTTGGAAGTACCAGGAAGCCTCATGCTGTATTGAGGCCTTTAAAATACAAATCTGGAGAGTTTATTTGTAACCACTTTTTAATGTTTTTGCAAAATGTATAGCAATCATTGTAACAGCCATTGGAGGCAAGCATCTGTTAAGCAGTTATTTCCATTTCGTGGAAGAGGTGATCAATGACCCTTTCAGTAGATTTCCTTGGTAAGAGGAAAGTTCTGTTCACTTACTACGTTATATGAAATACCTTAGCTTACTGAGCATGATGCGGTCTTAATGAATGTGTATTCTTGAGGGTGTGGGTAAGTAAGGAAAATGGTCATATAAATCCTTCACTATTATGTGAGCAGTTCCTAATCTTCCTCCCATCACCTGGACCTGCTGAGAACCACTCCTTGAGCACTTTATGCTTCAACAATTTGCTCCTCTGCCAAGTGACCAGGTCAATGCCTGGTCCTGTTTTCCCAATGCCTGTGAATCTTTCTTCCGATTATGTTTAGGGAAGCCCTCTAAAGAAGATGCAGGTATTCAGTGTAAGTCTCACTTGCTCAATCCTGTCCACACTGAGAGAGGCAGGATATGATTCTCACATGGATGGATGAGGAAACAAAAAGGTTGGGGCTGGTAAGGGTGAAAATAAACATTTATGCTTATTTAGATCACTATTTAGTGCTGTTGTCCTGGACACTATGTCAGACTTTTTCCTGGATAGCATCTCAATTAAACTTTAATTGATTTCCCAAAGACAGTGAGGCTCAGAGAAGCAAATCACTAGCATGAGAGTTACTAAGCAGCTGAGTCAGAATCAAGAAATGTATCTGAAGATAAACTTCATTACAACATGCTCTCAGAGGTCCCAAGTTAATCTGGGGCTGATCCAGGACTAGATCCCTAGCTCATACCTTCCTGACCAGTGTTCTTTTACTAGACTATGCTGCATCATAACAGAGCTACAGCTCTATCAACTCAGAGCAAGAGCAAGATTGTCTTCTCAGTATGGGCACTTGACTAATGTAGTAGCTTAGGTGAAGGGTCCAGAGCTTTCCAGTGAGAAGCCAGTCATTCAGTTAGTCATCCAGCCACATGTTCATGACACAGCAAACAGGGGGGTCTGAGTCAATCAAAATCAGTTCTCCTTTCACAAATATAACCAAGTGTTGTTGCCATCAGGGAAAAAACTCGGCTTCATTAATTAACAAGTAGCTGTGGTGGTTGATTGATGACTGAGCAAAGCAGTCTTGCTTACTTACTCTACAGATGGAGCTTTTTCATTGTGGTCATGACTCTGAGTGTCTTCGGGGCTTATTTTCAAGAGCTCCAAGCTCAACTGCACTGTGTTGATACTCCAGCACAAGACTGTTCTAATCTGTGATTACTTACAAAAGATTTGAATGGCTGTTGTCTAGATTTCCTTTCTCTGAACAGTACTGAGTCTCTGCTGTATGGTAACCATTGCTTTCTAGATCAAGATAGATGTCAAAAGAAATAATTTACCTCCTCAAAGCCAATTCAATTAAATGATTATCAGCTACCTACTGCATGCCAGGTATAGTTATAGACCCTAAGGGGGCTACATAGATGAATATGCAGTTTATCAAGGTAGGAAAACAGGTGCACAGATAACTCTAGTGTAATTCACACTGTGCTGTAGTAAAGGTTCAGTATAGGGATGGCTACTTTTTGTTAGGAGAATCAGCAGTATATTTGGACACATTTGATCTGGCTCTGGAAGACACACAGAGGACACATTTGATCTGGTTCTGGAAGACAAAAAGCATTTAAATAGAGAAGTGCTCTGGATGACAGGGCAGAGACAAGAAAGAGCATTACAGTCAGGCTGGCAGGCAGCACAAGTAAAGGTAAGTTGACATGAAAACACATGGTTAGTGTGGTTACAAGTAACACCATACTGAGAGATGAGGAAAGGAAAGGCAATGGAGATTCAGAGGCAGAGAAATCTAGAAAATTTTGTGAAACAAGATTGCCAAGCTGCTAATGAGATGCACCTTCATTTTACAGGAAATGAGAAGCTTTTATAAATTTATAAGTAAAGCAGAGAAAAGAAGATTGTTTAGGACATACAGCAGTTTCAAGATGTCAGTCGATTAAGAAATAGAAAGTGATTCTACCCACCTCAAAATAATGCCTAAGAAGAGTTTAAATAAATGTCACCTAGATTTCTGTGGCAGTGAGTTAATTTTAACCGTGGATGTCAATACTCCAACTCACTATTTGAAATATACACCCCCTTCAGACTTCTGTTTATGTAGCAAATGTGTGAGAAGGTAATTTTATCTGAAATACTTGCTGGGGAGAAAGATAGCATGAAGGTACATCTTTCTTTGCACTAATAAAGATGGTAGAACAAGCAATTTCAGCCATGCTGTTTTGAAATCATAATCTCTTAGCATGATTCTAAGAATTAAATTTGGAAAGTATAGATCTAGAAACAGTAAGTGTCAGGTGCAATGCAAAAACTTTCTTCGTCTTTCTGAATTACAAGTGCTATTTGAAGGAGGATGTTACCCTGCCTTTGCATTGCCTACTTTATAAAACCCAAGATTCTGAAGACTCATAGAACTTGAGCAAGAAGACAACAGAAAACATAAACAGCAAAAGATGAGGTATAATGAGTTCATCCTTAACTTTATTGTCTTTGAGAGGCAAATAAGTTGGTCATCTGGATTCCTTTAGCTCTATGTTGACCTGGCTATTTTAATTATGTACATTTCTTAATGTGACTGTTTTGTGAATGTACTGAATTTTCTATACTCTTTGCAGTATAATGTGCAAGTATACCCATATTATCATAGGGCACATTTTCAATCCTTGTCTTTTTTATTTACTCTTGGCTTAATTAATTTTAATCCTTCATTGGTGCTTTAAATTCCTTAAGTGAGAATAATGCAAACTAGGGTGATTGTCACCTTTTTATTAGCAAATGTGAAACATGTGTAACTCATAATCACCTGGTTGTTCTTAGCCCCGGGCATCTGGAGAGCCTTTTCACGATTTCTGCTCTCCTCAGGCACTTACCAAAGGGAATGCAAGATTCAGTCGTTTTAACTCTATGAATCAAGTCCAGATTTGATTATTAAGGTTTCCTATTTCCTACTTGCTGTCACAAACCCATCCTGGAATTTAATTCACCTACTAGACATTTTAAGCTAAATGTTCAAATGAAAATGGCCAAACACTAACAAAGACTTCCAACTGGAGAATGATGTGAGATTGTGTCAAGAACTCAATATCATGTTTGTTTAGAGGGAGGCAAATTGCGGAATACTGATAGTCTGTTGTAATGAATCTGAGAATTAAATCCTCTTCCATACATTCCACAAAATTCTATAGCTGTAGACACCTTTGTGGGTATACTGATTACAAACATGTAATCCAGGTGCGTTACAGAGAGAAACTATTTCTCCCCTTGGTCCAGCTAAAAGACAGCAGTAGTGGGCAGGAAAGAACAGCTTAATTAAAATTCTTTTACTTTTTAAATATTTATTTATTTATTTATTTATTTATTTATGGCTATGTTGGGTCTTCATTGCTATGCGTGGGCTTTCTCTAGTTGCAGTGAGCAGGGGCTACTCCATTGCAGTGTGTGGACTTCTCATTGAGGTGACTTCTCTTTGTCATGGAGCATGGGCTGTAGGGCGGGAGGGCTTGAGTAGTTGTGGCTCACAGGCTCTAGAGCACAGGCTCACTAACAGCGCCTGGACTTAGTTGCTCTGTGGCATGTGGGATCTTCCCAGACCAGAGCTGGAACCCTTGTCCCCTGCATTGGCAGGCGATTCTTAACCACTGTGCCACCAGGGAAGTCCCTATTCTTTTAAATAAGAGTTTATTTCTTGGATCATTGGTGACAGAGAACTATGGGAAATTATTGAATTGCTGACTCTCAAATGATTATTTGAATAATCATTCAAATGTAACAATAAATAAAAGAAATCTCTAAGTTTCATTCTTTTTTTGTTGTTTTTGTTATCAGTGCTTGGGGTGCTCTTCACACAGTCATCTTCTTCTTGTCATCACATTGTGACCTCCTCAGATAGACGCCCTCAACCACAATCTACTGTGGCCCTATGCCACTGTCTCTATTGCACTATCTTCTCCTCTTCATAACAGTTACCACTATCAGATGTTTTCTTAGTTATGTACTTATATATTAGTTACCACCTCTCTCCACTGTAGGGTGTAAGCTCCATGAAAGCAGGAATGTTTCTGTCTTGTTCACTGTTGTATTCCCAGCCCCTAAATCTGTCTGGGGTGAGGTCTGAGCTCAATTATCATCAGGGTACAATTTTGATGAATTTGGTATTTATTGCACATGGAATATAGGAAAGTTTTGCTTTCATTAATGAAAGTGTGTGTTTTTCAGAATATGAGCTTTTTAAATCCCTTTGAAGTAGAGATGTTTATGTGAAAGTGTTAGGAGTAAGAAAATATTCATGTGTGTTTTTGCTCCTGTATTGTAACCATTCTGCTATGGTCTGAATTGTGTGCCTCCCTCCCCAAATTCATACACTGAAACCCTAACCCTAAATGTAACTGTAGTTGGAGATAGGGTGGGGCCCTAATCAAATAGGATTAGTGTCCTTATAAGAAGAGACACCCAGAGAGCTCACTGTCTCCACCATGTGAAGACAAAGCAGCCATCTGAAAGCCACAGAGGGAACTGCCACCAGAAACTGAATTTGCTAGTAAACTGAATTTGCTAGTAAGTTGATATTGGACTTCCCACTCTCTAAAACTGTGAGAAAATACATTTCTGTTGTTTAAGTCACCCAATCTATGGTATTTTGTTATGGCAGCCCGAGAAGACTAATACACATACTAATCAACAACTAATTGTTTTAATGAGTTTATTAGGAAATTTTCTATTTTTCATACTATATTGTTCAGGTCTTGTTATGTTTATGTCATTGACAGCATTACTTGAAATGTGCTGGTGATGGGAATGAGGAAGCAGTTTAGTAAGATCAAAGCTGAAATTTCCACAATATAAAGCTTTTCCTTCTACAAACTTCTTCATTTTTATGTGATAGGTTCCCAAAATAGATGGCATTGTTTGGACAAAGAACAAGGAACAAGCACCTTACTTGTCATTATATTACTGCTACTTCCATTTTATTTTATTTTATTTTATTTTTGAATTTTATTTTATTTATTTTTTTATACAGCAGGTTCTTATTAGTCATTCCATTTTAGATTAGTCAAGGGTATAGTCTTCAGGAGAAGATGTATCTTCAAATGACATAATAGTTTGTGAAATCAGGAAAATACTAGAGTGTGCAGTTTTTGAGCACTCCTTGGACTTTAGGAAAGCAGATTAAGACCAAAATCATGAGCATGAAATAATTCCTATGTCCCTCTGTGTTATTTTCAGGAAGCAGATCTAGCACACACAGAGCAGAAAAGCAACTAATGGGCATACATTATTAACTTAGGAACCCCTCCAAACATTTGGTAACCTAAGGTTTTTTTTTTCAAGATATAATGGGTACAGATGTCTGTGAGAGTAAAGAAAAGTCATTGTAGATAAAGGCTCATCCAAAAAATGATTATTTTAAAAATTATATTGGTCATTTTAACATGCTTTATATACTAACAATCTAAATTAATGGATGAAGGGAGTGCATACATTGTTTTAATTAACAGCTGTGTTATAGCAAAATTATAGGGGCTTATTATGGCATCGTGTATTAAGAATATGATGCCAATGCATTTTATAAGATCTGTTGTAAAAAGTTATGAAAAAATGCAGCTATATCTTAGAATAATTAAATAAATATTAAGAAAGCATTTGTGATTATGCCCTTAGTTTAAAATATTATCATTATCTTTCAAGCATATGTCAGCATCAGTGGCCAAGGAGCCACTCCTGACCACTTCAATAGTACAGTAGTGATTAGCAGCACTTTCCCTGAGTATGTCTTAAACATCCTCTCCCTTTATTAATTTGGAAGTACTCACTTTCTGAACGGTAGTTCCTGAGACTACCAGTGTGCTACCTGAATCCCAGTAGGAAGATAGAAAAAATTTTAACTCCCCCAAATCTTACCTACTGAGTTTTAAACTAGTTACTTGTAACTCATGTATTAGATACCTACTATGTTTGAGTTTTCCATACCATACATAAGTAATGTTTGGTCGCCTTCCTTCTAATTCTGTTGCTTACATTACCAAATATATTTATTGATGAAGAATTTTTCTCTCAAAGTCTGGTGGGATTCCATAGACCATTAATTGCTTTGAAACCTCATCAGTCAGTTTGTAATTTGTTGTCACTGGTGGGTAACAGTGCTGAATGGAATGGCTACAAACAAGGCCATCTATTTCAATTAGCCATTTGTTTTATGAAACATCAGTTTGCAAGAGTAAAGGTAAGAAATCTTCCCTAGATGAAATGTGCTGAAAATAGGTATAACATTTTAAAATTAGAGACTCTTGAACAATTCAATGAAAAGTTCTGAAATGTGTTCTTTTTACAATGCAGGAAATTCAAAGACCTTGTAAATTATAGCTATGAGGCTAATAAGATCTAAAAACAAACAAAAATCATAGAATTAACATCGTTCCTCTCCATATGATACAGAATACAAAATGATGAATAACTAGTAGTTAGCTACAATTCTTTTACTTTTCTTAAAGGAAATCCTAGAATGTGATTTTTTCCTCCAAGCAAATCTATTTACAATGAAGTTGGTATTTCTGGGTTAACCAAGCAAGAAATGTTGATGCCACCTTTCACAGTCAGTGGATAAATTTATTAAACTCTCTAGTTGTAATCAGGTAAGCTAATTTCATTCTTTCTAGTTTAAATCCCTTAGCTTTAAACTAAGAGTTTTACAATAATCCTTTTAGATGAAAAATGCTTATAAACTTCCTTCTCCCATTTTAACCAAACAAACCCAGAAGACAACTGTGTTTCTTACCTAATTGATCCTCTTCTTAAAGTTTTTGTTCATATAAAGGAAGGCTAACAAACAAATGTTGGCAAGGATGTAGAGAAATTGGAACTCTCATACACTGCTGGTGGGAATGTAAAATGATACAGCCACCATGGAAAACAGTATGGAGGTTCCTCAAAAAAATTAACAATAGAACTACATTATCCAGCAATCCTGCTCCTGAGTATATAGCTGTATAGCGAAGAGAATTGAAATCAAGATCTTGAAGAAATATCTGCACTCCGTGTTCATTGCAGCACTATTTACAATAGCCAAGGTATGGAAACAACCCAAATGTCTATCAACAGATGAATGGATAAAAAATGTGGTTTATTCATGCAATGTAATATTATTCAGCTTTAAAGAATAAGGAAATCCTGCCACTTGCAGCAAAATGAATGGGCTTGGAAGACATTATGCTAAGTGAAATATGTGTATTGCAGAAGGACAAAGAGTGCATGATTACACTTTTATGAGATATCTTAAATAGTTAAACTTATAGAAGCAGAAAATAAAATGGTGATTGCTAGGGGATAGAGGGAAGGGTAAATAGAGTTTTTATTTGATGGGTATAAAGTTACAATTTTACAAGATGAAAATGTTCTAGAGATCTGCTGTAAAAATACAGTATCTACAGTTAGCAATATTTTATTGTGTATTTAATATTTTAAGAGAGTAGATCTCATGTTATATGTTTTGCCACAAGAAAGAGGAGACACAAGGAAACTTTTCCAGATGATGGCTATGTTTACTTTGATAGTGGTGATGGTATCACAGGTGTATGTATATGCCCAAACTCATCACACTGCATATATTAAAGATGTGCATTTTTGTGCGTCAGTTATAGGTCAGTAAAGCTAAAAAAAAAAAGGAAAGCTAAATCTTCAAAGAACCCAGATATTTAGGCCTGTTTGGTTTGTAGCTTCTCAGGCAACATTTCATGGTGAGGAATGTACAGGGGGTAGAGTTGGTCTCCAAATTTTCTTATTTTAAAAACAGAAAGAAAAGAGAAAATAATTTTAAAGGGGAGAAGAAGGAAAGACAAAAACTGGAAATTTTCTTAGTTTAAGAGTAGACATATGCATATATATAATATACAACATTATATGATTTCCATATGATTTTTGGATTCCTGTATATCATTTAAAAATATTTTATTTTTTAAGATTGATACACAAAACTTTGAATTTCTCCATACATGTTGGGTGTACCTGGACTTGAGTGGAAGACTTTCAGGGTACATGGTTAAGAATGTTATTCTGAATTAATAGTAGTAATGGTAGTAACAATAGCAGTATTAGGAATAGTAATATGATGACAGTAATAATGCTTTTGTTTCTAAGTTCCTTAGTCCAGGTAGTCCTCAGAGCTGACATTTTATATTAGCTCTGAGAATAGATCGGAGTGATCTGATTGTGATCAGTTGAGAGTCAGGAACTCTTCCACAAACTGTATTTTTTTAACTTTAAAATCTTTTGTCTCCTTGTTTATGAAATGAGAAAAATATACTTGTCTTTTATTTCTTAAAAATGTTGAAGATCAATTATAATAACTGATAAATCCCTGGAGGGCCAGCAACTGTGCCCTTCCTTCTGGCATAGCTTATGGTGCTTCTCATGAGGCTTTTTTTTTGCACAAAGAAAACACCAAGTATTTGCTTGTTGAATTTAATGTGGAAGTATTTTGAAAAGCTACACAGATAATCAGTTATATAGTTCATTGTTTTAACATGTGTCATTTCAAAGCATTGCACACTTAAGTGACATCATTGGTCTAAGAAAAGTCTTTGCAGAAAATACAAATACATGAAATTATGGAACCAAAATTTTCCATACTTTAAAATTTGGGGGGTATTGTTCATAAATGAATTCTCATTTTCAGACTGAATTTACTACTTAGTTTTAATCTGTGTAAATTATCATTGATTGTAGAAAACCTGTGAAAAGTTCAGTTTTCAGAATCTAGGGAATTTTATATCTGTGACTGGTTTTCTTAAATATAATGATTCCTAAAACCATGTTTATTTTTTAATCGAAGAAAGTTTCTTACATATGATTATGGTTTATAATTTTCCAAACTCTACTTGTTTTGCTTTTAATGGGTAGAAAATATTATAGCTTATAAAACTTGAGCACATCACATACTTTATATAATGGGAATTATTAGCTAACATTAGTTGAGCACTTGTGATGCTAGATACTGCTCTAAGCTTTTTGCATCTTTAAATAATTTAATCCTCCTAACAACTCAACAAGGTAGACATTATTGTGATCTCCATTCAAACTCATCTCTTGAAGTTGGTACCTAAAGAAAAATGACCCAATGTAGCAGATTGATTTCACTTTAAATTAATTATCTCAAATCTCAGATGGGCTCTCAATGTGGTCTAGGAATCCTGCAATTTTCATTTAAAAAGCTTCATCCCTTGTTTTCCAAGGTGATGATTTCGTAATTTCTCCTCTATCTTCAAATATTCTACATAAACTTTTCCCTCCTAATCAGCTTCATTCTTGCTTTAAAAAAAATGGAAACAGCTAGAGTAGCACTTAGCACTTTCCTATCTACCCACCAACAAATCTATCAACATTTACATCTTATTTCCCCTAATACAAGTAAACAAGAGTTTCTCTTTAAGAAAAGTTCATCTACATGGGTGCTGGATTCTAGCCACACTCACCAGCTAGTCTGCTTGCCTTTCCCTGCCAGCTGAATCAGCAATCTCTCTCTCTCTCTAATGGACCACCTCCAGTTGCTTTAAAACTTGTGCCCTGTGTTTTTACCAACCTATACATTTTCTTTGGGGCTATGAACAGCTGTGGGCATTAGTTTTATTCTGTTTTGTTTTTCACAATCTTTTTTAAATAAGAACACCCTAGCCTGGAAATTCATCTAGCTTCTTTGTCTATAATATTCACTCACTTATCTAGTCTACTTACCATTTTTTTAAAATCCACTGGAATTCATTTTTGCTCATGGGTTCGGACTTGTAAGCAGTGAAAATATTCCTGACTGCTTTGGATTAACAGCATTTAGATCCAAGGCATTCTTTTGATCATCTCAAAATGTATCGCCTTATATGTGGCAGAGTGATATGAACTTCCTGGTTCTCAAATCCATTCTCAATCAGTTTTTGCTCTGGACACAGGATGATTTAATTTTCCATAAATTAAGCTTACAGGATATTTTTGCCTTGGAAATATATACTTAGGAGGGCAGCCCAACATTTGCTGGTGATCCATTTTAAAGTTTTGTCAAAATATTATACAAGTATTTACAATAGCCAGGACATGGAAGCAACCTAAATATTCATTGACAGATGAATGGATAAAGAAGATGTAGTACATATGTACAATGGAATATTACTCAGCCATAAAAAGGAACGAAATTGGGTCATTTGTAGAGACATGGATGGACCTAGAGACTGTCGTACAGAGTGAAGTTAAGTCAGAAAGAGAAAAACAAATACCGTATATTAACACATATATGTGGAATCTGGAAAAAATGGTACAGATGAACCTATTCGCAAAGCAGAAATGGAGACAGAGATGTAGAGAACAAATGTATGGACACCAGGGGGGTGGGAAGGGAGTGTGGGATGAATTGGGAGATTGGGATTGACATATATACACTATTATGTGTAAAATAGATAACTAATGACAACCTGCTCTATAGCACAGGGAACTCTACTCAGTGCTCTGTGGTGACCTAAGTGGAAAGAAAATGCAAAAAAGAGGGGATATATGTATATATATAGCTGATTCACTTTGCTGTACCGCAGAAACTAGCACAACATTGTAAAGCAACTATACCCCAATAAAAAAATTATACAAGTAACAAAATTAGTCACCTAAATTTATATTAATTTTTTTGTTACTAAAATGATGCCTTGAGCTTAAAAAACAAATGACAGCAAACTTCAACTGTTACCAAAATGTAAAAGATACAAAAGTAAAAATGTCAAAGAGCTTGCTTTTTCAAGATCTCTTTAAGAGATTTTTTTCACCAGCCTCTTTTATACTGAGGTGTGAAGCTAAAGATGGGCACCTATCAGAAATCATAAGAATGATTAATCCTCTGGGTCATATATTCCCTCATCACTTGCTCATGGCCAGATTCCTCATGAGCCTAAAACTAACTCCATTCATGCTCTGGGTCTAGAGCACCAAACTCATTTGTGTAATATATTTTGCTCTCCCTGAATGCCAAGTGTAGACTAATAATTTGATTTGGAAAATAGTGAACGATTGTTTTGTAAAGTTGCAATTGTTCCTGTTTTAGGGGTGCTTGAATTACACATCTAGTGACAAGAAGCATATTGATCCAAACATGTTTGGGCCACAGAAACAAATGCCACAGAAATACCAATATTTGAATTTAAAATATGGCAGTATTGTCCGACATTCACTGCCTTTTGGTAGGCAGTTCAGTGAATCTGTGAATGTATTCATGCGAATAATTGTTCATGATCAGACAAAGTCTCTTGTCTGCTTTTGTTAGAGCCCACCACACGATGCCGTAGCAGGGTTTTTGGAACTGTCTGAATTTTTCTGAATGGAACACATAGACAGGGACACAGTTGCATTTATTTTTGGCTCCCTGTCTGTTTTCCTCATACCTCACAGCAGTTCAGTCCAAAGCACAGTTTTATAAAATGTAGAACTTCTTAGTTCAGGCAAGTGTTATTTGAATACTGCTTCTGTAGCACAAAAGAGATAGTCAAAAGTCAATTATTTTCTTATTTTGAGAGGCTATAATAATTCCATCACACCCATCACTAATATTGAGCATTGTGTGGTTTTCCTTAATAATGTTTTTCACCTATAAATGATCTTTTGGCAAGGACCATGTGACCACAACAAAGTCACTGGAAATCACTGAAAAAGAAAGCATTTTAGTATAAAGAGTTTATGAAAAATGACACCTTGTTGCAGTTTTTCCAAGCAAATTATAACTGCCTGTCACACAGACAAGGGTTGCCATGGTAAGCAGTTTTTTGAATAGGTGAGCAATATAAAAGTGAGACTGAGCATGTGTGAAGCTGGTGGGAAAGGGAAGTTCAGGTTGCCTGGAGCAAGAATAACTTCAGTATTTAAAACCACGGGAGAGCACAACACCCTTTCCCTAAATGTGGTGCAGGCAAATGCCTATTTTTCTCTCTCAGGCAGTTGCTTTCTAAAATGTTTAGTGTAGGAATCGCTACTGGTTAGTGTAGGAAAAGACTGAATCAGAGAAATGTTACTAGCAGGTTAGGATTTGTTGTTCATTGATTCTAAGGAAAATGAATCAACATTCATCTCTTTCTCTCCTCTCTTCTGTGTACATCTTCGTCATTGTGCCAGGTGTGGAGGAGAATTTCAGACATTTGGTCCTCAAACAATAGGCAAAAGGTAGAGTGAAGTAACTCTAAAAAGTTAGTAAAATTATTGAGTATGACACTTTCATTTTTCTAATTATCCCTAATTTAAGAACTCTCATGTTTACGTTACTACTTCACTTGTTGCCACTTAACAAAATGGAGATGCTAGTCAATATGTATCAATACATTTCACATTTTTGAACACTTCTGTGCTCTTTCACTTCTAGGTCCTCTTTTTTCTACCCACACTTCTTCCTTCAGTGACTCATCTGACTGCACAGCATTTAATACTCTCTAGGTTGCTGGCTCCCTCATCTAAACAGCGAAAATTCCAGCCCAGACCTCCCTGCCCCCATCCTCATATTTGTGCATACATGTGCCTAGAAATAGCTCTACTTACATGTCTAACAGGTACCTCCTTGTCAATATACTGGCCTGAGCATGAGCTAAGTTTTCCCCTTCCGTATAAAATCCTTAAAAATGGTAGATATTGGTAACTAAAGAAGAAATCATGTACAAATGTGCTCACAAATAAGAAAGGGAATATATAAACAGAAAACTCTTAGGAATCCCAGAGGATGACAAGCAGATAGGATTGGAGTTGTTGAATACTGGAAGCAGGAGGTGGCCTTGGAGAAATAATAGGAAAGGTGGTTGGAATACCCCAGCAAGAACAGCCAAGTGAATCAACACTGTCACAATCTGGACCAAACAGCTGCAGTGGGGATTTCTTTCTCCAGGTAGTGGCAGAGATGTATGAGCTTGGATCAGAGAGACATGGCCATATCCAGGGTGGCTGGTAATGGCTGAACGAAATGGAAGGGAACCACACCCAGAAGACCAGCTGCCCATGTACAGCACCAGGAAGCATGTCTCACTCCTCTTCAAACTCACTGAGAACCTGCCAGAATGTCTTCTCAGCATGATTTCCCATCCTTCCCCTTAGTAGGTCTTATTAGTTCATAGAGACACAGTTTAACAGGAAATCACACAATCTCAAGTTGTGGACACACAATGAAGAATTGCCAAGCACTAAGAAAAGCCAAGAGCTTAAAAACAAAACAATATAAACAGTAAATACAAGTGCTTAAAATAGTACAAGCAGAATTAACAGAGCAAAGAGGCAAGAGCATGAAAATAAGTATAATAGACATACTCAGAGGGATGAAAGAAAATAGCACTCATGAAAAAGGAACATGCTGTCATGCAAAAGAACCAACTGGAGATCTCAAGAATAAGAACTGCAACTGATTAAATTATAGAAAAACTGGATAAATTAACTTAATAGAGAGATAGCATAAAAATGAATTAGACAGCTTGAAAATCGAGCCAATGAATTCTCCTAGGGCACCCCCAGAAGGACTGAGGCATGGGGAATATATCCAAAAGCTCTAGTGTCTATCTTATAGTTTCAGATTCAGAGAAAAGGAAAGATGGAAGGAGGTCATATTTAAAGAACTATTTAAATAAAAATTTCCCAGAAATTTTTAAAATGGTAAGTTTTTAGACAACATATACATGAGGCTGAGCAGAATTTTTTTTAAAACTATCATTTTCATATAAAATTTCAAAATCCTGAGGATAAAAATAAAAATCATAAACACTTCTAGAGGTAAACAAAGCAGATTATTAATGCTAAAATAAGATTTAGAAGGACATCAGACTTCTTAAAAGCAACCCTGAGTACAAGAAGATGATGGAGCAAAATCTTGGAGCAGATGGTAAGGGAAGGTAACTTTATCCCAGGATTCTAACCAGGCAGAATGCAGACAGTCAAATGTGAGGGTGAGAGTAAGATGTTTTAATAGCAATTAAGGCATGAAGGCATACCAGGATTCAAAAAACTTACCAGCTACAGATTTCTGAAAGAATAACTGAAACATGTACTTAAGCAAGAAGAAGGTCTATTAGCATGTGAAAGCTTCCAAAACAGAGCATTCGATTCCCTTCCCTAGTCTTGTCTCCGTCCCAATCTTCTCCTTCTCAGAAAATGGCACAATTATCCACAACAACACTTTTGATTCCTCTCTCACTCTTCACTTTCCATCTTTCCCTACATTCAACTCCTCATCATATCCTATGGGTTCTACCTGCAGAAACGTCTTGCATCTATTCCTTTTCTCCATCTACATTGCCACCATCTGAGTTCAAGCCACCATTATCTTTCTCCTACACTACTGCAGCAGCCTCCTAACTGGCCTTCACTCTTATCTTACTTATCTTCAGTCGCTTCTCTCACACAGCCAAGATGATATTTTTAAAAGCACAAACTAGAAAATGTCGCTTTCTGCTCAAAGTTCTTCAGTGGTTGTACATTACTCTTCCACCACTCATGTGGATGGCTTGTTTTCACCTTGAAAATCTCAGGTCAAAGGCTGCTTCCTCAGCCTTTTCCTGACACTTGCTTTACAATGCACTGTTTATTTTCTGCATGATTCTTATTACAATCTGTAATAGCTTTATTTATTTACTATTTTATTTCCAATTTTTCCCCGAGAATGTAAGCTGAGGACAGTGATCCCACTTGTGCTATTTGCCAGTTTTCTTTTACCTTGAAGGGGCTCATTTCACTCTGGGCAGAAAACTCTCTTATTGACATAGACAATTTGGAAAACAGCTACATTCCCTGGACTTCAGGAGTTACGTGAGAAATATCTTGAACTGTATTAGGAATTAAGGTTCATACAATTCCTACGTAGGCATTCATATAAAGATAGTTGTCAGACCAGAGGCAAGAGGGTGTGCAAGTGATGACTCTAAACAGATCACAGATGGGAATAATGGGTCCCCTGTAAGAAACGCCCCATGGATGAGGAAGAAGTCTGAGAGGCTGACCAGACTGAGCCTGGGGGTTGAGGCTGTGCTCACCTCCCCACCTCTTTCCTCAGCCCCCACCAGGGGGCTTTATCATCTGGGAAGGAAAGTTTGTGGCAAGTCTAAACCATCCTGTCTAGAATCCTCCTGTGAAGGAGCTGGGCTTAAGAGAAGGGTTTTTCCTATAATTCGGAGAGAACGAGTGGTGAGCAGCAGAGACTTAGGGGAGGCTGCCAGTCCAGAGGAACATGGTTGTCGGGAGGAGTGACCTCCCAACACAGTGACCATGAGCTGTAGCAGAGGACTGCAGAGCTGCAGGCAGGGGCTCTAAACTATATCTGAAACACCTGCCCTTCCCCATACACATGCCTACAGCCATCTCCCTCTGAGCCAGGGCCTCTAAGGGGACAATAATGTTTTCTCAGGAGCCACAACTGGATGAGGACAATCACATTACACATATGATACTCCTGAGATTCTCAGAAGCATTTGGGGGAGAACAGTGTCAGGAAAATCAAGATGCCATGCTAATGTTGGAGTAGAGGCTCAGAGTGTTAATATTTGGGGATGCCCAGACTGAAATATGGGTTAAGGATACAAAGCTATGAAGACACAGTCTCTACATTATGGAGACCCAAACTAATTAGGATAAAAGTAGCAGTAATGATAATAAACCTTATTGATTTTTCTGTGTCAGACTCTCTGCTAAACACTTTACATGCTTTATTCCATTCAAGCCTCTCAGCAATCATATGAAATAAGTACTTTTATTATCAGTTTTCAGATGAAGGAAATGAAGCTTGTAAAGGTAATGTGACTTGTCTAAACTGGTAAGGTTTGGAGTCACTAGTTGAATCCAGACAGTCCAGAGGTTGGCAGCTAAACCACCGTGTTCATTGGCCTCCTGATAGTACTGTGAGGAAACAAACCTATTAACATTGTAGTCACAATACAGCTTAGAGGTATCTCCTAATCACAAGGAAAACAAACTTGCAATTGCCCTTTAAACTCCTAGGGGGCGATCATGGCTATAACTACAGAATAACAAGACAGCAGCTCCATAGAAGGGCTTGGTCCTTAGCTAGTGGCTGCTTGGCCACCCAAGTCTGAAAGGTGGAAGAGGAACCAACCCTTGGAACAAGGTTTCAGCTGGAGTGGGGATAGGAATTCAACAGGATAGGATTCAACAGGAATGCACATGTTTGCCTAAGGGAGTCAAAGAAGGATTCTCAGGGGCAGTACCATTTGAAAGGACTCTGGACTAGGAATATAACAGAAGAGGGCCACAGTCACATGGCCTGGGTTGAGGATCAGAACTCCAGTCCATGGGAAAATAGACCAGGGCAAAGCAGGGCCCCAAGGCTGGACAACTGGACTACTGTATAGATTCTATTAAGACTGGGACTCGAGAAAGTAAGATGGGGACTTAGTCAAAAGGGATATTAGTAAGAAGGCAAAAATCCAATTAATAAAACTGTTAGATAAGGTCAGAGAAGTGTCAGTCAGTAAGTTGGCTTGAAACTAATTTCTTGAACAATGAACTAGAGCTTTGACTCTGCTAGGAACCTAGATTGACTGCAGTGAAGGAAACTGGGATGTGCCTGCAGGAGGATCCTCAGTCACAAAAGAGAAAGACTATGAGAAAGAAGGATCTGCCACCATCCATTAATCTTGTTTCTGGTATTTTTCTCTGCTTGTTTAAAAGTGTTAAAGTTTCTCCTTATTCAGTTTCCAGCAAAATCACATAGACACAGACACAGGCACACACACTCTCTGGCTGGTGAGTGAATGTTCTTTGTTGTTTTAAATCAGGCATCATGGTTAAAGTATTATTAAGTGATGAAATTCTCTTGCCCTGGTCTGTAGGTCTATAGGTTGGAAGTAACATGAAATTTATTTGGATTTATATAGTTCACATTGAAATGGGTGTTTTAGTCAGTGAACCTCAAATTGTCTAAGATGGTAACAATATATAAATTTATTGCATTCTTAGAGAAGATAATATAATATGAAGGACTAGATATCTAACTCCAGAACTCAAACTTGGTCTCATTTATAGTTTTTCTTTTTAATATTTGTTTTAGAAATTTGTAATTTATCTGCTTTTAATTTGGTAGTGCATTTTATAATTGATAGCATCTTTGATTCAAAAATTATTATAGAGTTAAAAGAGTCTTCTCTGAGCAGTACTTTTTGCCAAAAGCTGGCCCTTAATAGCAATACTGGCTAAACTAGTGTTTTTACATCTAGCATACACCATCCTGGGCTAGGCTATTCATGTCATGTGTCCTGGAGTCACTACCTTCTCTTCCAGATTTACATCTCTGAGAAGGATCTTGTCTCTTCATCTCTACCTGAAGAAACAATAGGGCCCCTTTTCCCAGGCAACCACAATTTTTTTTATTAGTTTCTGCTTTATAACAAAGTGAATCAGTCATACATATGCATCTGTTCCCACATCCCTTCCCTCATGCATCTCCCTCCCTCCCACCCTCCCCATCCCACCCCTGCAGGCGGTCACAAAGCACCGAGCTGATCTCCCTGTGCTCTGCGGCTGCTTCCCACTAGCTATCTACCTTACGTTTGGTAGTGTATATATGTCCATGCCTCTCTTTCGCTTTGTCACAGCTTACCCTTCCCCCTCCCCATATCCTCAAGTCCATTCTCAAGTAGGTCTGTGTCTTTATTCCTGTTTTACCCCTAGGTTCTTCATGACATTTTTTTTTTAATTCCGTATATATGTGTTAGCATACGGTATTTGTCTTTCTCTTTCTGACTTACTTCACTCTGTATGACAGACTCTAGGTCTATCCACCTCATTACAAATAGCTCAGTTTCGTTTCTTTTTCTGGCTGAGTAATATTCCATTGTATATATGTGCCACATCTTCTTTATCCATTCATCCGATGATGGACACTTAGGTTGTTTCCATCTCCGGGCTATTGTGAACAGAGCTGCAATGAACATTTTGGTACATGCCTCTTTTTGAATTATGGTTTTCTCAGGGTGTATGCATAGTAGTGGGATTGCTGGGTCATATGGTAGTTCTATTTTTAGTTTTTTAAGGAACCTCCATACTGTTCTCCATAGTGGCTGTACCAATTCACATTCCCACCAGCAGTGCAAGAGTGTTCCCTTTTCTCCACACCCTCTCCAGCATTTATTGTTTCTAGATTTCTTGATGATGGCCATTCTGACTGGTGTGAGATGATATCTCATTGTAGTTTTGATTTGCATTTCTCTAATGATTAATGATGTTGAGCATTCTTTCATGTGTTTGTTGGCAGTCTGTATATCTTCTTTGGAGAAATGCCTATTTAAGTCTTCTGCCCATTTTTGGATTGGGTTGTTTGTTTTTTTGCTATTGAGCTGCATGAGCTGTTTATAAATTTTAGAGATTAATCCTTTGTCAGTTGCTTCATTTGCAAATATTTTCTCCCATTCTGAGGGTTGTCTTTTGGTCTTGTTTATGGTTTCCTTTGCTGTGCAAAAGCTTTGAATTTTCATTAGGTCCCATTTGTTTATCTGTGTTTTTATTTCCATTTCTCTAGGAGGTGGGTCCAAAAGGATCTTGCTGTGATTTATGTCATAGAGTGTTCTACCTATGTTTTCCTCTAAGAGTTTGATAGTTTCTGGCCTTACATTTAAGTCTTTAATCCATTTTGAGCTTATTTTTGTGTATGGTGTTAGGGAATGATTTAATCTCAAACTTTTACATGTCCCTGTCCAGTTTTCCCAGCACCACTTATTGAAGAGGCTGTCCTTTCTCCACTGTACATTCCTGCCTCCTTTATCAAAGATAAGTTGGCCATATGTGCGTGGGTTTATCTCTGGGCTTTCTATCCTGATCCACTGATCTATCTTTCTGTTTTTATGCCAGTACCACACTGTCTTAATTACTGTAGCTTTGTAGTATAGTCTGAAGTCAGGGAGCCTGATTCCTCCAGCTCCGTTTTTCGTTCTCAAGATTGCTTTGGCTATTCGGGGTCTTTTGTTTTTCCAAACAAATTTTGAAATTTTTTGTTCTAGTTCTGTGAAAAATGCCCAGGCAACCGCAATTTGCTGTTAATATTATGGAGTTAATGGTATTGAAATTCACATAATGATGGACAGAAAGAAATAAGAAAAGTTCCTAGGAGAGGTCTGTGGCTATGATTTGTTTTTGTATTGACTTCAAAAGTGTAAGCTATGATGGCAGAGTTTGTCTTTCTACTATACATGTTCATGTGCCCAAAGGCTAGTAAGCATTAAGTGCATTTAATATACATGATAATTAAAGGCATGAAGCCACCAATTTTGTTTAAAAAAGAAGGGTTTAGTTATTTTTCTAAAAATGAAAACTTCTCCATAAATGAAGATTGAAGAAACACTCTGTTAGTCTGAAATCCCCTGAAATAGGAAATAATAATAGAATAATTCAGATTCTGCAGAAAAGAATATGCAAGTCATTTACTGGGTGGTTCTATACTATTCTCCCTACATACTATTAGCCATTTTCATACCAGAAATTAGGGGGCAAAGGACTGGGAAGAGACATAAGTGCCGCTGAAGCTACTGAGCCTAAAATCCACATGTTGAATGAAACAAGTAAGGGAAGATGATAGCATTCTGTGTGCCCTGCAGCTTACTCTGTGAAATTAGAGCCCACTTTCTGTATCAACTCATTCTTTTTCCCATTTTGAGTAGAACTGAGTCAGGAATTGACCCAGAATTCCCCAGCACGTTGGTCAACTAGGGCTTCAACAGATGAATTCTTTCATTCTGGTTCAATCCCTATACCTCATAGCTCTAGAAGAGGGAGAATATTTTTACTTGGTTTTCATCATCAAGCATGCCCAAATGTGAGTTAGAAATAATTTTATGAATTATTTTAATATATATTCCATATTTAATAAAAATATTAAATACATAAAAAATCAAACCAACTGTGTCACTCAGCTTCTGAGTTATATTGGCAGGTATTTATAAGTCCAAGGTCATAGGATTATGGTATTGTGTCCCACAAACTGGCAGGAAAGCATGTTAGTGAAACATAAAGCTGGGGGGATGAACCATGAAGACCAATGTTATTTCTTTGGATTTTGAAGGTCCATTTTCTCCCTGACATTGATGTTTTCTAATGTGGGAGATGGGTCTTTCTTCTGGTTTAGACTGAAGATGCTGGTGAAGCCAAAGTTGAGTATGAGCTGTGAAATGACAACCCCATTCGGCAGAGAGGAAAGCTCAGCCTTATCCTGTACCACTCCTTGAGTGCCAGCAGCCCATCACAGGGCAACTCAGAGCAAACATGTGGTTAGAGCCCAGTCACAATTGCTATTATCTGGGAAAACAAATCCAAGTACCTGTGTATGCTAGTACACTGTTCAGCCATTCATTCTTCCTTTCAGCCATTCATTCAGTAAGCTTTAACTGAATATCCATGTTTTACAAAATATCTATATTAACACATGGGTGACAAAGATACAGCCATCTGTGTTGGATTTGAATCCAGTATGTTAAGGCCGGCATATATTTTGAGTGTGTATATTGGATCTAGATTGTTCATAACTGGGTTCTGATTATTTTTTAATTGTTTTTATTAAACACAGTATATGAGAGGTGATGCTTAATTTTATTTCTTAGTGCTGTGATAAGAATAGATTTCCAGAGAGGTATCAATTAGCATTCATTGATTGATTCTCGTGGCCAACTTCCACTTTTACAAAATTCCTGCTTATTGCTAAAGGCGATTTTTCTCTCCTGTGTCTTCATGGAACTCCATATGACTGCGAGAAACCTAAATCTCTTCACAAAACGAACTCCATAAATAATGCTCTGCTTTAGCTCTTAAAATTCCTTTTTATTGTATTACTGAGCCCTTTCTAAGATTGTGTTGTTGAATGTGTTTTGTGTGAGACCTCTGGATGAATCAGTATTCGAGAAAGTAACCACTCAGAGCTCTTGCTTTCATATTATTACTGGCTTGGGCCAAAGATCTAAGGTTATTGAATTAAAACCGACACCAACCACTTTATCAAATAATAGTAAAATGTTTTTTGTTACATTGTATAATGAGAAGTATACACATGCGTAACAAAATGGAAGACTCTTTAGGCTTACATTCTGTAAATTCCAAAATTAAGGTCAAGTTATTTGAATTCACTGTTTCTAAAAGCACTGTCATGCTCACTTTTTTCCTCCATATTATTAATCTCTACCTTGCTTGCCTAAAAGCCTAGGTTTTGGTCTTTGAGCTGGCAATATAGTGTTTACTTCCTACCTGCAATATAGTGAAAAAGCACAGTCAGTAGATTTGACTTCAAGGGTCTGGATTGTTTCCTTGTCTTCAAAATGGAGACAATAATGGCATTCTTGTTCATTAGGATTAAATGTGATAATGGATGTAAAATTATAACTATAAAGTGGGTATAAATATAAGTTATCAGTCTTATTGCAGCTATATTAGAGGTGGAGGTGCTTCCTCAAATTCCTTGGAAGCTTCTAGTGGATTAAAGGCAGAACTTCTTTCACTCAGTTACAAATACGTTTGGTGATGTTACTGTGATATTTCTGTTTCCTTCCTGTACATGGAACCCTGACTAAATCTACAGATTGTATTTTCCCTTATAATCCCCATGTGTCTGATGATAGGATATCCCCGCCTGTCTTTAACAGAAGGGTAATTATTTGTGCTAGGGTGTAGAGTGTAATGTTTGTGAATCTTAAATGTTTTATTGTGTGCTTGAATTCTAACAATGAAAATAGAATAATGGTAGGGATTTCAAGATGGATTCTGAGGAGTGATCAGACAAGCATGCTTTTATGCCATTGCCATCATTTTGAATTTTAAATCACCTTTTAAAGGGCACTAACGCATTCTTGCAAATTAGTCTGCTCTCCAATTAATGTGCCCAACATGACAATAAGACCGGTTTCAGCTTGGCTAAGCAAACCAGTCAACCAGGAGTGTGTGACTTGAGGACTTGGAAAGTTTGTCTTAGTCCACATTTCCTTCCCCTCCCTCCTCTGGGGCCCTTTTAACAGCTTACATTTAATTAGGCCAGTTAATCCACCTAAAACCAATGGATAGAAGAGTTTCTCTCAAAACCGTCCCACTACTTGTAACAATATGAAATTATGTTCTATATTGCCAAATCTAATTGCTACATGGAACAATAGCAGTGCATTTCTTAATCTAGATCACTGCTTTCCAATAGAAATATATTGTGAGCCACATGTATAATTTAAAATTTTCCAGTAGCTACATCATAAGAAAGTAAAAAAAAATGAAATCAACTTTAACGTATTTTATTTAACCCGCTATATCCAAATATTATCAATTCAACATGTAACCAATATAACATGGTTAGTGTGGTATTGTTACAATTTTGTGCACAATTTCAAAATCCAGTGTGTATTTTATACTTACAGCACATTAGAATTTGGACATTTCAAGTGCTCAGTAGCCACATGTGGCTAATGATTACTACATTCCACAGACCAGGTCTAGATCATGAGAATTCTTGCCTTGATAAATCCATTTCAGGACATTTACTGATAAAGAGAAGGTTTCTTCTTTGTCTCTTTATTTTCCAGATCATGCACAATTTTGACATGCATTAAATTTTATAAAAGTAGACTACAAATGGTAGTGATGAGAAATGCCAGGTTTTATTACAAGAAAGTGTTCATAAATAGAAATGACTTTGTGTTTTCAATCAAAAAGTAAATAATGCTTGCATGGAAATATGGGCATCAGACTTTCCAAAGGAAAATTGAAGAGTGGGGTGCAAGAAGAAACCAATTATATACTTTATGAATGTAGAGATGTGCTATTTCCCAAGTTCCTATAGAAAAATAGTGATTTTGAACTACAAAAAATGTTAAGTCATAGCACAAAATAGTCCTCTGTGGTATTCTTATCTGAAAAATACTTACTAAATGCCTGCCTTCAAGGGGTTAGGATTGAACACCACACCAGTAAGGATTGGCCCTGCCATACTGGGACTTCCATGTTAAAATAGGCCACAGGAATGCAAAGGTCTAGAGATTTAAGGGTTTTCTAAAATGGCCACCTCTCTTACCTTCCTCAAAAATGGTTTTCTATCTCAATTTTCCATTATTTGGGGCAGCTTTTCTTTCCCATTCACTTTGTTTATTAAATTTGGCATAATCTTAAGGGAATAGGAAAATGAGTAGGGAGACTACATAGTTGCCCAGAAAATCTTTCAAATCCATGAAAGGGGAAATATAGCCTTAAAATTTCTTTAGGCTTTCCTTGTTCTAATATCTAACATCTTATAGCATTAATGAATATGAATATGAACACAGACACAGAGATAGTATGACAAAAAAAATGTCCTCAGCATTCTTGACATGTCTGGGGCCAGGCTGAGTTTTTGGTCCAAGAATTCCTTGGAGGGTGGTCTCAGAATCACCAAGAGCATCTTGTTTGTCTACAGCATGGTATCTTTTGAGAATGCATCTGCCCATGGAAAGGGGCATATTGTGTTCCTATATCTCAAGGCATTTAAAAACTTATTAATAGATAATTGTAATTAATAGAATTATCATATAAAAACACATATATAGATGTTAGTAGTCAAAATATAAGTATATAAATGCTATATTACATACTATATATAGATAGTCACCTTCATTTAAAAAGGTACAGCTTATTCATTCTTTAAAAACTATACAAATATTGCTTCTCTATCTTTTGCTCAATTTAGTATGTATAAATATCACCTGAGGTGTATGAGAAATATTGATTCCCAGAGATTCAAATTCAGGAGTTACGATGTGGGACCCAGGAATCTGAAATCATTCAAGCTCTCTCAGGGGATTTTGAAGATCATACTTAGAGAGACGTGCCTCCATCTAGGTGGACATCAATCAGAATCATCTATACAGGTGCAGGGATTGCTGTTTTTACAGATGGATTAATTATTGCCAGCAATGCTGATAAGCTTAAGGTCAAGTCAGTTAATAAATGTTAGTTCCTTGTCTAGGCAAGATTTGATTAACTGGTGCTTTTAATATTTTAAAATACTGTACTGCCTAACTCAGGCATTCAGCACCTTAAAAATCAATAAATAATTTGCATTTTAGAAAGAGCAATGAAAATGTTTAATATAACATCACAGTCATTGGTCATTAAAAATCCTTGTCTCTATTTAAGTGCTAACTATGAAAAATAGAAATAAATATAGGCATTTTTCTAAATATAAATTAGCTGTCTCAGAGAGAGTCCATTTTGTATTTGCTAAGGTATTCCTTAATTTACATTATTAAAGAAACATTCTTATTGTTTGAAATGAAAAATTACCCTTTTGCCTACTAAAAATGGTAACATCTTTTTTTCTTCAGGTATATTATGCAAAAATATTTGTGTGATAGATTTTATCAGCCCAGCTGCATCTGTCAACAGGTAGTTTTAAGTATTTGCTTCTAGGCAGAATTGGTGACAGGCCCTGATAATTTGATCTTATTCCAATGAGCCGAAAGACCACATCAAAACTGGGAAGCTGCAGGTGGATTTCAGAGCCTCATAGCTTAACACGCTGGACCTTCATTTATTTCAAAATTTAAATTTTATTAGCCTTTTAGTCATCATGTTTGTTGAGAAATTATTTCATATATTTCATAGCGGAGGCAAGAATCATAGGGATTGAATATTGATGGCAAAAAAAAATAAATTCTTCATTTCTCTATTACAGAAAGTTATAATCCTTGCTGTTCTCATAAAAGGAAGTGGAAATTAAAATATATCTGTGGTCAAAATACAATATTAAATACTAAATACACAAGCCCTAATCATAATCTACAATGTGGAGATAATTACTATTAAAGTATTTCATTTCTGTATATGTAAGAAGCATGCATGAATATTTTTCCATAATTCAGGTGTAAAATTTTATGTGCTGTTTTAATAAATTTCAACTCTAAATCAGAAAGACTGTCATTCACTTGTATTTTCACCTTGTTAGTGTTATACAAACAACAACCAATGAATTGTTGTAATTGATTTGAATAACTTGGGGCATTCAAGACCCCAAGTTTTTGCTGTTACAAATAATGCTGTGATAAATACCTTTATATGCTTATCATTATCCACATTTCTGTAGGACAAACCTTATGAGTATGGCAAAAGTATCAATATTTCTCTGCAACTTAATATGTATTGCCATATATACAGTTACACAGTAATATGTGTTGCCTCATCGTACACAGTATCTATTGCTTTCCACAAAGATTGTGCCAACTTAAACTTATACTCCAGTGTTTTTAAGTTCTGGTCTCATCACACCTCAAGAGAATACTGAATTTCAATTCATTTTTGTATGAGAGAGTACTCTTCCAGTGGTCTTTAAAAGCAGCAATAAGTGAGGTCAAAAGGAAGAGCCTGACTTAATCTGTGAAAAATATGACTTTACTGTTAATTAACTGACCCCAAAGCTTGGTGATATTTTTCCTGATTAGCTCTTAGACCCTGAACTTTTCCTTGTGCTTAGGAAAGTCAGGCTAATAGGGAACATGTAATGGCAATCACTAATTGTATCAGGTATTTCAAATCAGAGGTCTAGTCGTTGCCCATTTTCCTCTTCGTTTTTTAAAACTTGCAGTTTTCTGAGGGGTTGGCTGTGTCAGTTATTATCTCTTTGCCCTTGTTTTTTATAAGAGACACATATACACAGAGACATAGACCAAAGATAAACTGGGTCAAGGGCATCTTTCTTTGGATTGCCAGGATATGATATACAGTATCCAGTGTTTAACTATGTGTCATTATTTGTTGAAAACCCTCTCTCTCACTGCCATTTTACTTTTATTTATTTATTTGGCTGTGTTGGGTCTTCGTTGCTGTGTGTGGGCTTTCTCTAGTTGTGGCGAGTGGGGACTACTCTTTCGTTGTGGTGTGCAGGCTTCTCATTGCAGTGGCTTCTCTTGTTGTGGAGCACAGGCTCTAGGTGCGTGGGCTTCAGTAATTGTGGCACAGGGGCTCAGTAGTCGTGGCTCACAGGCTCTAGAGCACAGGCTCAGTAGTTGTGGCACGTGGGTTTAGTTGCTCTGTGGCATGTGGGATCTTCCCGGACCAGTGCTCGAACCCATGTCCCCTGCACTGGCAGGAGGATTCTTTTTTTTTTTTTTTTTGCCGTACGTGGGCCTCTCAGTGTTGCGGCCTCTCCCGTTGCGGAGCACAGGCTCCGGACATGCAGGCCCAGCGGCCATGCCTCACGGCCCCAGCCGCTCCGCGGTATGTGGGATCTTCCCACACCGGGGCACGAACCCATGTCCCCTGCATTGGCAGGCAGACTCGCAACCACTGCGCCACCAGGGAAGCCCTGGCAGGACTCTTAACCACTGTGCCACCAGGGAAGCCCACTGCCATTTTACTTAATACATAGAGCCTGATGTGGGGATTATAGGGGGCAAAAAACTTTCAATTGAGTGTTGCCCTACCCTACACATCCAAACTGAGAGGTTTAAAGTTATATATTAAGTGTAATTGAAACTATTAAATATACCTGGTTAGTCTGCATTGTTATTAGCATCACCCATGTTGTTGTCTTGGTCTATAGACAGATTTGTTGGTGCTGTTTACCATTTTGTCTGCCCTGACCTCTCCATAGGATTTGATCTGATGTGTTTGGGGGATTTACCTGAATAGGCTTTAAGTGAACCTGAGAAGATATCATTAATGGATTTATCATGGTTCTGAAAGCTCTTAACAGACACTGTGCAAGGTACTAAACTGCATGTTGGTATATCCAACTGCCTACTTGATGTCTCTACTTGAATATCTCATCTCAGACATCATGAACTCTTATTCCTAAACCTACTTCACCTGCCACTTTATCATCACTTCTGTTGGCAACAATATCCTCTTAAATTTTAGTCCAGTAACCCAGTAGTCATCCTTGACTCATCTCTTTTTCTCATACCCGACACCTAATGCATGAAGGAATCCTGTTAGTTCTGCCTTCAAAATACTTCCAGAATGCCATCATTTCTCATCACTTCCACTCATACTTTGATCCAAGCTACCATCATCTCCCTGCTGAATTATTGTCAGGTGAGACAGATCATACCAATCCCTTCTCAAAACTCTGCAATTCATTGCTCACTGTTTCACTGACAATAAATAAACTATCCCTAAGGTGACATTGCCACCTTCTTCACCTCCTTTCCTGCATT
The DNA here is from genome assembly GCF_964165515.1 of Mesoplodon bidens. NCBI lineage: Eukaryota > Metazoa > Chordata > Mammalia > Artiodactyla > Ziphiidae > Mesoplodon > Mesoplodon bidens. The sequence goes on from NC_138178.1 coordinate 97,633,657, forward strand.
GATCCTCTTATTCACTTCACTTTGGAGTATTCTGCTCTCTCTTCTTTACCTCTGCATCAGGGCCTTTGTACTAGTGGTTCCCTCTGCCTGGAATGCTCTTCCTCCAGATAACCACCTGACTAAACTCTCACCTTCTTCTATTTTTTTTTTGCAGAAAAGTCATCATCTTAATGAGGTCCAGTCTGACCTCCCTGTTTAAATTGCAACTCCAGCACTTCAGGTCCCTGTTACTCTGCTCTACTTCTAATATTTTTCTAAAGCACTTATCACCTTCTAGACTACTACATAATATACTTATTTACTATTTCTATAGTTTGTTGTTTGTCTCCCCCACCAAAAACTAAGTTACATGAAGGTAAGGATCTTTGCTTGCTTTGTTCAATGATGAAAACTCCAAGAGTCTAGAACAGTGCCTTTGCACATGAAAAGGAGCTGAATAATATTTGATAAGGGCCCCCCAAAACACAAACAAAAATAAACTGACAATCCTGAGGCTAAGCATTAACACTTAAAATGCTTATTAGCTTTAACGGTGATGTATGGAGATGCAGCTGCATGAAAATATGCTCCTGCCTCTTCCCCCTTTGCTCACACACTCTTGTTTCTATTAACTATTTCTTATTATCTCCTTCAGTTTTCATCCTAATTCCTACCTTCAAACCTGTTCCATCAAGACCAACAATAATTTCCATCTTGCAAAATTCTCATCTTCTTGACCTCTCAGAAGCATTGAAAATATTTATCCAATTTCTTCTTCTTGAAACTTTATGCTCGTGGATTCTGTATCATGGTATTCTCATGCTTCCCTCCGCCCCATCTTGAGTCTCCAAGATTGGTTCCTTCCCTTCTGCTTAGCCTCTAAATATTGAAAAACCCCAGAACGCTGTCCTGGGCAATCTCTTCTTCCCTATTGATTGACCATTTCTACACTTTCAATTATATCTATGCAGTTACTACTACTGAGGGTCTATTTCCAGCCTTGACTTGAGTGCAGCATTGATATATAGAACTGTCTACTTGATATCAGCATTTTGGTGTCTAATAGGCAACTTTAAGTTAACAGGGGTAAAACTAGACTCTCAATGCACTGTCCTATTTCTCTTCCTAATTCTTCCTTCCTATCTGAGTAAATGTCATGAACCACTATTCAGTTGTTCAAACCAAAAAACCTGGCAGTCATCTTGATCCCTCTCTCTTTAACACCTGGCCCCCAAATTAAACCATTATGAAACCATTTAGCTTATCTCAAATATACCCCAAATCTAAGCACTTGTTACCAATTCCACTACTGCCATCACTGGTTGTTACGATGACTTCAGGAGTTTTCTACCCGTTCTCTTTGCTTCCATTCTGGGTCTTTATAATTTATTGTCTACATAGAAGGCACCAAATGAGATCATGATACACCCTTGCTGAACTCTCCAAAAGTGTCCCATTGTATTTAGAATAATTCTGAAATCTTTACTGTGTTCTCTAAGATGCACATCATGCATCCCTTTCTACTTCTAGATCTCTCCTCAGACTGCTCTCTGTCACATTCACTACACTCAAACCACCTTGGGCTTCTTTCTGTTTCTTAAGTGCATAAACTCTTTCCTTCCCTAGGGGTCATGTACCTGATGTTCCTCTGCCTGGACCACTCTTAACTTCTGAGGAGCCCAAATATTACCCTCTCAGAAAGTACTTCCCTGATCATTTACTCTAAAGAGTCATCCCTCTCCCCACCCCCCATCATATAACCCTTTTAAATGTTTTCTATCCCCAGGCCACAATGATAATGTAAGCTACACTAGAGCACAGATTGAGCCTTTCCCATTCACTGAAATATCTACATCGCCTTGTACGATTTTGGGCACTTAGATGGTGTGCAACAAACGTGCACCAAACATTTTTGAATAGATGAATGAATAAATAAATAAAAGAATAACTGAATAAATTAGCTACAGTTGAACACTTTACTGGTTGAGCATTTTTTCAGTCTAAAGCCATACTAAATAAGATATTTTCAGGCAGTTGTAATATCCTTTTTATACACTTATTTGAGACCTTGGACAGTTTATGATTTCTAAGGTAAATGGACATTTCTGGGTTTCTTTTTTTTTTGTTTTTACATATGGAGAAACTGAGATACAGATTGATTGTCCAACATTTCTGATATTCTCTATTTAGGGTCATTAAATCTCTATTCAGAATTGCTAATGAAAGTCTTGGCTCACCTCCAACCATTGGGCCACACTTCCTGAACATAATCATTCACTTGTGTAAGAGAACAAAATATTGTGCACAGGACTATTTATTTATTTGGCTGCTTTCTTTTCTCAAGATATATGGTTCTAGGGGGCTTCCCTGGTGGCGCAGTGGTTGGGAGTCCGCTTGCCAATGCAGGGGACACGGGTTCGTGCCGCGGTCTGGGAAGATCCCACATGCTGCGAAGCGGCTGGGCCCGTGAGCCATGACTGCTGGGCCTGCGCGTCCGGAGCCTGTGCTCCGCGACGGGAGAGGCCACAGCAGTGAGAGGCCCGCGCACCGCAAAAAAAAAAAAAAAAAAAAAAAAAAAAAAAGATATATGGTTCTTTACTTTCTTAGTATCAGAGAACTATGGTGCTAATATTAACTGAGTCCTTTGGGGAATACAGAATGAAAATTTTAGAAAGAGAACCAAGAAGCAGGTTGTCATTTGGATAGATCTTCACTATTCGGTTTTTGGACAGAAATCTGGACAGATATTTGCCACTTATCATGACAAAATGTTTATTTTAATTTTTTTCACAGAATTGAACCCAAATAATTCCACTCAGGTTTAAATAACACATTTCATTTAATGAACAGGGAGACTTGAGAGTGTATTTACCCTTTCGATGATGATCGCCTTCCTAGTAGAGTGAACCCAACAAGAGATACGACAATGTTTTAACTAAACTGTTCATTAACTATCTGTAAAAGGGAAGGATAATTAAAATAATCACAGGCAAACTTGCCAAAACACTGCAAGGGTGATCAGAGAGCCTATCTTTACCAGATGAAAGAATGTGGCTACTCAGAAGTTACTGTTACCCAGAGGCTGGGATGAAAGCACTCATTGGTGAGACAGAAAATTCACCACAGAAATGATTGAATAGAAACATGAAAGAAAACATGCTTAGCATCCAAGCCTAGACCTAATTGCAAAGAGGAACTATTCCATGAAATGCAATTAAACTTCTAGGGAGATCAAAGCATTCTTCCACAAGGGAGGTATAAGGGCAAAGAAATATTTCCCTTATAATTAAGAAGCATTACCAAAATTTAGAGGAAAATCCAGAATATCTCTTGAGATTGAAAAAAAAGTGAAATGAACATATAGGATAGGTTGTTTGTTATGATGGCACAAGCATGAAACATAAATAAATGCAATTAGCCCAAGATAGTCTAGCTGGTAAAATAAATTACCCTGCATTGTAATTAAATGTCATCTAAAAGCATCTTTATAATAATAGTTACTTCATTTTATAATATTTTTGAAAATTAAATTTACAACACTGAGTGGAAATGATTCTCTATTGTGCTCAAATATAGACACAGTATTCATAGACAACTGTGCATTTGCAATGCTATTCTTCTGAATTGCTTGAAGCACTAGAAAGACAATGAAGTTCACTACTCTGTGCAAAGTAAAATGGAGGAATATGTTTTGTACATAGAACATATACAGTAATGCCTTCCCCACTGAGAGTTTTTCTTACCCAAAATCCTAGTTAATTTGGATTTGATTTTTGTTTCCAGCTTTTTCCTGATAGCAAAGAAAACAGAAGGCAGGTGGAATTATAAGTTTTGTTGTTGTTGCTTGTTGCCTAAGAAGCCTGGGAGAGCTGGTAGAGATTAGGAAACCCAGAGTCTGATTCTGTTAACAGAAATGTATTGGGCCTGTGTGTCAGTAGGGCAGACGGTTAGTAATTTAGTAAGAAGGTATGAGAAGGTATGTAACATGCATTGTGTTAAGACCACACACCCTTAGATTGTGTATAGAGGGGTTGAAAAAGGGCTATTCAGTTTTATCTCACAGGTTAAAATATAGTTTCCCAAGGCTCTCAAACGATCAAATGACTTTGTGTTGGAGCCCAGTTAGGATCCTAAGGCAGGAGGGAATAGTGCTATGTCACAATATCAGAAAGGCATGGGAAACAAAAGAAAACTAACCTCTTAACATGTATTTTATTTCCAATAGAGCACTTCCAGGTATTTTGTTAAAATCACAGGAAAGGAATATTTTTTAGCAAGCATGAGACGCTAAATACAAATAAACTGTATTATTGCTAAGTAATGATATATAGTTGTTGATTTCCACTTTATATATTTTGCCATCTTTTTGCAATGCATATTTATAAGAATTTTAATAAATTAACATGAGATTTCTAGTTTTCTACTTCAACAAAGAATTTTGTTATTAAGAGCCTAGTGGGGAACAAAATTTTCCTGATGGAAAAGTAGGCTAATAGCATGATTTTCCAAGGGAAAGAATGAAACTCGTATTTCCAATTTATAACTGGCATACATGTATAATAAAACCAAGTGTTCCATATCCCAAACCACATTACTTTTCTCTTACAAAATTTCCCAACAGGTGAATTAAAACTTTCTATTCTGGCAAAGTGGTTATTTATAGAAAAAAAAGAACCTAGCAATTAAGATTTTGAATTTTAGATTTTAATTTTCAGTAGCAACAGAATAGGGAGATTTTAATTTGAAATTTCCTTGAACCTCTTCCCACATTAACAGTATCTACTTTGACTTTATAGTTCTGTTTTTTGTTTGTTTGTTTGTTTGTTTTTTGCCGTACGCGGGCCTCTCACTGCTGTGGCCTCTCCCGCTGCGGAGCACAGGCTCCAGACGCACAGACCCAGCGGCCATGGCTCACGGGCCCAGCCGCTCCACGACACATGGGATCCTCCCGGACCGGGGCACGAACCGGTGTCCCCTGCGTCGGCAGGCAGACTCCCAACCACTGCGCCACCAGGGAAACCCTATAGTTCTGTTTTTAAATTGTGTTATATTTTGTTTAAATCATTTAAACTTTTTTTCACAAATTTAATTAAGAATAATTATAACACATTATAGATGACACATGATGACTGAAAGTAAAGCAAATAGGGACAGCATTTCATGGCATTTACGGGGAGCCACAGCACTGCACAAATGGAGATTTTACCCAATTCATTCTGCTTTTAAAAAAAAACAAAACAGGTTCAGACCTTGTGTATTGTATACTGTCTTTTGTATTAAAGGATTAGGATTAAGAATATGTTGATATTTACTTTTATATGCATAAAGGGGCCCTAGAAAGATAACAACAGCAAACAGAGGATGGGCCAAGAAGAGGAATACATTTCTTGGGTTCAGAGAAATCCTCCTAAAGTTGCCAGTAGAGCAGTCGATAGCCTTCCGAAAAACATCCTGGAAGAGGGCAATGACCCTGCACTTAGAGTGAACTTGGAGTAATGGCAGATGTAAGATCTATGAACCTAGTAGTAAGGGGGTTAAAATGTAAAAACAGGATCCCAGCACACTGGTAGGATGCAGTCCTGTGCAACATGCAGTGGAGTTTCAAGAGAACTAGGAAAGTGGACCGTAACTTGAATTTTCATGTGGTGATTGAGAGAAATGGAGGACAGAACTACCATAGTAAAGCTGTTTAGTGAAGAAAAGCTGAGACTCTTTAGAAGACTTAGATAAGAAAAATAATAGTACCAATGGGGGAACTGCCATCTGAAGTGGGGAGGGACTACAATGCTCCTGGATTAACGTGGAGAGTAAATGACCAGTACTCAGCATTGTCAAAATTATGAAGTGACACTTTGTATAATGTCATCTTCATATGATTTACTTCAGTCTACATAAATTGTATGTCATCCAATATAACTTTAAGTGCAAGTGAGGTGGGTACAATTATGTTATGAGTCTACATATTGAAGCTCTAACCCCCCTATGACTATATTGTATTTGGCAATAGGACCTGTAAAAAGGTAGTAAAGTTTGAGTTTATAAGTGTGAGCCATAATCCAATAAGACTAGTTTCTTTATAAGAAGAGGAAGAGACCCCAGAGATCTATCTCTCTCTACACACACACAAACAGAAATAGGGCCCCGTGAGGAGAGAGTGGAAAGTTGGCCATCTGCAAGCCAGAAAGAGAATCCTTACAGGGAACCGAATCAGCCAGCACCTTGATCATGCACTTCTAACCTCTAGAATTGTGAGAAAATAAATGTTTGTTGTTTAAGCCACCCAATCTGTGGTACCTTGTTATGGCAGCTCAAGCAGATTAACAGTCTCCCCTAGAGAATTTATGGACATTTATTGAAACTTAATATGGTGAAAAACCACACCTGTCTTCTTCCTCCCCACACTGTGTATTTTCCATTCCACTGGTCACAAAAGCTTGAGATGCTGACCTCTTTTCCAACCACTCTTTCTCTTTCCCCACAAGGAATTAGGTACCAGTGTTACCTAGTTTTCCTCAATAATGTCTAATTCTAGTTAAGATTATTTTGATTGCAAAGAACAAAAACCCTCTCTGACTTTGAAAATTTCTAATTCCTTTTAACTCCTCTGTATTCACTGTTACAACATTTATTAGATGCCATACCTACCTGACACATAGCATCTGCTATTTGGTGTTGTTGTGAGCCACTGTAGAGCATGGACCATGTGTCTATATATATTATACACTTGAAGAGAAACTTACAGAGGTGATCCCACCATTCTGAGTCCATCTTTCCATTTAGGGTGCTTTCTGAGTTTTCAACTTTGTGAGACAACATGCTTTGGAGCTGGACAGAGTGCAGCCACTAAGAGACAGAGAAGACAACAGAGCTTTTAGAAATCTCAATGGATTGGAGGAGATAAACACTGAAATTTGGACCTTCTAAAGTAACCAGGGATTAACAGGCCAAGTTTCCAGAGAGAAGGAAAATGGAATCAAGTCTGACACTATTCACTAGTTCTTTCTTTGAGACATTAGCCAATTATTAAGCTGCATAGAAAGAAGGTGAATAGCTCTGGAGAGCTTTTGGCAGTTTCACAGTTGTGAAGACTTAAAAATTAAAGTTAAAATGCATCAAGAAAGAGATGCTTTGGTAAATATCCCAGGCTCTTAGTGGACCTCCTAAAGAGATACACCTTAGTACTGAGGGAGTACTAGAGGTAAACATAGCCTTAGAAAATCTTAAACTCAACCTTGAGTCAAAATATCATTGGATTGAGGTGATTTTCCCCTCGTCTTGCAACATGCCAGAGGACAGGTTAAATCATCTATTGAGATTGAATACATCATCTAGATCCTATACAATTTTTCATGCCCATTGTCTGACATTCAGATCAAAATTATGAGGCCCATAAGTAAACCAAGAACAAGAGAAATATCAGAAAATAGAAACAGACCAATAGATGATTCTGACTTAGAGCTATCAAACAATGAGTTTGTGTTAATATTCTGAAGAAAATAGATGATACAATTGGTTACATTCATCAGAGAACTGCAATTTATAAAAAAGATAATATTTCTAGAACTGAAAATGTAATAATTAATAATAAGAAATATAGAGTGTACATTCTCTCTGGCTTCCTTTACTCATCTATGTTGCTGTTTGTATCAATAGTACATTACATTTTTATTGCTGAGTAGAATTCCCTAATATGGATATTCCTCAATTTGTTTATATATTCATTTGTTGATGCACATTTACATTGTTTCCAGATTGGGACAATTACAAATAAGGCTGCTATAAGCATTCATGCACAAATTTCTGTATGGATTTATGCTTTTTTCTTCCCTAGGGTAAAATACCTAGGAATATAATGGCTGGATCATTTGGTAAGTGGGGAGAATCAACATTTTAATACTACTGAGTCTTTCAACCTATAAATAAGATATATATCTCCATACATTATGATTTAAAAAAAATTTTCAGAGCAGTGTTTTGCAGTTTATGGTGCATAGGTATTTACCATATTTGTCAGATATAAAGTATTTTATATTTTTTATGCCCTTGTAAATGATATTTTAAATTTTCATTTTCCAGTTGTTCATTACTAGCAAATGCGACTAATTTTTGTATATTGATTTTATATCTATCACCTTACCAAATACACTTATTCTAGTACCTTTTTGTAGATTTCATCAGATTTTCTACATAGATGAGATGCCATAAAGAGAATATGACTTCTTTCTTTGCAATCTGGATACTGTTTATTTCTTTTTCTTACCTTATTGCATTGGCTAGAAATTCTAGTATAATGGCAAATAGATGCAGTGACAGCAGACATTCTTATCTTGTTTCTGATCTTAGGGGGAAGTACTCATCCTTTCACCATTAAGTGTGTTGTTAGCTGTAGGTTGTTCATAGATGCTTTCTACTGGGGTGAGGAAGTTTCACTTTATTCCTAGTTTGCTGAGAGATTTTAATGGTAATATATTTTGAATTTTGTAAAATGCTTATCTGAGATTGAGACTATCATATTTTTCATTTTTATTTTATTAATATACATTGATTGTTTGGTCTGTTCATATATTGATTGTTGCATACATTGATTGTTTTCAGATGTTAAGCCAAACTTACATTCCTAAGATTAACCCCACTTGATCACGGTATATTTTCTTTTACGCATTGTTGGATTCAATTTGCTAAAATTTTGTTTAGAATTTTTTGTATCTATGCTCCTGACAGATTTGGTCTATAGTCTTCATTTCTTGAAATGTCTTTTTATGATTTTGGTTATCAAGGTAATGCTGGCCTCATAGAATTAGTTGAGAAGTATTTCATCTTTTTTATTTCTCTGAAAGAGTTTTTTTTCTTTCAACATCTTTAGTGGAGTATAATTGCTTTACAATGGTGTGTTAGTTTCTGCTTTATAACAAAGTGAATCAGCTATACATATACATATATCTCAATATCTCCTCCCTCTTGCATCTCCATCCCATCCTCCCTCTCCCACCTCTCTAGGTGGTCACAAAGCACCAAGCTGATCTCGCTGTGCTATGCAGCTGCTTCCCACTAGCTATCTATTTTACATTTGGTAGTGTATATATGTCCATGCCACTCTCTCACTTCTTCCCAGCTTACACGTCCCCCTCCCCATGTCCTCAAGTCCATTCTCTATGTCTGTGTCTTTATTCCTGTCCTACCCCTAGGTTCCTCAGAACCATATTTTTCTTTCTTTTTTTTTTTAGATTCCATATGTATGTGTTAGCATATGGTATTTGTTTTTCTCTTTCTGACTTACTTCACTCTATGTGATAGTCTATAGGTCTATCTACCTCACTACAAATAACTCAATTTCATTTCTTTTTATGGCTGAGTAATTCTCCATTGTATGTATGTGCCACATCTTCTTTATCTATTCATCTGTTGATGGACACCTAGGTTGCTTCCATGTCCTAGCTATTGCAAATAGAGCTGCAGTGAACATTGTGGTACATGACTCTTTTTAAATAATGGTTTTCTCAGGGTATATGCCCCGTAGTGGGATTGCTGGGTCGTATGGTAGTTCTATTTTTAGTTTTTTGAGGAACCTCCATACTGTTCTCCATCGTGGCTGTATCTATTTACATTCCCACAAACAATGCAAGAGGGTTCCTGTTTCTCCACACCCTCCCCATCATTTCTTGTTTGTAGATTTTTTGATGATGGCCGTGCTGACTATTGTGAGTTTATACTTCATTGTAGTTTTGATTTGCATTTCTCTAATGATTAGTGATGTTGAGCATCCTTTCATGTATTTGTTTGCAATCTGTATATCTTCTTTGGAGAAATGTCTATTTAGGTCTTCTGCCCATTTTTGGACTGGGTTGTTTGTGTTTTTGATATTAAATGGCATGAGCTGCTTGTAAATTTTGGAAATTAATTCTTTGTCAGTTGCTTTATTTGTGAATACTTTTTCCCATTCTGAGGGTTGTCTTTTCATCTTGCTTATGTTTTACTTTGCTGTGCCAAAGCTTTTAAGTTTCATTAGGTCCCATTTGTTTTCTTTTGTTTTTATTTCCATTTCTCTAGGAGGTGGGTCAAAAAGGATCTTGCTGTGATTTATGTCATAGAGTGTTCTGCCTATGTTTTCCTCTAAGAGTTTTATAGTGTCTGGTCTTACATTTAGGTCATTAATCCATTTTGAGTTTATTTTTGTGTTTGGTGTTAGGGTGTGTTCTAATTTCATTCTTTTACATGTAGCTGTCCAGTTTTCCAGGCACCACTTATTGAAGAGGCTGTCTGTTCTCCATTGTATATTCTTGCATCCATTATCAAAGATAAGGAGACCATAGGTGCGTGGGTTTATCTCTATCCAGTTCCATTGATCTATATTTCTGTTTTTGTGCCAGTACCATACTGTATTGATTACTAAAGCTTTGTAGTATAGTCTGAAGTCAGGGAGCCTGATTCCTCCAGCTCCGTTTTTCTTTCTCAAGATTGCTTTGGCTATTCAGAGTCTTTTGTGTTTGCATGCAAATTGTGAACTTTCTTGTTCTAGTTCTGTGAAAAATGTCATTGGTAGTTTGATAGGGATTGCACTGAATCTGTAGAGTGCTTTGGGTAGTATAGTCATTTTCACAATGTTGATTCCTCCAATCCAAAACATAGTATATCTCTCCATCAGTTTGTATCATGTTTAATTTCTTTCATCACTGTCTTATAGTTTTCTGCATACAGGTCTTTTATCTCCTTAGGTAGGTTTATTCCTAGGTATATTATTGTTTTTGTTGCAGTGGTAAATGGGAGTGTTTCCTTAATTTCTCTTTCAGATTCTTCATCATTAGTGTTTAGGAATGCAAGAGATTTCTGTGCATTAATTCCATATCCTGATACTTTACCAAATTTATTGATTAGCTCTAATAGATTTCTGATAGCATCTTTAGATTCTCTATGTGTAATATAATGTCATCTGCAAACAGTGACAGCCTTACTTCTTTTCCATTCTGGATTCCTTTTATTTCTTTTTCTTCTCTGATTGCTGTGGCTAAAACGTCCAAATCTATGTTAAAGAATAGTGGTGAGAGTGGACAACCTTGTCTTTTCCTGATCTTAGGGGAAGTGGTGTCAGTTTTTCACCATTGAGAATGATAGTAGCTGTGTGTTTGTCATATATGGCCTTTACTGTGTTGAGGTGAGTTCCCTCTATGCCTACTTTCTGGAGAGTTTTTCTCATAAATGGGTGCTGCATTTTGTTGAAACCATTTTTTCTGCATCTATTCAGATGATCATATGGTTTTTCTCCTTCAATTTGTTAATATGGTTTATCACATTGATTGATTTGCATATATTGAAGAATCCTTGCATTCCTGGGGTAAACCCCACTTGATCATGGTGTATGATCCTTTTAATGTGCTATTGGATTCTGTTTGCTAGTATTTTGTTGAGGATTTTTCCATCTATATTCATCAGTGATATTGGCCTATAGTTTTCTTTCTTTGTGGCATCTTTGTCTGGTTTTGGCATCAGCGTAATGGTGGCCTCGTAGAATGAGTTTGGGAATGTTCCTCCCTCTGCTATATTTTGGAAGAGTTTGAGAAGGATAGGTGTTAGCTCTTCTCTAAATGTTTGATAGAATTTGCCTGTGAAGCCATCTGGTCCTGGGCTTTTGTTTGTTGGAAGATTTTTAATCATGGTTTCAATTTCAGTGCTTGTGTTTGGTCTGTTCATATTTTCTATTTCTTCCTGATTCAGTCTCAGAAGTTTGTGCTTTTCTAAGAATTTTTCCATTTCTTCCAGGTTGTCCATTTTATCGGCATATAGTTGCTTGTAGTAATCGCTTATGACCCTTTGTCTTTCTGCAGTGTCAGTTGTTACTTCTCCTTTTTCTTTTCTAATTTTATTGATTTGTCTTCTCCCTTTTTTTCTAGATGAGTCTTGCTAATGGTTTATCAATTTTGTTTATCTTCTCAAAGAACCAGCTTTTAGTTTTATTGATCTTTGCTATTGTTTTCTTTGTTTCTATTTCATATATTTCTGCTCTGATCTTTATGATTTCTTTCCTTCTGCTAACTTTGGGTTTCTTTTGTTCTTCTTTGTTAATTGCTTTAGGTGTTAAAAGTTGTTTGTTTGAGATTTTTCTTGTTTCTTGAGGTAGGATTGTATTGCTATAAACTTCCCTCTTGGAACTGCTTTTGCTGCATCCCATAGGTTTTGGGTCATCGTGTTTTCATTGTAATTTGTTTCTAGGAACTTCTCTTGACAGGAAACACAAGAGAAGGAAAAGACCTACAATAACAAACCCAAAACAATTAAGAAAATGGTAATAGGAACCTACATATCAATAACTACCTTAAATGTAAATGGATTAAATGCTCCAACCAAAAGACATAGACTGGTTGAATGGATACATAAGCAAGACCCGTATATATGCTGTCTACAGGAGACCCACTTCAGACCTCAGAACACATACAGACTGAAAGTGAGGGGATGGAAAAAGATATTCCATGCAAATGGAAATCAAAAGAAAGCTGGAGTAGCAATTCTCATGTCAGACAAAACAGACTGAAACAGTTTTTTATAGAATTGGTGTGACTTCTTCCTTGGATGTTTGGTAGAAATCACATGTGAAGCCCTCTGGACCTGGAGCTTTCTTTGTGGCAAGGTTTTAAACTACAATTTCAATTTTTTAATATAATGTTTCTAAGCCAGGGCAACTTTCACCCCCTCAGGGAACATTCTGCAATACCTATAGACATTTTATGGTTGTCACAACTCGGGGGGAGGGGGACTGCTACAGACATATAGTGAGTACAGGCCAAGAATGCTGTTAAACATCCTATAATGCCCCCATAACAAAGAATTAGCTAGCTGGTCCATAATATCAATAGTGCCAACTTTGAGAAATCTTGGTTTAATAGATATATGACTATTTAGGTTATCTTTCTGTTCTTGAGTGAGCTTTAGTAGCTTGTGTCTTTTAAGAAATGTTCATTTTATGTACAGTGTCAAATTTATTAGCATAAGATTGTTCACAGTATTCTCTAATTTCCCCTTTGAATATTTGTAGAATCTGTAGTGTTATCAATTCTCTCATTCCTGATATAGCTAATTTGTGTCTTCTCTGTTTTTTTCCTGATCAGTCTGGTTAGAGTTTTATCAATTATATCAGCCTTTTCAAAGAACCGTGGTTTAGTTTCATTGATTTCCTCAACTGATTTTCTATTTCACTGACTTACACTCTGTTCTCTATTATTACCTTTCTTCTGCTTGGTTTGAGTCTAATCTATTTTTCTCTAGTTTCTTAATTTGGTAGCTGAGGTATTTATTCATGACCTTATTTATTTTGCATTATATGTATGTAGAGCTATAAATTTCCCTCTAAGTACTGTGTTAAAGATATTCCACACATCCTGATATGTTGTCGTCTTCTCCATACTATTCAAAATAATTTTTAATTGCACTTTGATTTATTTTTACCCAGAGATTATTTAGAAGTCATGCTGTTTAGTTTCCAAATAATTGGGAGTTTTCTGAGTATTTCTGACTAGTCTCTAATTTAATTCCATTGTAGTCAGAAAACGGTCTTTGTACTACTTAAATTCCTTAAGCTTTATTAAAACTCGTTTTGCGGCCCATAATATTGTGTATCTTGGTCAATTTTGAAAATAATGTTTGTTCTGCTGTTGGTTGTAGAGTTCTTATAGAGTTAAATTAGGCCAAAGTGATTGATAGTGTTGCTCAAATCTTCCATATTATCGTTTTATCAATCATTCTATCAATTGTTCAAACCAGTTATTGAGAGAGGGTTATTGAAATCCTGACTATAACTGTGGATTTATCTGTTTATTTTTGGAGTACCATAAGTTTTATTTTATGTATTATGGTGCTCAACTGAGCACGAATTAAATGTTTAAAATCATATGTCTTTTTGATTAGTTGACACTTTTATCACTATGAAATGGCCTTCTTTATCCCTGGCAATATTTTGCTCTGAAATCTCCTTTTTCTCATATTATTGATAGTATAGCCACTCCAGCTTTTAATAGTATTGGGATGATTTATCTTATTCTCTTCTTTAATTTTTAACTTAGTTCTGTCTCTACATGTAAACTAGCTTTCTTACAAGTAGCATATAATTGAGTCTTGCTTTGTTATCCAGTCTGACAATCTCTGCCTTATAACTGGATGTTTAGACAATTTACATTTAGTGTGATTATTGATATGATTAACTCTCTTATTTTGCTACTTGTTTCTAATTGTCCTTTTCCCCCTTTAACTGAATTCTCTTTGCTGAATCAAACATTTTTAATTACTCAAGTGTATCTCCTTTATTAGCTTATTAGTTATAACTTATTTATTTTGATATTTGTTTTACAGATAATATATATTTTAACTTATCACAGTCTATCTTTAAGTGATCTTATATTTCTTCACATGTAGAATAAGAACCTTACAATAGTATGTATGTATTTCTCCCCTCCTAGCCTTTATGTTATTGTTGTCATATATTCTACTTATTATATGTTATGAACCTCAAAACACATTGTGATTTGTGTTTAAGTGGTTATCTTTTTAAAAATTTAAACAATATAAAATATGATATATTTGTCCTTGTAGTTACCATCTCTGGTGCTCATTATTCCTTGTATAGATCCATATTTCCACTTTATTTCACTTTCCTTTTTCTGAAGGACTTCATTTATAAGGTGGGTCTGCTGGTGGTGCTTTCTCTTTAAACTTTGCATGTCTAAAAAATATTTTACCTTTTTTTAAAAATATTTTTTTTTGCTGGATATACAATTCTAGGGCTCTCTCTTGCATTGCTTTTGATGAGAAACTGATTTATTATACTTATCTTTGTTCCTCTTTATGCAATATAAATTTTTCCCTCTGGCTGGTTTTAAGATTTTCTTTTTATCACTGGTTTTGATTAATTTGATTGTGTGACTTGGTGTAGTTTTCTTCATGTGTCTTATGTGTGGGGTTCATTAAACTTTTGTATCTGTGGGTTTATAATTTTCTTTAAGTCTGAGAAATTTTCATCCTTGATTTCAAAGACATTTTTTCTGTCCCTCCATCCCTGACACACCCTTATCCTTTGGGGACTTCAATTACACATATAGTAGTTTGCTTTAAGTTGTCCCATGGCCCAATGATATTCAACTTATTTTTTAAATTCTTTCTCCTCTCTTTGATTCATTATGAATAGTTTCTTCTGCTGTATCTTCAAGTCTACTCATCTTTCTATCTGTGATATATAATATGCCTTAATTACCTCCAGTGTTTTGGGGTCTTTTTATATCTTCTGTGTCTCTATTTTTTAAGCAGCTTTATTGAGGTATAACTTATACACAGTAAGGTTCACCTGTTTTAAGAGTACAATTCAATCATTTTTAGTACTTTGTGTAGGCGTATGTTTTCATTTCTCTTGGTAAGGTACCTAGTAGTGGAATTACTGGGTTACAAGATAATTCTGTGCTTAAAATTTAAGAAACTATTAAATTATTTTTCAAAGTCATTGCACAGTCTACATTTCAACCAACAATATGAGACTTCCAGGTTTTCTGTATACTCATCAATACTTATTGTTTGTCTTTTTTTTTAATTAGAGCCATTCTTGTGAATATGAAGAAATATCTCATTACGATTTTTTTAAATTATTTATTTATTTATTTTTGACATTGGGTCTTCGTTGCTGCACGTGGGCTTTCTCTAGTTGCGGTGAGTGGGGGCTACTCTTCGTTGCAGTGCACGGGCTTCTCATTGCAGTGGCTTCTCTTGTTGTGGAGCACGGGGTCTAGGCACGCGGGCTTCAGTAGTTGTGGCATGCTGGCTCAGTAGCTGTGGTTCATGGGCTCTAGAGTGCAGGCTCAGTAGTTGCGGCACACAGGCTTAGTTGCTCTGTGGCATGTGGGATCTTCCTGGACCAAGGCTCAAACCTGTGTCCCCTGCATTAGCAAGCAGATTCTTAACCACTGAACCACTAGGGAAGTCCTCATTACAGTTTTTTTGTTTTTGTTTTTGTTTTTTTTGCAGTACACGGGCCTCTCACTGTTGTGGCCTCTCCCGTTGCAGAGCGCAGGCTCTGGATGCGCAGGCTCAGTGGCCATGACTCACGGGCCCAGCCGCTCTGTGGCATGTGGGATCTTCCCGGACTGGGGCACGAACCCGTGTCCCCTGCATCGGCAGGCGGACTCTCAACCACTGCGCCACCAGGGAAGCCCCTCATTACAGTTTTGACATGCATTCCCTAATGACTAATGATGTTGGACATTTTTTGTGTGCTTATTGGCCCTTTGTATATGTTTGATGAAATGTCTATTCAAATCTTTTGCTAATTTTTAATGGGGTTATTTGGGGTTTCTTTATTATGTTGAGTTGTAAGAGCTCTTTTTATATTTTGGGCACAAGTCCCTTATTGGATGTATAAATTTAAGTATTTTCTCCAAGTCTTTGGATTGTCTTTTTTTCACTTCTATGCTGATGTGTTTTGAAGTGCCAAAGTTTTAAATTTTGATGAAGATCAATTTTTAATTTTTTCCTTTGTAGCTTCTGCTTTTGGTGTTTTATGTTAGAAATCTTCACCTAAGATCGTGAAGATATACTCCTTGTTTTCTTCTAAGTTTATAGTTTTCACTCTTACATTTCTGTCTCTAAACCATTTTGAGTCTGTTTGTTTTTGTCTACTTACCTTTTGGAAAATCTGGAATGTAGTTATAACTGTTTTAATGTTCTTGTCTGCAAATTCTAACATCTGTATAAGTTCTGTTTCAACTAGTTGATTTTTTTCTCCTCACTGTATGTTATATTATCCTGATTATTTTTGCATGCCTAGCAGTCTTTGATTGGATTCCAGACGTGAATTTTACATTGTTTCATGCTGTGTATTTTTGTATTCTTATAAATATTCATGAGCTTTGTTCTTACAATCAAAAAGTTATCATAGTTTAAGTGGAAACATTTTTTCTTTTTTTCAGCAGTATACAAAATAATCGTGTATTATACAACTGATTGAATTTTAGATTTAGTGAAACATATATATTAAAGGGTCATCTTTATATATATGTCTGAGCCATACATTTCTGAATAATAGAATACTAGAATTGAGAAATGGAAAGTTTTGAAGGACAGATATTGCTTTCATGCCAGAGAAGGGTATAATAGCAGTGTGATGTTGCTGTATCAGGGACCATTAATATTCAATGCTAAGTTATTACTCCAATAATAATTCTAAACATTCACCAAAGTCTCTTCCAAACATGAGTGTTTTGAGGGCAAAATGAAGTGCCTCTGACATTTTAGCAGACGTGAAATAGAGGAAAAAATGAATATAAGGGGAAATATACCAATGAGATCTAGAATTCAGCAGGAACAGAAACATATGACCTGAAATACCAATAGCAACTTTAGGTTCTCAAAATTTCTGTAATCTTTGGAAGACCATTGGATATACCTAGCCAATTTCATTTACTTTTCAAAGAACAGAATGACATCATCTGATACCTATTTAAGACATACATTTTTTCTGCACCTATTACGTGCAGTTTACTATGCAAGTTATGTTAGATGACAAAAAAAAAGCAAATAACATTGCATCAGATCTTAAATCAGTATGTTTGTATATGTAGTTTATATACACACATAGTTATAGATATCTAGAGCATTGTCACAAAAATATACAAAGAAGTTATAAAGATTAAATAAGATAAAACTTTGAATCCAAAATAAGCAAAGGTCATCAACATGTGATTCAAAGAGAGAGTTCAAAGAGAGAATTCACTACTAAGTATAGACTCATTCTAGCAATCAAAAGCATGCAAATTGGGCTTCCCTGGTGGCACAGTTGTTGAGAGTCTGCCTGCCGACACAGGGAACACGGGTTTGTGCCCCGGTCCGGGAGGATCCCACATGCTGCGGAGCGGCTGGGCCCGTGAGCCATGGCCACTGAGCCTGCGCATCCGGAGCCTGTGCTCTGCAACGGGTGAGGCCACAACAGTGAGAGGCCCGTGTACGGCAAAAAAAAAAAAAAAAAAAAAAAAAAAAAAGCATGCAAATTAAAACGCTATGGTACCGTTTTTTATCTCAGCCAACTTGGTTAAGCACACAATATCTCAATAATAAGTCTATGAAAAAACTGGTATTCTTATACATAGCTAGAAGCTTTCTAAATTGTTTTAATGCTTTGGGAAAAAAAATAATGACCACTCTTTATTAAGCTTTATTTTGTGCCAAATTTTAACATATTATTCTTAATCTTAAAAAAAAAGGTACATAGTAGGCGGTATTATCCAATTATACAGTAAGAAACTGGTCTGCAAGAGATTAAATTATATCCCTAAGGCCACATAAATGAGTGAATTAAAATTTGTATCCAGGTGTATGGCTCTAAAGCTTATAGTCTTTCAATTACATTATTAATGTTTACATCTTTTGAGCCACTAATTTCCCTTCTGAGAATTTATCTTAAAAATAATCTCAATATTTAAAAAGTCATAATCATATAGATATCTGAAATGACATGGGATATAATAACAATATTGTAAATAGTTTACTGGCATTACAGTAGTGTATAGTTAAATAAATCTTGATATATCCACTTAATGGAATATTCACCAGAAGTCTTTATAGACTATTGTGATGTAGAAAAGTACTTATGACTAAATATTCAATAAAAGCTCAGTGTAAAAACCTATGTACATAGTATTTTTGCAAATAGATAAAATAGGCTTATAAAAAATAGGAAAAAAATATATATAATTGATCATAGTTATTGGATTTGGACATTGAATTATGATGTTTTTCTCTATTTTTCAAGCACTTTAATGTTATTTTATTACTTTTGTAATTATTTTAAGATAAGCATCAGTACACAGCAATTGACAAAAAAGTCCCAAAGAGTACTGTAAACAGTGTCACAGACTTTGAGACAAGGCAAAAAACTATCATTGTCATCATCAAAAGCGACCATAAAAGAGACTTCAGCATGGCCTTGAAAAATGAACAGAATTTCGATAGATAGATTGCTGGTTTTGCCAAATCATATCTATGAGGTGATGTCAAACATCATCTATCATTTTTTTTAAAAAAGAAGGAGCAGGTGTTTAAGTATCAAATAATTCTCTTGGGACTTTTGCCCTCTCACTGTGATGGAACTAAGGTTAGCCTGGGGGCTTTAGATGAGGCAAGGAGGAGAAATGGTGTCTCAATTCTTTATTCTGAAAGACTTAAGTTTATCACACACCTCTTCTGACACTCTGTCTAGCCCTTCTTTCTTTCCTCTCCTCTAGGAAGGAAGAGCATGTGGTGTTCAAAGGTCTTAAGAGGGTGCAGGAAGGAAGAAAATACTGTTAGAACATGCTTCTTTCTGCTGCCTAACTTCAAATGACACTTTGGTTATATTAATCCCTACCAGTCATTCTCAGAGGAAGGTACTCAAAGTCTGCTTAGAGTCTCTGGGTTGAGCACAAGTTGAGAATGAATTTATTGGGGTGCTATGTTTACTAAATACTAATCCATTTCCCAAGATAACTGCCCATTAGCAGTAGATATTGAGATCAAAGCCAGAAGTTAGATTGCACATAGTTTCACTGAAGTATGGTTTTCTAAATTTATCTATTAACTACAGCAAATAATTCATTTCTTAAATCTAACAAGATATTAAGGTATTGTGTTATTAGTATGTATAGGTGGAATAAAAAGCAATTAAAAGGTGAGGTCAGAGAGGGAGTGGAATTACCATGAGTGTTTCAATTCGCATGTTGATAAAATGTTTAAATAACATTATAATTATTTCTCCCAAATTCTCACTTTCATTGATCAGTAAGAGAGCAGTATGTAAGTAGGGTTGTTTGTTTTTAAAGCAATAATCTGGAGTCATCTCTATTCATCACCAACATGAGAAGAAGTGGAAAGACATGAGAGACAGTCTAACCATTGGCCTTATGAGGCCATATAGCATTTCCTACTCTCCACCCAGCCTCCCCACCCACTGAATAAAATAACCATCATGGAATGGCACTTTTTTCTTGCTTAAATTTGGTTTTAAAGTGAAGCATAACTTTCTGAATAATTATTTTGAGCTTGTAAATGGTGTCTCTCTATAACCAACCAAGCATATAACAAGAAGATGAAGATGAGACTTATTTTCACTTCATTTCACTTCTCTGTAATTGACAAGCTCTCACTGGGTGTCAACTTTAAAAGATGACAAATCCTAAATCTTAGAGGACCTAATTCAATAGTTCAGCTTTCTAAATTGTTTGCAAATTAATCTACATTTTCAAATGAGTCAGGCATGAAATATAAGATGACATCTATATTACAAAAATATTAATTTCCTCATCTTTCTCTTTTTCCTAGTCAAAGACAAAAGGTACATTTAAAATGTTCATTTTGTTAAGAGATTGTAAAAATGAACATATAGTGTGCATTTTAGCAGCTTGGCCTTTTCTCTTTTTTGCACTAATTCATTTCCATCTATTTAAACCTGCAGGTTATTCAGTTTGTAAATGTTCTGCGTGTTGATGAGAGAAAAATTAAATTTGTGAAGTATTTTCAGTGCATTACATTTTCTTAATGAAGGTTCATTTGGGTTCAACAAATATAATAATTTGAGCCCTGTTGATTTAAAGGCTAGCCTTAGCTCTCTTCTCAATTAGCTCTAGCCTCAGTTTACCCCATGTGTAAGTAAACAAAGCTGTGTTTTTTCCATACGAGCGAATTGATAGTTGTACGGTACTCTGCACATTTTTAGTTCCTAACTTACTCTGCCATAACACTGATGTCAATGGTCTGATTTCCTGAAGGGTATAAAATACAAGATAGACATTGTGGAGTTTTCTGTTCCTCTAAAATGAAATTTCAGATAATTTTTTAACTTCATTGATTAAACATATATTTTGTGCCCAAGAGTTAACTCTAATATCACTATCAAAAGAAATTGATCTAAATTAATTAATGATCATTAGAGGACAGGCAAATCATATTTCTCTTGAAGATATCACATTTCAGATAATGCTATTTCCTTAGTACTTTAACATACTCCACTAAGGAAGGCTAGGAAAATATCACCATTTCAGGAAAGAGCAAGTGGAAGAATTTCCAAGTAGTTTTAGATATTAAATCCTCTTGGCCAACTGTTACAATTATCACTATCAAATGTTACTAGATATAAAATTAATATAAAAGTAATTAATAAAAACAAAGTACCCATTTATATTCCTCTGGGACAGGAAACCATGACCAGTGAATCAATTAGGTCACAGTTAAATTCAACAGAGACTTGTTTGTTGAGGAAAGTTATATAAAAGCATATATTTGTAGAGCTGAGAGGGACTTTACAAGCCACCTCATCCAACTTAATTGTATTACAGAAAAACTGAGGCCAAGATAATCAATATAAATCCAAAGGAGAAAATTATGAAAATAAGTTCTTTAAAAATAGTCTTTTAGGGCTTCCCTGGTAGCACAGTGGTTGAGAGTCCGCCTGCCGATGCAGGGGACATGGGTTCGTGCCCCGGTCTGGGAAGATCCCACATGCCGTGGAGCGGCTGGGCCTTTGAGCCATGGCCACTGGGCCTGCGCATCCGGAGCCTGTGCTCCACAAAGGGAGAGGCCACAACATGAGAAGCCTGCATACTGCAAAAAAAAAAAAAAAAAAGTCTTTTATATATTAAGCACATTTCATTATGTTTATTAGTAAAGAACTTAAAGGTGATTTTCATATATTAATAGATTCATGTCTGAGAACAAGACTATAGCCCTAACCACTCTCCCCACACACTCAAGCCTTGTGAAGGAATGGCCTAAAAGCTCAGCTTGAGTTGCTAATTCAGCTGCTGCCATCAAAAGGGGGAACAGCATTTTATCTGATGTAAGTCAATGAAGGGAATATAATTTAATGCAAAACTTTGGGATTGAAGAACAGAAGAAGAAACCAGAGACTCTAATTTTGGGCTTCAAAACAATTATGCATGAGTCCTTCTTTGATTTCAGTGGTTCTAATATTACCATTTCACTAATTAAAGTTGAATTTCTTGACTGAACATTCTTCATTGTACTATGTTGAATGTATTTATAAAATACTCTGTATCAAAAGCTTTCGACAAAATTCAACGCCCATTTATGATAAAAACCCTCCAGAAAGTAGGCATAAAGGGAACGTTCCTCAACATAATAAAGGCCATATATGACAAACCCACAGCCAACATCCTCCTCAATGGTGAAAAACTGAAACCATTTCCACTAAAATCAAGAGCAACACAAGCTTTCCCACTCTCACCACTATTATTCAACATAGTTTTGGAAGTTTTAGCCACAGCAATCAGAGAAGAAAAAGAAATAAGAGGAATCCAAATTGGAAAAGAAGAAGTAAAGCTGTCACTGTTTGCAGATGACATGATACTATACATAGAGAACCCTAAAGATGCTACGAGAAAACTACTAGAGCTAATCAATGAATTTGGTAAAGTAGCAGGATACAAAATTAATGCACAGAAATCTCTGCCATTCCTATACACTAATGATGAAAAATCTAAAAGTGAAATTAAGAAAACACTCCCATTTACCACTGCAACAAAAAGAATAAAATATCTAGGAATAAACCTACCTAAGGAGACAAAAGACCTGTATGCAGAAGATTATAAGACACTGATGAAAGAAATTAAAGATGATACAAATAGATGGAGAGTTATACCGTGTTCTTGGATTGGAAGAATCAACATTGTGAAAATGACTCTACTACCCAAAGCAATCTACAGATTCAATGCAATCCCTATCAAACTACCAATGGTATTTTTCACAGAACTAGAACAAAAAAGTTCACAATTTGTATACAAACACAAAAGACCCCAAACAGCCAAAGCAATCTTGAGAAAGAAAAACGGAGCTGGAGGAATCAGGCTCCCTGACTTCAGACTATACTACAAAGCTACAGTAATCAAGACAGTATGGTACTGACAGAAAAACAGAAATATAGATCAATGGAACAGGATAAATAAACCCCCGCACATATGGTCACCTTATCTTTGATAAATGAGGCAAGAATATGCAGTGGAGAAAAGGCAGTCTCTTCAATAAGTGGTGCTGGGAAAACTGGACAGCTACATGTAAAAGTCTGAAATTAGAACACTCCCTAGCACCATATACAAAAGTAAACTCAAAATGGATTAAAGACCTAAATGTAAGGCCAGACACTATCAAACTCTTAGAGGAAAACATAGGCAGAACACTCTATGACATAAATCACAGCAAGATCCTTTATGACCCACCTCCTAGAGAAATGGAAATAAAAACAAAAATAAACAAATGGGGCCTAATGAAACTTAAAAGCTTTTGCACAGCAGAGGAAACTGTAAACAAGATGAAAAGACAACCCTCAGAATGGGAGAAAATATTTGAAAATGAAGTAACTGACAAAGGATTAATCTGCAAAACACATAAGCAGCTTATGCAGCTCAATAACAAAAAAACAAACAACCCAATCCAAAAATGCGCAGAAGACCTAAATAGACATTTCTCCACAGAAGATATACAGACTGCCAACAAATGCATGAAAGAATGCTCAACATCATTAATCATTAGAGAAATGCAAATCAAAACTACAATGAGATATCATCTCACATCAGTCAGAATGGCCATCATCAAAAAATCTACAAACAATAAATGCTGGAGAGGGTGTGGAGAAAAGGGAACCTTCTTGCACTGTTGGTGGGAATGTAAACTGATACAGCCACTATGGAGAACAGTATGGAGGTTCCTTAAAATACTAAAAATAGAACTACCATATGACCCAGCAACCCCACTACGGGGCATATACCCTGAGAAAACCATAATTCAAAAGACTCTTGTACCGAAATGTTCATTGCAGCTCTATTTACAATAGCCAGGACATGGAAGCAACCTAAGTGCCCACTGACAGATGAATGGATAAAGAAGATGTGGCACATATATGTGATGGAATATTACTCCGCCATAAAAAGAAATGAAATGGAGTTATTTGTAGTGAGGTGGATGGACCTAGAGTCTGTCATACAGAGTGAAGTAAGTCAGAAAGAGAAAAACAAATACCATATGCTAACACATATATATGGAATCTAAAAAAAAAAAAAAAAAGAAATGGTCCTGAAGAACCTAGGGGCAAGACAGCAGGAATAAAGACACAGACCTACTAGAGGATGGATTTGAGAATAATGGGAGGGGGAAGGGTAAGCTGTGACAAAGTGAAAGAGTGGCATGGACATATATACACTACCAAACGTAAAATAGATAGCTAGTGGGAAGCAGCCGCATAGCACAGGGAGATCAGCTCGGTGCTTTGTAACCACCTAGATGGGTGGGATAGGGAGGGTGGGAGGGAGGGAGATGCAAGAGGGAAGAGATATGGGGACATATGTATATGTATAACTGATTCACTTTGTTATAAAGCAGAAACTAACACACCATTGTAAAGCAATTATGCTCCAAAAAAGATGTTAAGAAAAAAAAAGAAGAAGATAGGGGCCCACATTAAAAATATATATATATACTCTATCTCACCCTGGCTACACTACAGCAGTAATTTCTGTATCCTGCCATTTGGACATGGTGTCTTGGATCCAGACAGTGTTAGTTGCACATATGGGTTATGATGATTTGTTTCGTCTGCCTTCATGTCCATTCACAAACTCCATCAGTAATAGAGATAATTATATTATAATAAAGTTATTCATATAGGTGTCTGTCTTCTCCCTTAAATTTTGTGATTCTTGAGGGTATGAATTTCTCTTTCTCCATAATGCCAAATAAGCACCATGAAGGTGCTAAAAACAAAATTTTTTAATAAAAGGCTGAATAAATGTGAATGCATTTTCAGGATTATCACTTGTCCTCCCAATCTGACAGCTATTTATCTTCCTTATATATTTATATATTTTCTTACCCAGTTAAGATCTGGTTAAGGTAAGCATATTAGCTAAGTCACTGTTTTCACCTTCCCTCGAGACTTTCAGTGTTGGATTGTAGCTTCCTCTTTGAAATACTAGTATACAGATTTAGCAGCCATTTTGCAGAGCAGCTGCATCTGATTCTTTCCTTTGCCTGAAAGAATATCTGGCCTGATAAGAAATAAAGTGAGGTTATCTAAGGAAACAAAGACACTAATGTCAATTGATGAGGGTTTTTTATATCCACACTGTAGCTTTCCTCCACTGCTTTAATTAATACTTGCTTGTTCATGTTATTATTATCCTCAAATACCTGTACTTGCAAGATCATTAAAATACCCAGTTAAGAAGGTCATTTATAGATTAATGCCTAATGCGTAGAATAATCTATGCTTATGAGAAATTCAAAAAGATTTATTAAATATATGATAGAGATAAAATGATTGGAGATTTGGCTTTTCTTCCCCAGTTCTATGCTCCCTCTTTAGCTCTCGTCTACAGTCTGCTAGTTCATCGAAATATACTAGGGGCAATCAGGCATCTACTTCAACCTGGTTCTATTTTTTTATTTGATATTCAGGGCTTCCTCGTGGTCTCTAGATTCTGCCCCCAGTACCTTTCATGGTATAGACAATCTCTTTGGTTTAGAATAGGGACTGGCAAGCTCTAGAAAGATAAAGGGATAGATAGTAAATATTTTCAGCTTTGCAATCTGTGTGGTCTCTGTTGCAGCTACTCAACTCTGCTATTGTAGAATGAAAGCAGTTGCAGATAGTGCTTAAGGGAATGGACATGGTTGTGTTTCAATAAAACTTTATTTACAAAAACAGGTGGGAGGTTGGATTTTGGGTCATCGTGTCATGGGTTGCCAATTCTTGGGTCTTCTTTTCCAGTGTTACTTCCAACCACGTTGTACTTTCAAATCTGGGACAAATATCCAGTTATGATTCTAAATCCATGCACTTAAGGTACTTTAATCTTCTATTATAATTCATAGGAATGCTTAGACTTAGTTTTCTTATTTGTGGAGTAATGATAATATGTCATCTCTCTGTCTTCTGTGAAAATGAAATTACTATTGATATCTGTGAAAATTTTTTATCACTTGTGAAGTACTATGTAAAGCTAACATATAATTATTTTGGTGACAAAATCCATGTGATTATTCAAAGTTCTTAAACTATTAGTCTTGGAAATGGGAAGTTTAAATATCAGGAAAAAATCATGGCGTTTCTGATGATAGTTTTCAAATGTTATCATATCAAGGTGGAGTAAGCACACACTCAATTTATATTAGATGGCTACCTGGGACATCTTTGACTTCTTGGTATACTAATGTTATATCCATTTATTCTTAGTCAGCAACTCAAGAATTCCTTATAGTGAACACAGTTGCAAATTGTGAGTTCTCACTTCACACACCATTTCTAATTAAGAAATAATTAAATGATTTTAAAATGTCAAGGAATTTGGTCCAATGGTTATGTTAGCATAAATAATTATATGATTCTAATCATAACTTTCCAGTCTGCTATGATCATTTCTAAGCAGATTTTACTCGTTTCTCAAAGTTATGAATTTATCTTTAATGTATAAAACTGCTTTCTTAAAAAAAAAATCTAGCAGCAGAAGCCAGGAAGAAAATGGAGTACACTTTCACTGAACTGTGAAATGTGGAGATCTATTCAACTCCATTAACTACAAAATATACATCATCCACTAACATACTAGACAATGAATGACTCTATATGGAGTGCTACATGTCCAGATTACTGCAAGATGAACACTTTGGTAAAGGTTAGATGCTACAGATAACTGTTTACATATATTAACAGAAAGGTAAGCAGTGACAGTATTGCAGTCCTTTCACAAGCTTAATGACCTCCAATTCCAATGAGCACTATAGGAATTTCAAAAAATTATCTGAGAAAATCATCTATAACCTTTATTTCCAGGGTAGAGGAAGATTGAATTATTTGCAATACTTTTAATTTTAGAAAAGTTGTAACCCATGTCAGTGTTATGATGATTTTTATTTATTAAGCATCTACTAAATGCCTCATGTAAATTTTATGTGAGTAAAGGGAGTAAACAGGAAAATAAACAAGTAAGTTTCCCTGTAGAACAAAAAGCTTAGTGACATTTTGTCAACATAAAATTTAGTAATTTTAAAGGGAAATGATCCATATTTGTTTTTATTTTTAAATACTTTCTTAATTATTTTTATGATATATCAATATTCAGGAAGCTCTTACAAGGTTAAAAATAAATTTAAAAAATTTTTCTGGAGATGGAATTTATTTTGTTTTTCTATGGTAAGATGGGTATTTTCTGAGTTTCCACAGGAGGAAAATACTAGACTTGAATATGTCACCATAATAATCAGCAAAAATGCTTATATGCGTAGTTGGTAACTCCTACAAACACAAATAGGTAAAATGAGTAAATGTCATCTTTCTCCTCTCATGGAATTTATTTTATACACAAACATACACACAGATTTATGTGTATATATATATATGAAAAAAGGTATTTACACATAGAACAATAAATAGTTCAAAGCAACATAGGCAAAGTGACAAATAAGTAGTAGTTGGAATAATTGAAACAGGATTCAGAAAGACTAATATTTTCATCACGTATAATAATAAGCTAGCACTTACTGTGTGTTCACAGTGTGTTCAGCACTCGTAAGTGCTTTCTATACGCATCTGTTATTCCTCACAATCTCCTTATAAGTTTTGCTAATACTCCCATTTTACAATAAGGAAACTGAGAAGTAGAGAAATTAATCAAATAGCCCCAGTTCACATAGCCATAAGGTGGAATAGCCAGCATCTAATCCCAAGCAGTCTAGTTGCTGAGTCTGCACTCTGAATTATCAAGTTGTACTTCCTCCCTCCCAGTAACAAACTTTTATCAATACAAAGCCCCTTGACTTTTGTATGACTGATTTTGAAATCCTTATGCAATACTTCTTCCAAGGTCTCTGATTCATATAATCTATTTTTGAACTACTCAGAATTATATACATTTCATATGGCATCTCTAAAGCACATGCACAATTTGTATTTTTGAAAATTCAGTTAATAAGTAGATTATTTTTAGTTATCATAAAGTGATGTTTGCCCTAATCAGATGACTTGTTGCCACGTTTGAGCAGCAGAATTTACACAATTATTTGAATTTAATGCTATATTCATCTTTAATTGTAACTAAATCATGGAAATGCTAATACTACATCCTAGTCATGAAAAAGACCTCATAAAATTAAATTTGATCCAAGTTTGAAACCACTAGTAGCCTAAAAGCTGCAAGTTAACTTCATTTATATTTTCACTAGACTTGAGCCAATTGATTTTAATTGTAAAAGATCAATATTTACAATCATGTATAAAAACCTGAAAATGTATTATCAAAGAGTGTACCTATAAAAGGTAGGCATAATTCAGAGTTCTATAATATGAGCTTTCTCTAAATTTCCGCTCTCCATCAGTGAATAATACATAGGTTTATTGTTTACCTTACATGGTAGGTTTTCTTGTGCTGATTTTCAGAAGATGTGTATTAAACTCATGAGCTTCCTATATAATACTACAATATTTAATCCTATATGTTCAAAGTCTATGTAAACCTTAGAAATATTTTCATGATTTATCCCAGGTGAAAAATAACATTTTTTTTTTTTTTTTTTTTTTTTTTTTTTTTTTGCGGTATGCGGGCCTCTCACCGTCGTGGCCTCTCCCGTTGCGGAGCACAGGCTCCGGACGCGCAGGCCCAGCGGCCATGGCTCACGGGCCCAGCCGCTCCGCGGCACATGGGATCCTCCCAGACCGGGGCACGAACCTGCATCCCCTGCATCCGCAGGCGGACTCTCAACCACTGCGCCACCAGGGAGGCCCAACATATTTTTATTACACTTTTTGACCTTCTGTGAATGGTCTGACATAGGAGGAGAATCTATAATGTAAAATATGGCCATTTAGTCACTAGAGTTTATTTATAAAGCTATCACCAACTTTAATCTAGGAAGAAATAAAGAGTGATTAGTCAAAATTAGAAACGTGGTATGTACCTTACTTGTTTTGCAGAAAATTTCCAATTTCTATAATTATGATCTAATACACAAATACTAAGAACTCAAAGGTGTTTTTATGTAAGAAAGATCAAGTCATTTCACATGTTTTGGACAAAGCCTAATAAAAATATCTCTTAGAAAGCAAAAATAATAAAAATCATTTTCATACAAAATTATAGGAAGAAAATATAAAAATGTGAATAGTAGTTACTTGTGGGTGATTTTTTTTAAAGTTCTTTTCCACTTTTCCCTATTTTTAAATTTTCCTGCAGTAATCTGAGAGCAATTACACTAAAATTCGGCTTTGGGCGTTTGGTGGAAATAATTGGTCAGAATCTCATCTTGTTTATCCCACAAACAGATTTTTGTTTTAGAAATCTTTATATCTAAGGATTTCAGTTGGCAAAGATGTTATATTTGAATTAAAAACTACTTACTGGGCCTCCCTGGTGGCGCAGTGGTTGAGAGTCCGCCTGCCGATGCAGGGGATACGGGTTCGTGCCCCGGTCTGGGAGGATCCCATATGCCGCGGAGCGGCTGGGCCCGTGAGCCATGGCCGCTGGGCCTGCGCATCCGGAGCCTGTGCTCCGCAACGGGAGAGGCCACAACAGTGAGAGGCCCGCATACCGCAAAAAGAAAAAAAAAAAAAAAAAACTACTTACTGGCTATAATTTATTGAAGTGCATTTAACTAAATGGAAGTGGAAACTACACATTTATTCCATATCCATTTTATTAACACTTTCTACAATACAATTCAGATTTGGAAATAAGTTTATATGGAATCTTAGTGTAGCATCTGAGTAGAAAAATAATGCAGTCTGAATTTGATGGCTTTCTATTCACCAGTTCTTTGACTTATAATTCCTATGTATTTCAATCAATCTCATTAATGGCGCCAATCATTTTTGTGGGGTCAGGGTTTTGCTATAACATAGGTTAGTATGGTGTAATAATTTTTCTTTGTTAGTGCAGCATAACTAATTAAGTACTTTCTTTTAATGTTTGATTGAATTTTGTAGAAACCATAGTTCAAACAAATGAAGGTGTGTCACTGACCTCAAATGGGACCTGGGTTTAAGGAAATCCTTCGATGGAGCAACTGAATTAATTCTTTTCCTCACTCTATTTTTATCAAGATAGGGAATATCTCAAGCTGGTTTTAAATAATGAAAATACATTTGTAAGATGTTTATTAAATTGTGAACTTTCTACCTCTGAAGCAAAATTTGAAGGCAAAACTATTTTATTTGTATATATTAGATACAATACATATGATTTATATAAAAATTTTATAGATTTTTCTTTCAAAATGTTATTAACTCAGGACAACTGCTTGTTACGTTTCCATTTATCATAGTGTCACTTTATTTCACTGTTGTCACTTGAATAATAGGCAATCAGGATTGAAAGTTTTTCAAAATTGCAGTCCTCTAGATGTTACAATTAAATTAATTATAAATCCAGAATAAACAGTTCTTAATCACATAAAACAGTTCTGCCACATTATACACACTTTAGTTATGATGTAAATTGAAAGCCAGTGGAATTTTTTTTAAATAAATAAAGCCGCATGTTCACAAAGCTCTAACTAACCCCTCATTAATAAACAGATGCACTGAAAAAGATGTGCCCCAAACATCTGCTCTTGCTAAAAATGACACCTTATTTTTCAATTTAATATTAACAATTTGACAATGTAAATAGTATTTATTTCCCATTTTTATGTGAACAATCAACAGCTAAACAACTCTAAAGTACTTTATTCATGGGCAAACTAGCTTGACAAAATGGGATGTTTTCAGGAGAGGTTCAAAGAGATAAAGACAGTCAGGGTAGTCTTAGTCCATTTGGGTTAATATAACAATACCCTAGACGGTGTTTTATAAACAACAGAGATCTATTTCTCACAGTTCTGGAGGCTGGAAAGTCCAAGATCAGAGAGCCAGCAGATTTGGTATCTGGTAAGGTCCTGCCTCCTGGTTCATAGATGACCATTTTTTCAGCCTACACATGGCAAAAGGGGCCAGGGATTTCTCTGAGTCTTTTTTGTATGGGCATTAATCTCATTCATGAGGGCTCCACCCTTAAGACCTAATCACCTCCGGAAGGCCATACCTCCAAATAACATCACATTGAAGATTAGGTTTGAACATATGAATTTGGGGGAGACACACATAGTCTATAGCACAGAGAATAGTAGATCTTACAACTAATAAAGGAGAATAATGTGAAGATCCAGATCCTACAGTGCTGGAGTTATACATAGAATAAGACACAATGGGTCATTATTCTAGGTCCCATGTCCTGTGGCAGGTAGGCAGATGACAATTGTAAGGTTTCAGTAGCAGCATTCAAGCTAAGTTAAAAGCAATAGCATTTCTTTCCCAAACCCCACATATTACACTAAAAACAATTAGATTATATAATTAATAACTATATTTATTTATTTATAACAGCATTTCACATACCATTATAGTGTTCTGTCTATTCTTTTCTGAGAGTTACTTATTGAATCACTGCTATGCTTTGGGGGGTTTTCTTGTTTTGTTTTGTTTTTTTGCGGTACGCGGGCCTCTTACTGTTGTGGCCTCTCCTGCTGTGGAGCACAGGCTCCGGATGTGCAGGCTCATGGGCCCAGCCGCTCCACGGCATGTGGGATCTTCCCGGACCGGGGCACGAACCCGTGTCCCCTGCATCGGCAGGCGAACTCTCAACCACTGCGCCACCAGGGAAGCCCCCACTGCTATGTTTTGATTTATGCAAAAGATAGTTTTTATTTAGTAACATTATTTATCAAGAACCTATTATGTGACTATACTCTGCTAAGTGTGTACAGCACACTGACTTGAACTGTATTAAAATTTTTTTAATTCTCATATAAAAACCCAACAACTATATTATATTACAAAATATTGACAAAAGATACATACAAAGAATATTCTAGGAGAAGGCTATACCAGGGAACCAAATTCAGTAGGCAAAATGGGGCATCTTGGAAAAACTTACAATGAAGTTTGAAGGATACAAAGTATTTAGAAGGAGATAAATATTCTGTGCTAAGGGAACAACACACAGAATGGCTCAGAGTAGTGAAAGAGCCTAAAGAGAGCATTTAAGAAACTCAGAATAACTTTTACATATCTGGGGATGTAGGGCATGCACTGGAACAGTAGCTTGGGATAGGGCCAGAGACCTAGGTAGGTCCACATCAATGGAAGCTTTGTTCCTTGAGCTGAGTTAGAACTTTATCCACAAAGATATGAATAGCTATTAAAGAATTTTAAGTAGGGGAATAATATTAAAGGATTTGTGTATCAGATCAGTAACTTAGGCATTAAGCGACAGGGAGGATAGATTGGGAGTGGGGTTAGGGCACTGTAACAGTATCTCTGTTGAGCTTCATTGCTGCCATAGGTGCTACAAGTTTTACAAAATTTAACAAGATCTAGTCAATGACCATTGGTATATTAATTTATTTACTAATTTACTTACTTTTTGAAAGAGGACCAATCCAAGGTTGCTTGGTACTTCATGCGGGTCAGAGAGAAAGGATAGGTAACATATGCATATAAATACCTATTTTATATAGAAGTACATACCAAATGCAGGTGAGTTCTTTAAAATAACTGTTCTAAGACAGTACAGGCAGGGTCCACTCCAATTGAGGTGGTTAGAAAATGCATCAAGGGAGGAATGCCAAGGAAGAGAATTCTTTTTGTGAAGAGAAAATTTATAGCCACTACTTTGAGACTGTCCAAATATCCTAAACTCATTCTAAATTAAAATCAATTAAATTAAATTAAAATCTAAATTAAAAATGAAATAATTTAAAATGGAATTTATTATCAATCAGGAAAAAAAATGCTCTGATATCTAATGATGGGATTATTACATAATGAAATATAGAATTTACAGATGCTTCCAAAAAGGACATTTCATTTTGCACATTATAAACATTCTTTATTTTGCCCCCAAATCATTTTTTTCAGTGTTGATTCCTAGTGCTTCTTTCATTTATCCTTGATCATTTTCTCTGCCTTTTTCTGAAGGTTTGTTGTCCCAAATGTCATCTCAGTGATCTACTGCCAAATACAAGGAATTTTGCTATGAAATTAAAAGTGTTTCCATGTTTTATGAAGTCAGGAATCTCACTCAGCCAGCTACTATATTCAAAGAGACTTGTGATACAGAGAAGAATAACTGAGACAGACTGAAAACAGGAAATATAAACAAAGACAGTCTCATCAGATTTTTTTCTTCCACTGACATTGCATTTTGACTAGTTCAGACTTCTTTTAAAAGGGTATAGTTGATTACAAATTAAAGTTTACTGTGTGATCTTTTAACAGTCTTTAAACTTTGGCTAGGTATGATTTCCAAGGAAAAGACCAATCTTTGATTGAAAAATGCTCCTTTTATAAAGCTTAGAGTAAAGTAGTAAATACCACTAACTGATGCTTTTTGCCTAG
The DNA here is from genome assembly GCF_964165515.1 of Mesoplodon bidens. Taxonomy (NCBI): domain Eukaryota; kingdom Metazoa; phylum Chordata; class Mammalia; order Artiodactyla; family Ziphiidae; genus Mesoplodon; species Mesoplodon bidens. The sequence goes on from NC_138178.1 coordinate 97,667,063, forward strand.
AAACATCTGTCTGGTTAATGTGTTTCGATAGGTGAATTAACAGAAGGAAACATAAACATATCTTTCTTTGAATTACAAAAATCCCTTTGTTTTTTCTGGAATCAGAAGTTTAAGTAGACTTCTAAAAGTCAATATATATTGGTCTAGTCCACGGCCAGCAAGAAAAAAAATTCTATCAGCTAAAAACAACTCAAATTCTAAAACGGGGTTTGGAAGGAGAGCTATCCAAATCAAAAGTAAATCCAAAAAATTTGATTTTGACATAACTGTAGAAACATTATACAAAGAGTTGTGGAAATCCATTTTGTCTGAAATACTGTACAGTGACTTCCAAGAACTAGTAGAAACATATGAGTTCAAATATAACTCTCACAATGAAGATTACAACATATAGTATCTTAATGTAATCCTTCCCACTAAATGCTAAATCCAAAAGCCTCAAGGTCATTAACCAAACATTATTCAACGTGCCGATCATTGGCAGGTTTAAGCTGTAAGATGTTTTTATTTCTATAACGGATTTCTCTCAGTAAGTAACTTTGGTCTGAAAAGATGATAAAGTGGATATGAACTTAAATATTAAGTTAAAAATGAAGAAAATTATCAAACATTTCTATAGCTGTAGTTAATTCTGCTTTACAGTTCCCAAGGATCTCTGAACAGGATAATTGAGCTTCTCAAGACTGTCATTCTTAGGAAAGATGCAAGAACTCAAAATCTTCTAGCCTTAATTTTGAAAGTGAAATATCAGTAATGTAGTTGATAGGTTGCATCTGAATACACTGATTCTGCATCCACTGACATGAAGAGTGTTGACTCAAGAGGGTCAATGGAAGCACTAAGAAGATAAAAATAGAGGAGGCATTGTAGGATTTGCTTGATTTCTCCTAACTCAGAGGTTATTCCCAATCACTCTTGAACTCTTCATAGGTCCCTTTTCTCCCCAGTATCTCTTCAATAGTACACACTGAGTCCAAATGACTATACACTCAAGAATACTGCTAAGATTAATTTGGTATTTATGAGCCTGTCTATATATCTGACACACTATCTACAAGGCACCAACATAGGCACAGCCCAATTCAAACTTCAACACCTGATAAAGTGGATACAAATCTTTATTTAAATTAGTCCCTTGAACCAGATTAATTCTGAAATGTTACTTCCTTTAACACTAACAAAATTTTCTATCTATGATTGTACACTAAAAAAATTTTCCTTGCAGATTTCTGTCTATTCCTTTCTGATTCCTACCTTGATACTCTTTTTCATCATAGATCCTGAACACCTTCCAAACTCCAGTGCTTGATTAATTTCACACCCTACACTCTCTTAAGCAATAAATTTGAAATAGAAAAATGGATACATTCCCAATGAAATAAAAATGCTAAATGTTGACCTAAGAAGAATAGAAATTTTAAACATGTTAAAAATTATAGAGGATGTTAAAGTCCTACCATTTTTAAAAGGCAGAAGATCAGATTCAGATATAACTTTCAAGGACCATACAATTTTTTTACAGGTACACTAACTCTTGCCCACAGTTCTCATATCCAAAAACAAAAGTTTTTTTTTTAATTCATTAGGTAGAAAAGCCAGACCTGTTAAGTCTTGTCCCATTTAGTATGAATATTCACATATTTTCTGCAGAAATATTAATATGATTACAGAGTACTATCCAACATCTAAAAGCAAAATGTTTAAATTAGGTATTAAAACAAATTCCAGAATATTATTTTAAATAATTATTTCTGCCAAGTAGATTTACTCTAGGAATTCAAGAATTGTTTAATAATACAAAGAGTATCAATGTCATTTAAAAGGGAAAAATTACATTAATAGATGCTGACAAGATATTTGACAAAATTCAGTTTGCTGTAACTGATTTTTTAAAAAAACTTACAGTTAAACAAGAATTTGATGAAACATTTCTATGTAAGTTAAATAGCATTTATGAAAAGCCAAGGACAGGGATCCAATCAAATGAGGAAGTGTTAAGCTTTTTATTCATCTTTAGTAATAAGACAGGGATGCTTACTGTCACTACTAGTACTGTTTTTGAGGTTCAATCAAAAGTAATATGATATACATAATATAGAAGCACCACAAAAGCAAAGATATCAACACTATTTATAGATTGTATTATCATATTTTTAGAAAATCTTAGAGAATCAACTGAAATACCTTGAAATAATAATAAAATTTGTTGAGTGCCTGTCATTGAGTCACTTAAACTTGTGCTAGTCCCCTAAAACTTTCTCTGCTTCAGTTCTCTCATCTAAAAAATAGAGAAATAATATCTAACTTATTGGGTTGTTATGAGTATTAAATGAATCAATATAGGCATAATGTTTAGAATGCCTGCCTCTATAGGTGTTATCTATTGTTGCTCTTGTTGCTATTATGATGGTTAAAATTTTATATGTATGTTCAAATCAGAATATATATCATTTTTGTGTGTGTATATATGTTTATAATTAAGAAACAGAACTTGAATGAATGGAGAGAAAAGCTATGCTCTTAAATGGGAAAACTGTTATACTGTAAAAATATTAATCCTTCTTGAATTAATATATGTATGATATATTTTTATCTGTTACTATCAGAATCACAGCAGAATTGTTTGCTAGTTTGCTTTTTGGAACACAGTTAAACTGTACAAAAAGTTCAAATTAAAAAAATGTGTAATATTTGCCAAGGAAATCTTGGAAAAGAATAGTAAGAGGGGGAGTTAATATTTGATTAAGATAACATTCCATTCAGTGGTGAAAAAAATTGATAATCTAATAAATGGGATTGGGATATCTGACTATCCATTTTTTAAAAATGAATCTCTTACTCTCTGTATTTACCTGAGAGAATGAAAACATATATGCACACAAAGCTCTGTATGCAAATAGTTATAATATCTCTTTTTCATAATTGCCAAAAACTGGGAACAACTCAGTGCCCTTCAAGTGGTGAATAGATAAACAGATTGTGGTACATCTGTAAAATGGAATACTACTCAGCAATTTAAAGGAACACATTATGGATATACACACAACAATGTGGACCAATCTCAAAATTATGCTAAGTGAAAAAAACCAGACTCAAAAGGCAACACACTGTGTCATTTCATTTGTATGCCTTTCTGGAAAAGGCAAAACTATAGGGACAGGTATCAGGTCAGTTGTTGGCAAAAGCTAGGAATGTAAGAGAGGCAATTAACCACAAAGAATAACCAAGGAATGTTTTGAGATTAGCAAAATAGTCTATATTTTTATTTTGGTGGTATATGTCTGTAAAACCTACCACACTGTAAATTTTACTGTACATAAATTATACCTCAGTAAACAAGCTGAAAAAAGAAAATGAAACTAGATCCACACCTCAAGCTGTGATCAGGATAATTTTTAAATGTATTAAAAATATAAATATAGCAGGCAGCCCTAAAAGGAGAGCCTGACTCAGAAATGAAAATATTTGTTACCAAGACCTTTCCTACAAACGAAGGCTCAGGCAGAAGTTAGTGTCCTCTTGCATCTGCTCCAGAGCAAAGTTTTCTGGGGGCTGTACAAGGCTTTAACAATCTACAGATGTAAAAAATGCACCTTCACTTTAAAGAACTACTCCACTTAGTAGTGAACTCCTGAGAGCCTTAAATTTATGCTTTCTGGTTATGAAATATTATTAATATATCTCCATTATGAAAAATTTGGAAAACACAGAAAAGACAAAAATAGAATATAAAAATTACCCATAATTCTATCTTACCTTTTCTCTCTCTTTTTCAAAATGTAGAGAGTAAAGAATGAAATTCTTCCTCTCTCCTTGGTCCAACTCCATCCCCTGGAGGTAGCTGCTGTCATCTTCAGTTCGGTACACATTCTGACAGAGACTTTCCTGCTTTCCTACAGAAGTAGGTTGGAGTTGTGTCTTAGTCTGTTTGGACTGCTATAACACAAATACCATAGACTGAATGATGTATAAGCACAGAAATTTAATTCTCACAGTTCTGGAAACTGGGAGTTCAACATCAAGGTGCCAGCAATTTCCGTGTCTGATGAGGACCCACTTTCTGGTTTATAGTGAGCCATGTTCTCCCTGTGTTCTCAAATAGCAAAAGGGTCTAGAGAGCTCTCTGGAGCCTCTTTTATAAGGACTAATTTCATTCATGATGGCAGAGTCCTCATGACCTAATCACCTCCCAAAGGCCCTACCTCCTAATACCAACACATTGAGGTTTAGGGCTTCAACATATAATTTTTTGGAACACACAAACATTCAGTCCTTTGAACTGGTTTTAAAAACTATTATTATATATTTTTTGTTTTCCAAAATGTCATATTATACATATTGTTCTTCAGTTTGCTTTGTACTTAATAAATATACTTTAGGGATCAAAAAATATAAATATAAGAAAGAAATTTGGATAATTTTAGTGGAAATGGGGGAGAATATTTGTGAACCTTGGAGCAAGAGGATTTCTTAAGATAAAAAATCCAAAAGGCAGGGCTTCCCTGGTGGCGCAGTGGTAGAGAGACCGCCTGCCGATGCAGGGGACATGGGTTCATGCCCCGGTCCAGGAAGATCCCACATGCCGCGGAGTGGCTGGGCCCGTGAGCCATGGCCGCTGAGCCTGCGCTTCCGGAGCCTGTGCTCCGCAAGGGGAGAGGCCACAACAGTGAGAGGCCCGCGTACCTCAAAAAAAAAAAAAAAATCCAAAAGGCATAAAATGTAGGTCCTTTGTCTCTAAAAGATACGGTGATCATTAATTGTATGTGTTAACTTGACTGGGCTGAGGGATGTCCAGAAAGCTTGTAAAATATTATAAAATATGACTTCTGGGTGTGCGTGACAGTGTCTCCAGAAGAGGTTAACATGTGAATTGGTAGGCCGAGTGGAGAGGAGCACCCTCACCAATGTGGGTGGGCATCATGCAATCCCACCCTGAATTGAGGACCTGAATAAACAAAAAGCCAGAGGATGGACAAATTTTCTCTCTTTGCTTAAACGAAGACATCCCTCTTCTGCCTTTGGACATCAGCACTTCTGATTCTCAAGCTTTTGTACTCAGACCAGGACTTAGAACCTTCAGCCCCCGGATTCTCTTTGGACTCAGACAGAATTACACCACCAGTTTTCCTGATTCTCTAGCTTGCAGATGTCAGACTGTGGGACTTCTCAGCCTCCATAACCACATCAGCCTATCTACAATCAATCTATCAATATTGATTATGTTTCTCTGGAGAAACCTTGACTAATAAAGATACTAAAAGCAAAGTCATTAAGCAATTCACCAGGAGAAAATACTAAAACATATAGGGTATATTAATAAGAATAAGATAAACAAAACCAACCACAGAAAAGGAAAAGGAAATGAATAGGCAAGTCAAAGGAGAGAAGAAAAGAGACAATAAACACATTTTAGAAAGCATAACCTTATTAATGGTTAAGAAAATGAATGTTAAAAACACAATGAAATAATATTTTCTAGTCACAATTGAAAAAAGAAATTTACATTGAAAACCTTCAGTATCAAACAGGTAATTGTATATGTTTCTGATGGTAGTGTGCATTACTATAAGCATTTAATAAGATAACCTACTATCATTTATTTAAGCAAACATACCTAAACTTTGACTAAGCAGTTGAACTTATGGAAATTTATTTAACAAAATATGAATTCAAAAAAACATACATATAAAGATAATGCAGCATTATTTGCATTAGTAGAAAACAAACAAACAAAAAGTTAAAAATAAATAAAATGTATAATCTTTCAATGAATATTATGTAGCCACTAAAATAAATGAGATAGACTTATCACTTAGGTGGGTGTGCACACTGCAAAGTTAAGTAAAAATGCAGAGAGATGAAGATCATGTATTTCTGATTATATTTTTTAATTAAGTGAACAGAGATCTCAATTGCATAAATAGACATAGAGGATATTGTGGAGTGTTCTACCCAGATACCCAGGCTATCTCCCAGTTGCTGGGATTATCGACTGATGATGGCTCTGAGTTTTGTCCTTCTCTGGAAACTGCTCACCCAAGATTGTACCTCTTCCCAGGGGTTGGCTGATGACTTTGAGAATACAAAATTCCAGTTCCTTGTCTCAATTTGGGACCACTCTGAGAGGTCCCACGGAGCTTGAGGATTTTCCCATGAGTTTGATGAGGCCTCAACTGCAACTTTATTTTAGTCAGCTTGTCCCTCTTCCCCCTGCTGCCTTCCTCACTTCCTTAGGAGTGTATTTAGAGGTGTATCTCCCAAGAGCTCACCCCAGTGAACATTTTGAACTCAACACCCTGTCATCAGAGAGCTCAATCTAAAATAACGTTTGTGTCTGTGTATGTTAATAAATGCAGAGGGAAAAGTACCAAAGAAGATACATAGCAGGTCATTTGTACTAGATAATCAAGGGTATAGGATTAAAAGAGGAATGGCAAAGGAGAGTATTTCACTTATTCATGTCTTCATTGTTTTAATAATTAAATTCAGAGATCGTTTTTTCTGTAATTTAAGTCGCCTAGAATGTATTTCGTAAAACATCATAGGGAATGATTCCTTTTGTATATATAATAGTAAGGAAAATACTCTAAAATACATTTTGCATATAGTAAGTGAGATCCACACCATTCCCATGCCTTTTAGTTCCTTTAACTTGCTTTAGAAGGAAACTTTTTCAAAGTTTCTTTTAAACCACTCAAACAAGTAAGTCATCAAGCTTCCCAAATGGGCATATTCTGCACTTTTAATTTTATGCTGGCAGAGAACACAATCAATCAATTATTGCTGTTTGTGAAACATTTACTTTTATAATTCTAACATATGTTAACTCCTAGGGTTACCAGAATGTTTCTTTTTTCACATTATTTGACAGCTGAAATTAAACAAATCCTATTCAACTACAAGGCTAATAGAAGGTTTACTATGTGTGTCATTAGCACCATCCATATAAGGTAACAGAAAATATGAGGTGTGGATTTTTAAAATATGATAAAATGAGAATACTGTTAGATGCACAGGAAGGTGTGACTTCAGGCCTGGCATTTTCTTATTAGAATAAAACTGCCTCTTTTATTTTACTAAAATAATCAGCCTTATGTGTTTTTGAGTTGACATCTTTCAAATTATTTTATCAAATCAAAAATATATACCTTAGTTGAAATAGGTCTTAACTATCATGTCACTTTAATGTAATATGTGGCATAATAGATTGCTCTGTAATAGGCTGCTAAAGATTTTTGTGTTCAAGGATATCATGGTTAGAATGAAGAAATGTAATTTATTTGCTTATGTTTTTTAGCCCTTATCACTTTTGCAAATGCTTTCTTTGCTTGAACAGAAGACTTTTAGGAAAGTATAAAAGCACATAAAAATTGCCCAAAATATTTTAAATGTAAGCATGAGAGAATATACATGTAATATGTGTATATATATTTACATGTATATAAATCTTAATGAGTACATTTATTCATAATCACAATACTTAGATTATGTATTATCATACTAAGGCAGCTTCTAATCTTGAGATTGCCTTTTTCCTACTTTGCATTTATATAACTTCTTTCATTCAGAGATATTCTAAGAATACTACACAAAGAACAAGGGGGTTATACAGCCTATCTATAGACAGGAAGAGACAGCAGAGCCTTCATTCTTTTTTAAACACATACAAACGGATGTCCCCAGGATATACTGAGTGCCAGTTGAGTTGTATAATCCCTAAAGCGTATTATTTTTATTTCTAAGCCTGTTTATGCCAGTAGTTATTGTAATTGCATAACTTAACTAAATACATGAAATAAGTATTAGTATGTAAAGAGAGTTGTTATTAAGAAAATCAAAATGATTAATGTGTTAAACTTGATAAAGACAAAATTTTTTTTTACAAAAAGTAATTGCTGTGCATTTAGGTGTGGATGAGACAAGTACAAAACATTAGAAACTAAATTTGTAAGAATCTAGAATAGAACTTCACTTATATTCCTTTACAAATGTTTTCGCACCCTTTAAAGATACTGAAATTCAAGGTTGTGAAGGACAAAGTATGGATATGGTTTATGCAAGAAAATACTATGGAACTTTAGTCAGTAGATCTATCCTTAGTGAAAACTCTTTCACTCTACATCAAAAAATAAAGTAAAATTTTAAAAAAGGATGAATGACCCTATATTTATATATTTTAAATGATATCTTGTGCGTGTATATTTGTATTTTTTTTTTATGGTTCTTCTCTTAACTGACCAGTTGCTGACCCAACTGGTTTTCGTTAAAAGGCTTCTGCTGTGGCCAAATACTCAGACTGCTTTGGTCCCATTACAAGCGCCAACATTTAATACATGTGGAGGTTTGAGCAAGCAAATCTTAAGTTTCTTCATCTGGTAAAAGACAGTAATAGTTGGACCAACCCTGTAGTGTTGGGTGAGAATCAGTTGATCATCACTGAGCAAAAACTGAGCATAGTACCTAGCAATCAGTAAATACTCAGTTAATGCCAGCTGGTATGTAATGGGATGTGGATAGGACTATGAATTTGTATTTGCTGCTGTCCAATGATTTGCATTTTTTTCCCTCACAACTCCCAGATTTTTTTTTAATAAAGGGCTATGTATAAAAAGCAAATTTAATATAATTTTAGTGTTACTAGTATTCAGACTATGGGATGCCAAACCTTCTTGCTTTTAAAATTAAGAGTAGAAAATATTAAAAGTGCCATCTGTGAATAAAACATATTCTAAATATGCTGTGTTTATGCATCAAAATTCATAATTATGTGAAAAAATCTAAGATTATATGAACTGATTATATGAACTGATGGCATAATGAAGTTAAAACTAGGAAAAAAACTGTAAATCCACTTTCATTATGACTATCTTTGATGGGAACAAAATCTCAAGGGTTACGAAAGTCACAAAACTATACCCTATATCCTTTTTTACTTAAACATATTTTAATATGCACATTGTTCATTCTTCTTTCAGAAACAATGTGAGACGATAGACCCTTAAGTTATACAGTATGTGATTATTTTGGAGAACAAGTTTCAAAAAGTATACACCATTTTTTAGGTACCCAGTGTTCCTGTTTACAACATGGTACCCATTTATAAATGTATGGTTCACTATAACCAGCCCCTTTTTAAAGAAGTGTGGAATTTCGTATCCAATTTCAAGAGTCGGTGAAATGTTGCCTTTTTCTAAATTGACCAGTAGTGTTTGCATGATTCAGGTGACAACCTTTAGCCTTGTTTTTAGATATGACTGAGGAAGAATTTTTATACATATGTATCAAAAGAAAAATTGAGTCTTAGGAACTGGCAGAGTTTCTTGAATTTTAAACTTAGTGTTTTCATTGTATATTGTTTCAAATGATTTTCAGTTTTTTTAGTAAAAAGAAGTCTTTAATTCCAAAACTTATTAAATTTGTTCAGTTTGGGATCAAGAAGATAAATGTCATTGCTCCTGTGTTTGGCAATGTAATTTGTTTTAATTGGTCTTTACTCAGTATATGCTAAGGCAATTATTTTTGTTGACACCGTCCTGCTGTGTGTGATAGGAAATGAGTATATTTCTTATGCCCAATGAGATAATCTTAAATTGAGGCTACCTATGGATTCTTAGGGATAAAGGTCCTATAACCAATTAGCCCATTATTTAGTAAAATTTTCTGATAGCACTTATTCTAACAACTAGCTTAATACTAAAATGTTATAAAAGAATAAACTTCTTTTATAATAATTTGTTGGGGAAAAAAAGCCAACTTTACTGTAGATGACCTGAATTTTTTCACATTGCACAATGTTGATTAAATAGTACAAACTTCATCAAGAATGCCTTTTGTCTGTAGAATTATATCAAACAATTGCCAAAATATACTATTTTTATCCTCCTTATTCTCTCTTCTCCAAGTACAATAGATAGAGGAAAGATAGTTTAGTAATGAAAAAAAATTATCTCTAAGTAAATATCAAGATTATTCAACTCAATAGACTCATTTTCTTAGCCAAAATTGATAATAACTATGATAATAACCTTGAAGAATAGTATACAACTTTTCTTTTCTATGAGCTCTATTAAACTGGGAAAATACAAAGATCTCCTCATCCATCATTTCTGATTATATTATTTGAAAGGCTGGTTTCTTTAAGAAGGGGAAAATTGAGAAAGGAACTTTGCTTATTATTGCCTTAGAAGTAGTATAGATTAATCTAAAAATATTCTAAAAGGCTTTGAAACATAAAGCTATTTCAATTTTTTTAAAATTTTAGTTGGTAGATTCTTTTCCAGAAATACCAATTTCATATTAACATATGTGCTTCACTATAAACCGTTGCAAACTTCATAGGTTGTGCAGGCTGCATTTCCCTCCCATGATGTCACAGAAAAGCTCACTGTACCTTGTCACATTGGGTTTGGAAGCTAGGCTTCAGATACCGTCACCACTACCATTATCACATCTTATAGGTGAACAGTGCTTTCTAGTGTTAAAAGTTCATGTAGAGTGAACAGATGGACCTGTTTGCCCAAGATAGTCTTGGTTTGTGCGTATTGCCTCAGTATCATTATCAGCACCTCCCTCCTTCTGTCTCAGAAGTGTCCTGGTACAGATGACAAAATAATACAGTCATCCTAACTTTAACCAGCATTAACTTATATGGCCAATCTATGAAGCCCAAGAATCTGTCAGAAAATTAGCACTGTCCTAATATAACAGAAAAGAAAACAGATGAGGTCTTAAAAAGTAACTCACTGTCAGGTGAGTAACAAACTAAACTAGGTCTTTTGGCTCATTTTTCAAGGCTCTTTCCTTGCTACATATTAAGTTTACAGAGCCAAATCCTGAATGCTTCAGGACTGCCTGAACTCAGGCCAAAACGCTGCTTTCCTGAAATCTTATACTATATTCAAAAGACATTTATTCTTTATGAGGTATGGATTAGGGATTGTTCCAGGATTCTAATTTTTTCTTATTAGTTGATTGTGTGCATGTGTGTGTTTATGTGTGAGTGTGTGATAGGTCTCATTCTTGGTTACATTCTTAAGGACCAAAGAGAATTTTCTTATGGTCCACACTGCCCAGTCTTCTGATGGGGCTCACAGCAAAAGTGGTTGTACATGACTTCACAATTTCACAGTGCCACAGGACAGACCCGGGAACTTCCAGATCCCCTGGCAGCTGCTCTCGCTACTGAACTTGTAGGTGCCTGATTTCTGGATCTACCCAGTAGGAACTGTGTCAATCCTGTCTCTCCTCCCAGTTTATGACACATATATTGTCATACCAACACATTCCAAGTACCAAACTAGGTCAGAGAGTAGTTTCTCTGTGTTCATAAGCTTATCTAGTGAAAGCTTTATAAGTTACAGAATCTTGTCCCTCCCCCAAGTTTTATTTTTTTCCGTCTTAGAAATCTGAGTGTTTATCAAAATGGTTTAAACAATTGCAAGATAAAAGCAAATGCTAAGCAACAATTCAGTTACTTTTTTTTTTATTGGAGTATAATTGCTTTACAATGTTGTGTTAGTTTCTGCTGTAGAACAAAGTGAATCAGCTGAATTTGCCTGAGAGAAAATATTTTTAGAAATTTGCTGAATTTTAGAGTTCATGTTATTTCACAATTAAAAGTAATCTCAAAAGTAATAGCACAGCTTAAAAGAAGAAAGTACAAAAAGAATTTATTATCAAACAAGTAGATGCCTTTAAAAAGAAAAAAGCATTTAATTACATCTTAGTATATTTGCAGTGATTCATGAGGGCTATTTACATCAAATGATTTTTTAAATATTAAATATTAAATCCATTTAAATGCAATAAGTTGTATGGAGAATTTCATCCTTATTTCAGAGTCATGCTACTTTAAAATTCGTCATTAGAGTTAATAAGAAATTATATTAGAACTACTCTGTACATTTAAATGAAGCATAAATCAATTATTGAAGCAAGGAATTTTTTCATCATTGTAATGATTATCGGAATAAATTTAGTTCTTCAATGCTGTCTAATGATATCTTCAAAACAAAAAAAATTATGCAGACAATTTTTACTAGGAATTCTTTCAATGTGCTTATAACATCTTTTTTCAGGCAAAAATATTTTAGAGAATTCTCATGCAGTTTTGGAAGGCTCTAAATGCCAGATTCAGTTATCCTCAATACCCTGGAAACCAAAATTAGATTCAGAATCAATATACTGTATTATCCATTTAACATCTAGTACACCAAACACTAATAACATTTATGAAAGAGTAACAGACTCAAAAAGGTTAAGCTAGTAAAACCAATCAATATAGCAAGTAGTATTATTAGAAGGGAGAATTTTGTAAGTCTGTGGCTTGCTCAGGTATGACCCAGGAAGGCTAGTTTGCTCTTGGATAAATATCTTTTGGAATTTCTTTTGGAATTCACATGACAATCCCTTTAGTCAAACATGAGGCGTGGATTCTTGCTGTACCCTGCACTTGGAACTTCTCACCTTTTGTGGAGAACAAAATAGGGCAAAATCTAAAATCATTGTTTGGCTGACTTGCTGATTACATCCTGGTTTGAGTTAATAGAATTATTTAATAATCATTAGTATTGTTGTTATTAAGTGCATACTGTGTGCCTGGAATTTGGGAAGCGTTTTCATATACATTATCTCACTCAGTCCTCAAAACACTCTTTTTCATTTTTCTGATAAGAAAACAGACACTGAGAGGAAAACTGACCTACCAGGGTTACCCTGCTGGGAGGTGGCAAAGTTGGAACCCCCAATCTGTTTACCTGATGACAAAGACTGTCCCACTAACCATACACAGGTGTGCTGAAGTGTGATTTGCAGCATTCCCAGGGACTCAAGATTCTATGAATCAAAGGGAAAATAAAATGGTGATATTTGTCATTATACTCCCACACACATTATTCAGATTAATCAATAGAATTGAACGCTTAAAAAGTTCTGAAAATTGATCTACACCTAAAAAATTTTAAATACACACAAAGAAATAATAGTCTGGCAAGTGTCTTTCCATGTTCTGTGACTTCTAGTCCAGGCAATGACGGATAATACAAGTGTTCCTAATAGAGTTGACCATCAGAAGGTGAAAAGGTCACCTCAGTGGGTAATTCATTGCCCCTCAGGCAGATCCGCTTTATCTCCTTCTGAGACAGGAGTGATCCCAACCAGTGCTGTCTTGATACTTTGATATAGCTGATCACTTATGAAGTGAATTACTGAGAAAAGCTAATATACTAATTCTTGAAAACTATCGAGAGATGATGAGAGAGAGAGTTTAATTTGTTACTTTAAATGAAACTTTCATGCAGATATGCTTTCTTGAATGTGAGAAAAGAGGGATGGAGTTTTAACTAACCTTTAGGGCAGCAGTCCCCAACCTTCTTGGCACCAGGGACCCATTTCATGGAAGACAGTTTTTCCACGGAATGGGGTGGGGGGGGATGGTTTCAGGATGATTCAAACACATTACGTTCATGGTGCCCTTTATTTCTATTATTATTACATTGTAATATATAATGAAATAGTTATACAACTCACGATAATGCAGAATCAGTGGGAGCCCTGAGCTTGTTTTCCTGCAACTAAATGGTCCCATCTGGGGTGATGGGAGACAGTGACACCCGAAGTGTGTTGCTTATGTCCTGTCTACTCCATAAGATGCAGCTTAATTGTCACTTGCCACTCACTGATAGGGTTTTGATATGAGTTTGCAAGCAACTGATTTATTATAGTCTCTGTGCAGTCAAACCTCTCTGCTAAGGATAATCTGTATTTGCAGCCGCTCCCCAGTGCTAGCATCACCGCCTCAGCTCCCCCTCAGATCATCAGGCGTTAGAGTCTCATAAGGAATGTGCAACCTAGATCTCTCACATGCACAGTTCACAGTAGGGCTTGAGCTCCTATGAGAATCTAATGTGCCACTGATGTGATAGGAGGCGGAGCTCAGGTGGTAATACGAGCAATGGGGAGTGGCTGTAAATACAGATGAGGCTTTGCTCGCTCGCCCACTGCTCATCTCCTGCTGTGTGGCCTGGTTCCTAACAGGCCACGAACCAGTACCAGTCCGTGGCCCAGGGGTTGTGGGCCCCTGCTTTAGGGAATTTGCTTACTGGGAGTGTATCACTGATATTAATGTCATCTTATGTGTATTTTCTGTAACAGGGGAAAGGTTTACAGCTACTCAAAGAAGAACCAGAATAAGAAATTTTCCACTTGGACTCAGGTACCAGCAAACGCATTCAGAACAAACCAATCAAAATAAGGGATGAAGGTAGGACATGCTATATCTATACCTACTCATTATGTTATATTGTCTAGAGATGTCATGATTTAGATTTCAAATTACTCCTTCTTTGACTTCAACCAGTAAAGACTAAGAAACGTTTTGTTTTTTGGCATAGCTAGAAAATTTTCTGTCTGAGCTTACATGCTTATAAGAAATCCAATTTATAAATACATAGTAATCTATATGAATACATTTATATTGATGGGAACAAATCTGGATAACCTCAGAGAGAATTGTATATATAAGATTAAATTAATCTTTTTTCTGATTTTGCTAACAACTGCTAGGAGGTAGATGATTACACTTTCACTAACAAAATTCTACAGAGATGTGCTTAAATACAGAATTACTTAATAAATATTTTCTAGATGCATCACACTTCACTCAGCTGTCAATACATTATATGAATGAAAATGAATTTTAAAAAGAAGCTAAGAGGACACAAAACTACTAATGTAAACATTTGATTCCATACTCATTTTTCCACTTAGAGTCTGGCAAAACAAGCAAATTGCAGTACCCTGAGACAGGAAACTAGACATATGAACACTGGGGCACGTGTCAGAATCCAACCAAGCCTGGCTCGGCCACTTGTTAGCTCAGTGGTTTTTATCAAGTGTTTTGACTTTTCTGGTTCCCAATCTTATCATCTGTGCAAAAAGGGGGTTAATGAATATACTTACAGTTCTAAAATTATTGATAAGGACTTTAAATTGGATAATACAAAATTATTCAAGAGATATTTGAATGGTTATTTATAAAACAATATTTAATAGGCTTCTTTCTCTTTCATTTTTCACCCAAGATCAGTTTTTTTCCTCTTGATAAAGACTACAGAAAGTGAGTTTTATATTGAATAATATGGGTGTATTTATACATCACAATAATTCTGCAAAGGAAGTCACCACGACCATGCCCATTTCATAGAGAAAAGAACTAAGGCCTAGCACTACTGACACTCCTGGAGGTTAAGTTTCTTAGATGCCATTAAACCAATCATCTACCCACACAGGAATCCCTTCTATGGTTTTCCTGAGGGCCAATCACTCGGTTTCTTTTTCAGCAGGAAGATCATAATATCTCAAGTGGCTACGCGTTGTTGAAGATTTGGGTTTATTTTTAGAAATTCTCCTTATACTGAGCTTACTCACTGGCCTAGTTCTGCTGTCTATGCTTTGATTTGTCTGCATGCCATTGTCTGCATAAAATGGATAATGAGCATAGATTTAGCTCCTGTCCCAGGTTTTGAGAACCCTGCTTGTGTTGGGTAGAGAATTTCAAACAGTGGGAGAAGGGGGAGCAGGCTTATAGAAATTTATAAACTTATGTATCCTCAACATTAAAAGGCAGGTGTTTAAATTTTACTATGAAATAGTAGAATCACTATGGATGGTGAATTCACAGAGGTCATTGAGTATGAATTGTCTTACCCTCCCAAATATAAAGAAAGTCAATTGGTCTTGGATTCAGAATTATGATCCCGTCACTTAGTGAGTAGGTAATAGCTTGGCAACTTAAACTATCGGAGCTTAATGAGCTAATGTATATGAAAATTTGTAATGTAGTATCTGGTCTGGTATATGATAGATATCCTTCTTTTCTAATCATATAGTTGTGGCGTTTACCATCCTCCCAGAAACCTTTCCAAATTTATAACATTTGTAGTCCACTATTAGAAAACTAAAACGGTATAAAACAAATTTCTAAAACTTTCATATAGATATGTTCAGTGCTGTTTCTTCCAACTAAGCACTGGTAGATATAGAGTATTTAATTATCTACTGATTATATCATAACACAAATGTAAGTATAAAAGAACTTTGCTTGGATCAGGAAACTCTCACATCTAACATTTTTAGAATTGTTTCCTTTTATGAATATTAACCATTGTATAGCTAACGATTTTTTTAAAATTTTGTATCTTTCCAAACTTTGATAACTCTGGTAGAAACCATATTTTTAAAAGAGAAGTATAGTTGATTTACAATGTTCTATTAATTTCTGGTATAGAGCAAAGTGTCATATATATATATATATGTAAATTTTCAGATTCTTTTCCATTATACTTCATTACAAGTTATTGAATATAGTTGCCTGTGCTATACAGTAGGACAGGGCCTTGTGGTTTATTTTATTTATTTTTTAACATCTTTATGGGAGTATAATTGCTTTACATTGTTGTGTTAGTTGCTGCTGTATAACAAAGTGAATCAGCTATACATATATCCTCATATCTCCTCATTCTTGCATCTCCCCCCATCCTCCCTATCCCACACCTCTAGATGGTCACAAAGCACTGAGCTGATCTCCCTGTGCTATGCGTCTGCTTCCCACTAGCTATCTATTTTACATTTGATAGTGTATATATGTCCATGCCACTCTCTCACTTCGTCTCAGCTTACCCTTCCTCCTCCTCGTGTCCTCAAGTCTATTCTCTACATCTGCGTCTTTATTCCTGTCCTGCCCCTAGGTTCTTAAGAACCTTTTTTTTTTAATTCCATGTATATGCATTAGCATATGGTATTTGTTTTTCTCTTTCTGACTTACTTCACTCTGTATGACAGACTCTAAGTCTGTCCACCCCACTACAAATAACTCAATTTTGTTTCTTTTTATGGCTGAGTAATACTCCATTGTGTATATGTGCCACATCTTCTTTATCCATTCATCTGTCGATGGACGTTTAGGTTGCTTCCATGTCCTGGCTATTGTAAATAGTACTACAGTGAACATTGTGGTACATGACTCCTTTTGAATAATGGTTTTCTCAGGGTATATGCCCAGTGGTGGAATTGCTGGGTCATATGGCAGTTCTATATTTAGTTTTTTAAGGAACATCCATACTGTTCTCCATATTGGCTGTATCAATTTACATTCCTACCTACAGTGCAAGAGGGTTCCCTTTTCTCCACACCCTCTCCAGCATTTTTTGTTTACAGATTTTTTGATGATGGCTATTCTGACTGGTGTGAGGTGACACGTCATTGAAGTTTTGGTTTGCATATCTCTAACAATTACTGATGTTGAGGATCCTTTAATGTGTTTGTTGGCAATCTCTATATCTTCTTTGGAGAAATTTCTGTTTATATCTTCTTCCTGTTTTTGGATTGGGTTGTTTGTTTTTTTGATATTGAGCTGCATGAACTGCTTGTATATTTTGGAGATTAATCCTTTGTCAGTTGCTTTGTTTGCAAATATTTTCTCCCATTCTGAGGGTTGCCTTTTTCGTCTTGTTTATGGTTTCCTTTGCTGTGCAAAAGCTTTGAAGTTTCATTAGGTCCCATTTGTTTTTTTTTTTTTTTTTATTTCCATTTTTCTAGGAGGTGGGTCCAAAAGGATCTTGCTGTGATTTATGTCATAGAGTGTTCTGCCTATGTTTTCCTCTAAGAGTTTGTATAGCGTCTGGCCTTACATTTAGGTCTTTAATCCATTTTGAGTTTATTTTTGTGTATGGTGTTAGGGAGTGTTCTAATTTCATTCTTTTACATGTAGCTGTCCAGTTTTCCCAGCACCACTTATTGAAGAGGCTGTCTTTTCTCAATTGTATATTCTTGCCTCCTTTATCAAAGATAAGGTGACCATATGTGTGTGGGTTTATCTCTGGGCTTTCTATCCTGTTCCATTGATCTATATTTCTGTTTTTGTGCCAGTACCATATTGTCTTGATGACTGTAGCTTTGTAGTAGAGTCTGAAGTCTGAAAGACTGATTCCTCCAGCTCCCTTTTTCTTTCTCAAGATTGCTTTGGCTATTCGGGGTCTTTTGTGTTTCCATACAAATTGTGAACTTTTTTGTTCTAGTTCTGTGAAAAATGCCATTGGTAGTTTGATAGGGATTGCATTGAAACTGTAGATTGCTTTGGATAGTAGAGTCATTTTCACAACGTTGATTCTTCCAGTCCAAGAACATGGTATATCTCTCCATCTGTTTGTATCGTCTTTAATTTCTTTCATCAGTGTCTTATAGTTCTCTGCATATAGGTCTTTTGTCTCCTTAGGTAGGTTTATTCCTAGGTATATTATTCTTTTTGTTGCAATGGTAAATGGGAGTGTTTCCTTAATTTCTCTTTCAGATCTTTCATCATTAGTGTATAGGAATGCAAGAGATTTCTGTGCATTAATTCCGTATCCTGCTACTTTACCAAATTTATTGATTAGCTCTAGTAGTTTTCTAGTAGCATCTTCAGGATTCTCTATATATAGTATCATGTCATCTGCAAACAGTGACAGTTTTACTTCTTCTTTTCCTGTTTGGATTTGTTTTATTTCTTTTCTTCTCTGATTGCTCTTGCTAAAACTTCCGATACTATGTTGAATAATAGCAGTCAGAGTGGGCAACCTTGTCTTGTTCCAGATCTTAGTGGAAATAGTTTCAGTTTTTCACCTTTGAGAATGATGTTGGCTGTGAGTTTGTCATATATGGCCTTTATTATGTTGAGGTAAGTTCCCTCTATGCCTACTTTCTAGAGAGTTTTTATCATAAGTGGGTGTTGAATTTTGTCGAAAGCTTTTTCTGCATCTACTGAGATTATCATATGGTTTTTATCCTTCAGTTTGTAAATATGGTGTATTACATTGATTGATTTGCATATATTGAAGAATCCTTGCATTCCTGGGATAAACCCCACTTGATCATGGTGTATGATCCTTTTAATGTGCTATTAGATTCTGTTTGCTAGTATTTTGTTGAGGATTTTTGCATCTATGTTCATCAGAGATATTGGCTTGTAGTTTTCTTTTTTTGTAACCTCTTTGTGTGTTTTTGGTATCAGGGTGATGATGGCCTCGTAGAATGAGCTTGGGAGTGTTCCTTCCTCTGCATTCTTCGGAAGAGTCTGAGAAGGATGGGTGTCAGCTATTCTCTAAATGTTTGATAGAATTTGCCTGTGAAGCCATCTGGTCCTGGACTTTTGTTTGTTAGAAGATTTTTAATCACGGTTTCAATTTCAGTGCTTGTGATTGGTCTGTATATATTTTCTGTTTCTTCCTGATTCAGTCTCAGAAGGTTGTGCTTTTCTAAGAATTTGTCCATTTCTTCCAGGTTGTCCATTTTATTGGCATACAGATGCTTGTAGTAATCTCTCATGATCCTTTGTATATCTGCAGTGTCAGTTGTTACTTCTCCTTTTTCATTTCTAATTCTGTTGATTTAAGTCTTCTCCCTGTTTTTCTTGATGAGTCTTGCTAATGGTTTATCAATTTTGTTTATCTTCTCAAAGAACCAGCTTTTAGTTTTATTGATCTTTGCTATCTTTTCCTTCATTTCTTTTTTATTTATTTCTGATCTGATCTTTCTGATTTCCTTACTTTTGGTAACTTTGGGGCCTTTTTGTTCTTCTTTCTCTAATTGTTTATGTGTAAGGTTAGGTTGTTTATTTGAGATTTTTCTTGTTTCTTGAAGTAGGATTTTATTGCTATAAACCTCCCTCTTAGAACTGCTTTTGCTGCTTCACATAGGTTTTGGGCTGTTGTGTTTTCATTGTTATTTGTTTATAGTATTTTTTGATTTCCTCTTTGATTTCTTCAGTGATTTCTTGGTTATTTAGTAGTGTATTGTTTAGCCTCCATGTGTTGGTATTTTTGACAGATTTTTTTCCTGTAATTGATATCTAGTCTCATAGCATTGTGGTCAGAAAAGATACTTGGTACGATTTCAATTTTCTTAAATTTCCCAAGGCTTGATTTGTGACCCAACATATCTATCCTGGAGGATGTTCCATGAGCACTTGAGAAGAAAGTGTATTCTGTTGTTTTTGGATGGAATGTCCTATAAATATCAATTAAGTCCATCTTGTTTAATGTATCATTTAAAGCTTGTGTTTCCTTATTTATTTTCATTTTGGATGATCTGTCCATTGGTGAAAGTGGGCTGTTAAAGTCCACTACTGTGATTTTGTTACTGTCGATTTCCCCTTTTATGGCTGTTAGCATTTGCGTTATGTATTGAGGTGCTCCTATGTTGGGTGCATAAATATTTACAATTGTTATATCTTCTTCTTGGATTGATCCCTTGATCATTATGTAGTGTCCTTCTACGTCTCTTGTAATAGTCTTTATTTTAAAGTCTATTTTGTCTGATATGAGTATGGCTACTCCAGCTTTCTTTTGATCTCCATTTGCATGGAATAACTTTTTCCATCCCCTTACTTTCAGTCTGTATGTGTCCCTAGGTCTGAAGTGGGTCTCTTGTAGACAGCATCTGTACAGGTCTTGTTTTTGTATCCATTCAGCCAGTCTGTGTCTTTTGGTTGGAGCATTTAATCCATTTACATTTAAGGTAATTATCAATATGTATGTTCCTATTACCATTTTCTTAATTGTTTTGGGTTTGTTATTGTAAGTGTTTTCCTTCTGTTGTGTTTCCTGCCTAGAGAAATTCCTTTAGCATTTGTTGTAAAGCAGGTTTGGTGGTGCTGAATTCTTTTAGCTTTTGCTTGTCTGTAAAGGTTTTAATTTCTCCATCAAATCTGAATGAGATCCTTGCTGGGTAGAGTAATCTTGGTTGTAGGTTTTTCCTTTTCATCACTTTAAATATGTCCTGCCACTCCCCTCTGGCTTGCAGAGTTTCTGCTGAAAGATCAGCTGTTAACCTTATGGGGATTCCCTTGTATGTTATTTGTTGTTTTTGCCTAGCTGCTTTTAATATTTTTTCTTTGTATTTAATTTTTGATAGTTTGGTTAATATGTGTCTTGGTGTGTTTCTCCTTGGATTTGTCTTGTATGGGACTCTCTGTGCTTCCTGGACTTGATTCACTATTTTATTTTCCATATTAGGGAAGCTTTCAACTATAATCTCTTCAAATATTTTCTCAGTCCCTTTCTTTTTCTCTTCTTCTTCTGGAACCCCTATAATTTGAATGTTGGTGTGTTTTGTTTTGTCCCCGATGTCTCAGACTGTCCTCTATTCTTTTCATTCTTTTTCCTTTTTTCGTCTCTGCAGTAGTTATTTCCACTCTTTTATCTTCCAGGTCACTTATCCTCAGTTATTCTGCTATTGATTCTTTCTAGAGAATTTTTAGTTTCATTTATTGTGTTTTTCGTCATTGTTTGTTTGCTCTTTAGTTATTCTAGGTCCTTGTTAATTGTTTGCTGTGTTTTCTCCATTCTGTGTCTAAGATTTTGGATTATCTTTACTCTCATTATTCTGAATTCTTTTTCAGGTAGACTGCCTATTTCCTCTTTGTTTGTTTGGTCTGGTGGTTTTTTACCTTGTGCCTTCATCTGCTGCATATTTCTCTGCCTTCTCATTTTCCTTAACTTACTGTGTTTGGGGTCTCCTTTCCGCAGGCTACAGGTTCATAATTCCCATTGTTTTTGGTGTCTGCCCCCAGTGGGGAAGGTTGGTTCAGTGGGTTGTATAGGCTTCCTGGTGGAGGCGACTGGTGCCTGTGTTCTGGTGGATGAGGCTGGATCTTTTCTTTCTGTTCGGCAGGACCGTGTCTGATGGTGTGTTTTGGGGTGTCTGTGAACTTAGTATGATTTTAGGCAGCCTCTCTGCTAATAGCTGGGTTTGTGTTCCTGTCTTGCTAGTTGTTTGGCATGAAGTGTCCAGCACTGGAGCTTGCTGGTCGTTGAGTGGAGCTGGGTCTTAGCGTTGAGACGGAAATCTCTGGGAGAGCTCTCACTGATTGATATTACGTGGGGCCAGGACGTCTCTGGTGGTCCCATATCCTGAACTCGGCTCTCCCACCTCAGAGGCTCAGGCCTGACACCTGACCAGAACAACAAGACCCTGTCAGCCAAACAGCTCAGAAGAAAAGGGAGAAAAAAAAAGAAAGGAAGAAAAATAAATGAAATAAAATCAAGTTAGTAAAATAAAAAAATTTTTTAAGTAATTTAAAAAAAAAAGAAGAGAGCAACCAAACCAATAAACAAATCCACCAGTGATAACAAGTGGTAAAATCTAAGGTAAGATAAACATATAAATCAGAAACTAGTAAGTTGCATACAGGAAACTCCAAGTCTACAGTTGCTCCCAAAGTCCACCACGTTAATTTTGGGATGATTCATTGTCTATTCAGGTATTCCACAGTTGCATGGTACATCAAGTTGATTGTGGAGATTTAATTCGCTGCTTCTGAGGCTGCATGGAGAAATTTCCCTTTCTCTTCTTTGTTTGCACAGCTCCTGGGTTTCAGCTTTGGATTTGGCCCTGCCTCTACATGTAGGTCACCCTCTGGTATCTGTTCTTCGCCCAGACAGCAGGGGGTTAAAGGAGCAGCTGATTAGGGGGCTCTGGCTCACTCTGGCTGGGGGAGGGGGAGGGGTACAGAATGCGGGGCAAGCCTGCAGCGGCAGAGGCCAATGTAATGTTGCAACAGCCTGAGGCACACTGTGTGATCTCCCGGGGAAGTTGTCCCTGGATCACAGGACCCTGGCATTGGCGGGCTGCACAGTCTCCCAGGCTGGGTGGTGTGGATAGTGACCTGTGCTTGCACACAGGCTTCTTGGTGGCTGTAGCAGCAGCCTCAGCGTTTCATGCCCATCTCTGGTGTCCATGCAGATAGCCATGGCTTGCGCCCATCTCTGAAGCTCATTTAGGCGGTGCTCTGAATCCCCTCTCCTTGCGCACCCCAAAACAATATTCTCTTGCCTCTTAGGCAGTTCCAGACTTTTTCTAGATTCCCTCCTGGTTACCTGTGGAGCACTAGCCCCCTTCAGGCTGTGTTTACGCAGCCAACCCAGTCCTCTCCCTGAGATCTGACCTCTGAAGCCTGAGCCTCAGCTCCCAGCCCCAACCTGTCCCGCTGGGTGAGCAGACAAGCCTCTCAGGCTGGTGAGTGCTGGTTGGCACCAATCCTCTGTGCAGGAATCTCTGCTTTGCCCTCTGCACCCCTGTTACTACGCTCTCCTCCGTGGCTCTGAAGCTTCCCCCACACACACTCCCTGTCTCCGCCAGTGAAGGGCTTCCTAGTGTGTGGAAACTTCCTCCTTCACAGCTCCTTCCCAGAGGTACAGGTCCTGTCCCTATTCTTTTGTCTCTGTTTTTCTTTTACCCTACCCAGGTAAATGGGGAGTTTCTTGCCTTTTGGGAAGTCTGAAGTCTTCTGCCAGCATTCAGTAGGTGTTCTGTAGGAGTTATTCCACGTGTAGATGTATTTTTGATGTATTTGTGGGGAGGAAGGTGATTTCCATATCCTACTCCTCCGCCATCTTGAAGGTCTTCCTATTTTATATATAGTAGTTTGTATCTGCTAATCCTAAGCTTCTAATTTATCCCTCCCCCACACTTTCCCCTTTGGTAACCATAAGTTTGTTTTCTATGTCTGTGGGTCAGTTTCTGTTTTGTAAATAAGTTCACTTGCATCATTTTTTTAGATTCCAAAGATAAGTGATGTCATGTGATATTTGCCTTTCTCCGTCTGACTTACCTCACTGAGTATGATCATCTCTAGGCCTATCCATGTTGCTGCAAATGGCATTATTTTATTCCTTTTTATGACTGAGTAATATTCCATTGTATATATATACCACATCTTCATTACCCATTCCTCTGTCAATTGACATTTAGGTTGCTTCCATGTCTTGGCTATTATTAATAGTGGTGCTATGAACATTGGGGTGCATGTATCTTTTCAAATTAGAGTTTTCTCCAGATATATGCTCAGCAGTGGGATTGCTGGATCATATGGTAGTTCTATTTTTAGTTTCTTAAGGAACCTCCATACTGTTTTCCATAGTGGCTGCACCAATTTACATTCCCACCAATAGTATAGGAGGGTTCCCTTTTCTCCACACCCTCTCCAGAGTTTATTATTTGTAGGCTTTTTAGTGATGACCATTCTGACCAGTGTGAAGTGGTACCTCATTGTGGTTTTGATTTGCATTTCTCTAATAATCAGTAATGTTGAACATGTTTTCATGTGCCTTTTGGCCATTTGGATGTCTTCTTTGGAGAAATGTCTATTTAGGTCTTCTGCCCATTTTTTGATTGTTGTTCATTGTTTTTTTGATATTGAGTTGTATGAGCTGTTTGTATATTTTGGAAATTAAGCCCTCATCAGTCACATCATTTGCAAGTATTTTCTACCAGTCTGTAGTTGTCTTTTGGTTTTATTTATGGTTTCTTTTGCTGTGCTTATAAGTTTGGTTAGGTCCCACTTGTTTATTTTTGCTTTTATTTCTATTGCCCTGGGAGACTGACCTAAGAAAACATTGGTATGATTTATGTCAGAAAATGTTTTGCCTATGTTCTCTTCTAGGAATTTTATGGTGTCCTATCTTATATTTAAGTCTTTAAGCCATTTTGAATTTATTTTTGTGTATGGTATGAGGCTGTGTTCTAACTTCACTGATTTACATGAGGCTGTCCAGCATTCCCAGCACCACTTGCTGAAGAGACTGTCTTTTCTCCATTGTATATTCTTGCCTCCTTTGTCAAAGATTAATTGACCACAGGTGTGTGGGTTTATTTCTGGGCTCTCTATTCTGTTCCATTGATCCATATGTCTGTCTTGTGCCAATACCATGCTGTTTGGATTACTGTAGCTATGTAGTATTGTCTGGCCTGGGGTGGTTATTCCGCCAGCTTTGTTCTTTTTCCTCAGGATTGCTTTGGCAGTTCTGGGTCTTTTGTGGTTCCATACACGTTTTAGTATTATTTCTTCTAGTTTTGTGAAAAATGTCATGGATATTTTGATAGGGATTGCATTAAATCTGTAGATTGCTTTGGGTAGTATGGTCATTTTAACGATATGTATTCTTCCAGTGCAAGAGCATGAGATATCTTTCCATTTCTCTGAATCACCTTCAGTTTCCTTTATCAATGAGAAACCGCATTTATAAAGTTTTGCCATCTACCAATTTGTCATACTTATATTTATTTGGTCTAACTTTAATCCCTTAAATTAAACTCTTAAATCTGCAAATGCTTTCTTCTAATTCTATATGCATTTTTGACTACATTATTGAAGCTAGTCATACCTACACATCTTCTCTACTACTAACAGTAATCAGAAGATTAACATGATAGGATAGCTTTGTTAAAAGTAATCATTTATATTAAGTAATAACATCCAAATATGCTTTGAGAAAGTTTAAAGTATGATAGACTACAAAGTTTTTACACTTCCAGCTTAATTACCTGGCATGGTATAAATAGGACATCATGGTACACTTAACATTTTAGTTATCTGAGGCTCAAGAAATTTCTGTGGCTAAATCACCTTAAAAAGGGACACTGCTGGTGAGAATGGGATTTTAGTACCAGGCAATTTCACTATAAACTGTATTATGCTGGTTGATTTCTTGGTTATGATAATTTAGAAAAATAGTACTTTACCAATAGTGAAACCAAAAACTTCAGCATCTATGTATTTTGAAAGAGGTCTCATAAGAACACAGTGAACATGAAGCTGGATACATGGTAGACACAGTAAATGTTCTGCTTACCTTTTCTACTCATCTTCCCACTCATTTTTGTGTTTGTAATTATTTTATTTGTCATTCAACATCACCTATGCCTAGCATTCCCATTCTGTTGGCTAGGAACCCATTCCACTTAGAAAGCACACCCATGCCTGATAACAAATGTATCCAGTAAATGACACTGTGTGTCACTTGTTCCCACGTAGTATTTGTCCTTGGATATAAATAGAGGAAAGTTCAAAGACCAAGTTTTCAAAAGATCATCATAGGTGAATAGTGAGAAAGAATAACAATTCCCTCTTCTGATATCCAAAGACAGGTGGCAGGGAATATAAAAGATATACACGAAAGAAATGCACTGTACTTGGAAGCATGTGAATTTTTGCAAATCTGACATTCCTATTACCACTTTCTATGATATTTTAAAATAGATAAAATTTTTATAAAAGCATTTTTAGAGATATCTTCATGGGAAATACTTTTTGTTTTTCATATTCAGTTAGGAGTAATTTTTTTCTTCCATAGAACTCAATGATTCATTATCTTTGCAATACCCATACATATGACAGATTTCTTTGGTCCCATTGCACAGGTAAAGAAAATAAAGTATTGAAAAGCTATAACTAAGTCAGGCTCAGGGATGATGCTGGTTATTGAATTCACTTTCATAATTCCCTAGTTTAAGGAAGGAGTCTTTGGGCCAAGACTTCTTGAATGTAGCATATATCAGATCACACTGATTTTGACAGTGGTTTTGACAGAAAAGGAAACATATCTAAATTAAATCATTTCCCCAGTCAAACCTAGTAGAAATGCTTTGTCAGCAGTGACAAAGTTTTTGTGTTTAAGTTACAGCGTCACAGAATTTTGAGCTGAAAGGGGCCATAGAGATAATGTAATTCACCTTCTCATTTTCCAAGTGAGGAAACCAATTCCCAGAGAAATGATGCAAATTACCCAAGGTAACACAGTTAATCCATGTCAGGGTTGGGACAAGAGCCAAGTCTCCTTACTCCAAGGTAATTGTCCCCCTACCATTTTTTCCTGTATATTCCTAAGGAATGTTTAGAACTAAAAATAAATTTAGACCCTGAAAGGTCCCAATAGATCCTTTTATCCAGTAACTAGTCTACTAGTCATTCCCTCACTGTAACACTCTCTTTCATACTTTTTACTTCCTCTGCCTAGAAATATCTACCCTTCCTTCACCACATGGAAAAGCCCACTTCATTCTCATGAGACCCACTTCAAATGTTACTTTTGGTGTGAAACCTTCCCGCAATTCCATCTGACAGTCCCTTGTTCTCTCTGTGTTCTCTTACAACATCTTGCAGTATGTTACATGACTGGATTGTGAGCCTATTTTTCCCATTTGACCATAAGCTTAGATATAAACACAGTGCCCAAATTAGTTAATATCTTTTAGGTTACAAATAAAGGGAACCTATTTGAACTAACATCAGCAAAGAGTTTTGTTTTGTTTTAAAAATCTGTAGGACAGCTTCCACAATATAGGGCAGGGATGCAGCCCCTTCTCAGGGATGGACTGAATGCAGGACTGCAGCATTACAAGGGACCAGGAGGACCTCTCCCTATTTCTCTTGTTCCTGCTTCTCTCTGTGCATCTGCTTCATTCTTTGCTGCTCCCACAGAGCAGCTATCTCACTTTCCCAGTCCCCAGAGTTGGAAATGGACACTGCTGATAACTCTCCAGTTGACAGCACTTCCACTCAAGAATAAGCTAGATCAATTTGGAATCCCCTTGCCTTAAATATAATTCCTAGGAAAGCCTGGACCCACCAGGACAAGTGCCCACTCCTCTACCAGTCAGTTGTATTAACACGGCTGCTCTTACTATAACTATGGGGATGGCAGAGAAGGAAGTCTCCAGGGAAGGGAGCAGAGCAGACTCAGCAGACAAAACTGGTTTTCTACTACAGAGTTTTATTCATCGTATATTCCTGTCTCCCCTTACCAACACGCTGACGAACTTAGTTCTTAGAACTGTGATAGACCAAAGTTTTGAATGGATTAATTTAAAATATTTCACATATACCTATAATTTTATACATGAGTAAACCGAGAACAAGAGAGAATAAGTGACTCCTTCAGTGACACACGAATGGTTAGTAATCAAAGGAAAATCCAGACTTCCAGAACTTTAGCATTAGGCTTTAATTTAAACATTTATTAAGTATTTATTCTCATACCAGGTAATTTGCCAAGTTCTTTACCAACATTATCTCAAGTCATCCTCATGAAACATTATGGTGAACACTACTATTATGCAAGAAGGAATCTGAGACTTGGAGAAATTAGGCTTCAATGGACCAGAGCCAGGATTCAAAGCCAGGCCTACCTTACTAGAGATCTCTAAACCAGTGCTGCCCAATAAAGTAAAATGTGAGCTACACAGGTGATTTTAAATTTTCTAATAGTCACTTTTTTTTAAGTACAAAGAAGAAATAGGTGAATTTTTAATTTTAATTATAAACCCAATATATCTAAAATATTATAATTTCAATATGCATTAAGTATAAAAATTATTATATCTCATTTCTTTCTTTGAACTAAGTCATTGCTAAATAGCCACATCTGGCTAGTAGCTAGTAGCTACCATACTGGACAGTGCAGTTCTAAATGATTATACTCAGCTGCCTATCAGAACTAGTTTACATGAATTTTGAGGCAACATAGGACAAATCGTCAATCAGACTTTATTACATCCGGCCTTCCCCTCAGATACCATATCCAATATTGTACTGCCCAGTCCAAGGCAGATTACACTAATTTGGAATCTCTTTCCTCTGCCTCTGGATGAGCTCCCTGCAATGCTACTGTAGGCACAACGGAAGACCACCTGGCAAAAGCCCCGACCTGAGGCTCACACAGTTCTCTGCCCTCACAGCAGAGGGACTTATCCCTAGAAAAGCTACCCTGAAATCTGGGCTTCACTGTGTGCTATATCAAGTTCAGTTCAGTCTCAGTTACTCAAGAAATTCAAAAACACAAGTAGTTCAACATACCTTATCTTTGGTTCTGCTCTCAGAATGCCCCTTTCAGTAGATAACAAGAACTAGATGTGTTTTGACTCAGAAGGTTTTCCAAGTTCGGGTGTAGACCATTAGCAAGCATGTTATAACCCATTTAGTTGAAGGGGGAAGGGCCTCACATTAAGCATATGTTGAACATCCATCTCCGCCTCATTTCTTAGGCTGTGGGCAGCAATTAACATCACCAGCTGACAATGCTTGTCCTCTTTTCAACACCATTTTCAACAACACTGGGAAGCAACTATACATAATGAGAAGAAACAGGAAGATTGTTGGGAAGCTCACTAATATATGAGAATACATAAGGTGAAAAGCGAGGAAAGATAATTATGTAAGCCCCATCTATAAGTGATGAAAAATAACCAGTTTAGAATTCCATGAACTCACAGTTCTGCAGTATCTTATTACTAATTTCTGAAACATTTATTTCATTCATGTAAATCTGAGTACTTTATTTTATTAATGA
This sequence comes from Mesoplodon bidens, assembly GCF_964165515.1. Lineage (NCBI taxonomy): Eukaryota > Metazoa > Chordata > Mammalia > Artiodactyla > Ziphiidae > Mesoplodon > Mesoplodon bidens. Next base: position 97,696,222 of record NC_138178.1, read on the forward strand.
ACACATCTAAAGAGATTGGGAACTATTCTAGAATTTAAACAGTTAGGAATTAAGTACCATATCTGCTATTGATCAACCTTTTAAAATATTGTGTTTTTATAAGCTCCCTTCTTCTACATACAATATTGAAGAGCTCAGAACACCCCACACTTAAGTATGTTAATAAGAAATAAGGTGTGTTAAAATGAATACATTTACATCACACCCATTTCTAATATCCATAATCTATTTTCTTCTAGGTAGAGTAGTGCTCATTTGCAAATTATATTAATCATAAAGACATTTGTTTTTCCATTTTGTTAAGTTTTTGTCACATGCTTTTGTCACTGATCACATTATAGAACAAATGAGAAGAATTTAAAACAATAGACACAGTACCTGCCTTGAAGAAATATGTAACTTAAATTCTTTCTTGGAGAGACAAGACAAACAAGATAAATTACTGCATGACTTCAGTAACTGCCAGAATAGATAGAAGAGAAACAAACAGAAAGAACTGTGCTAGTTGATTGAAGAAAGGTGAATAATAAATCTGAGGTGGCTACCTGGGAGAGCTCTAAGCCCCAGCAAAGTAGGACTCAACTAAAAAAAATAATAAAGTTGGGAGTGAGAGTAAAAGGAAAACCACTGGGTGACATGAAGAGAGATTGTGCAGAATTTAGTTTACAAAACAGAGAATTGAAATTTAGGCACTAAAAAGAGAGAAGCAGAAAGGAAGAGAATCTTGAAGATAACCTCAAATACCTAGAACATAGTAAGCCTTAAATAGATGTTTATTATAATTAAATGCAAAGAATGGTGAGGGTAATTCATAGGAAGACAATGAACAATATCAACAGAATGGCTGGAATGACTTAAGAATTATTTTAGCTGTAACATTCTATGTTGAAAATTGGCTGGAGTCTGGGAAACCAAGAAGAATGGAGAAATAGAAGTGGAAGGACCTGGTAGAGAGAAAACAAAAAGAAATGGGCAAGAATAGAACAATGTTTTGGAGAAACAATTGCCTAATTGTGAAGAGTTACTACAGAGTACTGATGATTTAGTAAAAAACCAAAAATGATGATGTCACTTATCCTTAGTCTTTATGGGTATAAGTGCAGACTAGCCTTAAAGTTGGCTCTTCCTTTAATAAAAACAAATCATAACATTTCCTGTGTTGAGTTATTTTTTGTTTTTGTTTTTGTTTGTTGTTTTTGAGAGAGGGGGGAGGAAGGAACGGAAGGAGAAAAAGAGAAAGACAACAGTTCTGGCCCCGTCTATAACATCACAGTACTAAAAAGCTTGTTTAATATCTCTGAGTTTTTTTAAAAAGATAGAATTATATAATTTCAAAATGACATTGTCATTACTGTTGTATTTAATGAAAATCTCATGCTATATTATCAGCTTTTTCCCTTCTGTCTTCACAGAATTTTTTCTCTTTACAGTCTATGGCCTAATTCATACCATGTTGCATTTTTCAAAGGAATGAACAAGGATAAACTCTCTCGCTAGACATGCTTACCTGACATTTTGTACCAAATAGTATGTTATAAATCCCATTTTTAAAGGCAAGAAACTGAGTTTAATTATATGGAATTTATAATATTTTTAATTATAGGGATTTACAAAGCCTGAGTATACCTTTACGTTTCTAAGCTGTTTGTATACTTAAGCTACTTTTTAATGATTTCCCATCATTTCTGATGTCTATGCCTTGCTTTCTGTTTCAATTATAAACTACCCCAAAATCCTGTGGCTTAAAATAAAAGCAGTCATTTTATTTAGCTCATACGTCTGCAAATTGGGCAGGGTGCTATGAGAAGGCTTGTCTTTCTCCACATAGGTCAGCTGAGGTGTCTCAACTGAGGCTATAGGATCTGCTTCCAAGATGGCTCACTCACCCAACTGGCCAGTTGATATTGGCTGTCATCTGGGAGCTCAGCCAGAGCAGAGGATTATGGGTCTATAGTTCTTCTCCCTATGAATCTCTCCATTTGGGCCTCTCCATGAGTTGCTTTCACTTCCTTGCAGCATGGAGGCTGATTTTCAAGAGTGAGAATTCCATAAGAACCAGGCAGTGGCTGAATCAGTTTTTTTGTTTTTGTTTATTTATTTATTTATTTATTTATTTATTTTTGGCTGTGTTGGTTCTTCGTTGCTGCATGTGGGCTTTCTCTAGTTGCGGTGAGCAGGGGTTACTCTTCGTTGCAGTGCATGGGCTTCTCATTGTGGTGGCTTCTCTTGTTGCAGAGCACAGGCTCTGGGGTGTGTGGGCTTCAGTAGTTGTGGCACACGGGCTTAGTTGCTCCGTCACATGTGGTATCTTCCCAGATCAGGGGTCGAACCCGTATCCCCTGCATTGGCAGGTGGACTCTGAACCACTGTGCCACCAGGGAAGCCCGTGTATCAGTTTTTATGACCTAGGCTTGGATGTCATAGAGCATCCTTTCTGCCATAGTTACAAGTCAGCCCAGATCTAAGGGAGAGACTCTAGACCCTACCTCTCAATGAGATGAATGTTAAAATCACAGGATAGGAAGAGTTATGTGGGATGCCAGATAACTGTTATGACTATTTTTGGAAAACACAACTGTTGCAGATTCAAAATCTGTCCGATTCTAAATGAAGAAAACAAACTTCTGATTCACTGCTCTCCCTTGTGTCCTTACCCAAATCTCATTGCTCAGGAATCCAAAATTCTTCCTTGGGGCTATTGGCTCTTTAGAAATAACCTTGAGGAAAGGGTAGGGAACAAAAAGCCACTGCCATCTATGCTTACTAGAGAGATCACTATTAGCTTTGTAGCTAACACTATTAGCTCCAGACTGAGTTTAAAACCCTGGCAAATATTCAGCTTTAGATGGTGACTCACTGAATCCAGACTTATTTGACCAGAATGCCAGTGCAAGCCATATTCCTAGTCTTTAATGCTCTAGAGAAGAATCCCTCAGTACCTCTTAAGAGTGATCACTGTTAGCTCTAGAGTCTAAAGCTGCACCCTTCCAAGAGATCACTTGGTATATCTGTTACAAATCACAGCACCTTTGATTTTATATTCATAGCTTAGCAAGTCACAACCCCCAATGCCTCCCTCTACACAAATTCTGGAGTAAATCTAGAGAAAAGTAGAGAACATGTAACTTGGAAAACCAGCTAAGTCAGACAACACACACACCAGGAAACAGACAACAGCATGGTTTCTATTGAACATTATATTCAAGAGTTGCCTTAAAGAATTGTGCATTCCAAAAGATAGACTGAAGAAAATACTTGATCTTGGTTGAGTCCTTGTTCAGATCTGGAGGGCCATGTGCATAGTGTAAGAAACATGGGCTCTCAAACAGATTTCGGTTATAATTCAGCTCTGCACTTAACTGTGTGATCTTGGGCAAGTCTCTTAATCTCTTTGAGACTCATTTCCCTTGTTTGTTAAGCAAGAATAATAATACCTATCTCACAGGATTTTGGTAAGGACTAAATAATATAATGTGAGAAAACCCTTATAACTAAGCATATGGCAGGCCCTCAATAAATGAATTCTCTTCCCCTTTTCTCTATTGTTGATTCACTGCTTTACAGCACCTACTTTTCCTGAATCTCAGCTGTCCCATTGTATAGTGAAGGAACTCAGATGAATTTGACCATTATACCTCAAACCAGCAAGTTGATAGCAATGTCAAGAACAATGTAAATATATTACAATCTGAAATGTATTAAATGCTCTTCATATGCAAAGGATGCGTAAGTACAGTGAAACCCCATCATCATGGTTTCTAAAAACCAAAAATCAATCTCCCCCCGCCGGTTGCAGACAAACATTTAAAAGGAAGATATTGCACATTTATATAAATGAGGATTCTCTAAAGAAAAAGACCACATAGAGAATCTTTACCAGAATATATGGTTACATGTGGATTTTCACTATGTAGAATAATTTTGTATACATGTGCTGTGTATACAATTTAGATTGAGAAGAATGCAAGTGAATATGACAGTTGGGGGGTTAGAAAATGGTATGTTTGCCTAAAGGCTTACAGAGAACTTAGATTCAGTGATGAAATCATCAAGAACATACCATTGCTTTTCAAGTTTATCGTTTTGCTCTGGGTGTATATGACTGACCTTCTTCTGTTTTATTGCTCCAGTCTCTGTTTATAATGAAACCAGCAAATAGAGGAATGTTGGTAGACTTCACACATGCTTCACGCCCTGAACTCAATGGGGGAACAGTAGCAAGTTTGTAGTGTTTGCCAAAATGGCCTGGAGTCACTTGCTAGACTGAGTTTAAAACCCTGGCAAATATCCAGCTTTAGATGGTGACTCACTGAATCCAGACTTATTTGACCAGAATGCCAGTGCAGGCCGTATTCCTAGTCTTTAATGCTCTAGAGAGGAATCCCTCAGTATCACTTAAGTGCTCACTATGTACTATCTTTTAGTCTATACTCATGATACCTTGTTAAATCCATCTCAATGTAGGCCAGGTTTCTGTGGTTTTGACGACTATGGATTTGTGGTTTGAAGATGTTCTAGAAAATTCCATTTTTATTTTAGTTATTTTCCATTTGAGTCATTTTAAATTTGCAGGTAGCCCAAGGGGCCATTACCTGCCTTATCAGAATCAGTTAGTATCCTATTAGCAACCATACGTCCAGGAAAACAGAAAGGAACAAGTCAACCTAGTTTGAAAAGGGACTCAGTTTCTTCATCTGTAAACTGTATTCCTATTTCACAAGTTGCTATAATGATCAGTTGAGAAAATATTTTTGAATGCATTTTTTTAAATTCTACAAAGGCAAGGTGATAGGAAGGAGGTCAGATTCATTATACTGAGAAACTCTGAGGAGTCATCATAGAGTCCTGAGACAGAAATGCTAAAAGCAAGCTCTCACAGTAAAGCATTCAATCAGGAGCACTTAGAGTCAGGGAAGCAGTCTGGGGTCAGAAACTAAGGTCCCTTTCCAGATCAAGTGATATCATCTCAGGTCTGGAACCCAGGAGATGGGGGTGGGGGCCATTACGGAAGCACCAAGGTGCAGGCACGAGAGTTGAAGCAGAGAGATATAAAAGGTTAAGTTTGCTATTCAGCACAGGTGGCCTGGGGAACTGTAATTGCCTGTTCCCTGTTTTTATATGTTTATGGTCTAGCCTGACTGTTCTCCTCAAGAAAAAAAAAAAGCTTAATATTCAGTATGAGGACAGAGTTTGCCTAGCAGAGCCAACCTAAAGAGAGCAGTATAACTTGTTAATGCGTCTTCTAAACTCTTGTTCCCACCAATGCCCACCTCCACTGTTTTCAGCATCACTTGGATGATCCAACTTCCTGTTAGGTGCCTAGCAACCCACCCCCAGGGTTCTCTGAGAAGTAATGCTGCACAAATTCCTCAATACACCCACTTCAAGAGAATATCTTAATGTGTCTTGGCATTTGCAATTCTTCAACCCAATCAAAATATACCCGTATTATGTCCCCTTCCCTTGAACATTTGGTCTCCATTCAGCTGACCATTTTCTCTTGGGATATGACAGTAGTGACCAATAGTGGCTCACATGTTTTTTCTCCTAAGTAATAATTTTGCAATAGGGAGTTTTTAATGCCATTACCCCCCAAATTGAAGATGTCATGGTATATTGCTCATGGAAATGAAACTCTGGCCATGTTTCAGACATCCTTCAAATCACCCTATCAAGGTGGGCACTGCCACCAACTGCTCATAAGGTGTCAAGCAGGAAGAAATAAGTAGGTGGGCCCATTTCAGTAGGGGGTGCTTCATGGAGGTGGCAGTGAGTTTGGGATGGTAGTCATTCATTTGCAAACCAACATATATGCAAAATACTTAGAGAGAAAATGATAGATAATTCACCAGTTTTCATGATTTTCTTGAATAATGTAGTAAATGGTCTGAGACCATGCATACAGTTACCATAATATTAATTTATTCAACAAATGTTTATTGAGCATTTACCATATGCTGGGCACCATACCAGGTCTGGAATATACAGTGAACAAGAAGACACAAATTCAAGCACCCAGATAAATAATTTGAAATCGTGTTGGTTGTTCTGAAAGAAGATACAGGGTAATGGGAGAGAGTAATAATGCGGAATCGAGACTTGAACTGGGAGTTAGGCAAAGCATCTCTGAGGAAGTGTCCTGAAGGATTAATAGGAATTAGGTGAAAAAACAGAAGGAAGAACTTTCTAGTTGCTGAGATATAAAAAAATTTTGGTTATTTGTGTAGGAATTGAAAAGAATGGCAGTGTGGCTGTAACCGTAAAGCCAGAGGAAAAGTAAGTGAAGGATCTGGAGGGGTAAACATCGTACAACTTCCTGTAGGTTTTTGTAAAGAATTTTGGAGTCTATCCTAAGTGTAGTAGGAACCCATGGGCAGTGGGGGATGGGGGAGAGCATTTAATTTAGGGGAATGATGTGCAGTTTAAATTTCAAGAAATCATTCTGGTTCTTGTGGGGATGAAATTGTATCAGGGGCAGGGGATGTCACATAGGCAAGAGAGGAAGCTTGGACTAGAAGGGTGGCAACAGAAAGAGAGAACAGACTCCAGATATATTCTGTGAGGAGATTCTGAAAAATTTAATCATGGATCGCTTGGAGCAGGGGTTCTGTGGGACAGAAGAGGTGTCGGGAAGCTCTCTCTTATTTCTGGCATCAGCACCTAGGTAAATGGAAGTGCCATTAATGGAGATGAGTAGGCTCTCACAAACTGAAGGGGTTTCAATCAGCATAAAATGCAGACAGTGTGGATATAGGCCTTACCTTCTAATATTCAATGAAAATGGCAATGCCAATCGTCATCCTCATTTGAGTGTGTCTGTGTGTCTGTGTGTGACAGTGACTGTGTTTGTGCTTTGTGGAGAGGAGCACAGGGGCTTAAAAAGGAAAATTGCAAACAAGTAGGTACCTAAAATAATGGAAAAATGATCACTGACTTGTACAGATGCTGCTGGGGAGTCTTTCTGATGCAAATACATACCTAAGTTAGCTCTGCTTTCACCTCAGGTACAAAAAAAATAAAAGAAAGAAAAGCAAGGTTCAGAAAAGAAACACTGCCACCACAAGCTACAGATTCCATTGTTTCTAGAGAAAAATTCATTTACATCAAATATCTGAAGCTGTCAGTGCACACAAAGACTTTGAAAGCATTTGTTTGGAGCTAATACTGTACTTTCTATTTATATTCTAATACCTCGTCCACCCCCTTCTGATTCTTTGTGAACTTGCTCAAGTTTTGGTTTTACTATACTTTTTTTTTTTCCCCCTGAGACACACTTGTAATATTTACAGACTTGTTCCAAGAGCAAAGAAACAGATCATTAAAGAAAGAATGAAATGTCATTTAATGGTGTGCCTGCTGCTTTCTTTGTGGAGAATCTATTCCCATAGCCATGTAAAACTGGAGAGGCTGCATGCCACGAAGTTAAGGACCAGATTAGACCTGGTCAAGGTCAGAAAACACATGTTCTACCCGCCCCCTTCCAAGAAGATGAATTCTGAAGCTGAATAATGCCTGGTATTTCTAATTGTTTTTAATGAGAGCAACCTTTTTGTGACCTGCCTCAGAAGTGATAAACGGCCTCTGAAAATGAAATCTAAGGCAGACAATGGACACCAAGCTCTCATAAGATAAATAATAAATAACAAAACTTTAGTAAAGATAGGGCTAATAAAAATCAGATCTGAAATAATGAGACATTGTCTGACAGAATCATTGGCCACTTGAAGTTCTGATGATATTGGTCTGGAAGAAAATATATGAAACCTTCAGGAAATTTTCAAATCTTATATGAAAAGAACCTATATCAAAGCTAGATCAAGAGTTTCAGAACTAGTAAGAAAGAAGGGGATATAAAAATTACACATGTATCTGCTAATTTTGGAAAATAAATACAGGAAGAATGAACCAGAAACTAAAGAGATTGGTCCTCTAGAGGGGGTGAGTAGAGAAGTGACAGAAAAATTGTAGAATAGGATTGAGTAGAGATGGGGAGGGAGTGACATCCCCCTGAGTATACCATTTTGTATAGCTCTGACTTTTAAAATCATGATATTATTTTACATTCCAAAAAGATAATGAATCAAAGTTGATCGGGATGTGGGGGAACCCAAATGGAATGCAAACTACAACAAATAAACCTTACTGTACAGCTGTATTTCTAATGAGTAACATAACCACACTGAAGGGGTGGGGAACCAAAGAACTGATCCATATAACTGAGGAAAACAGTGTCTTGGCTGGATATTCTAAGGCTAAGGAACAACAGAACTGTACAAAAAAAAAAAAAAATTAGTGGCGGGCTTCCCTGGTGGTGCAGTGGTTGAGAGTCCGCCTGCTGATGCAGGGGACACGGGTTCGTACCCCGGTCTGGGAAGATCCCACATGCCGTGGAGCGGCTGGGTCCATGAACCATGGCTGCTGAGCCTGCGCGTCCGGAGCCTGTGCCCCGCAACGGGAGAGGCCACGGCAGTGAGAGGCCCACGTAACGCAAAAAAAAAAAAGGCATAATTAGTGAAATTCAAATTTGGTCTCTAGTTTAATTAGTAGACTTATACTGACACGAAGTTCTGGTTTTGATACTGGTACTATGGTTGTATAGGACAACTAGAGGAAGCTGAATAAGAGGTATACAGGAACTCTGTGTACTTTTTGCACACTTTTCTGTAAATTCAAAATTATTTCAAAATAAAGTTAGAAAAAGAAGTATCAAAATAGAACAGTTCTTAGAGCTTGACAGTTGAAATGGGCAATATGAGTGTGGTAGACGAAAGTGAATTTTACTTCTAAAAGGCAACTAAAACATCTGTTCTGCTATTAAAGTGAACAGTAGAAAATTCCTCCATCACGATTTATTTTACTCTGTACTTCTGACTAAACTCTTGTAACTTAGGACTTTTGACTAAATCCTTACTTGGATTTGGTGTCCTAAATTCCTAAATTTAATCTGTCACTTCCCCAATTTCATATCTTGGTCTTTGTTTATTCATAGCTTTCTCTTATAATGAAAAGTAAGAAGTAAGATGATATTTCAAGGGAGTAGGAAACTTCTTTTCAAGAAGAGTACTAGACCCATTTAAGGGAAAACCCCTCAGTTTCATGTTCCAGTTATTATTTCTACAAGCAAATAAGGCGTCTTGAACATGCAAGCAAAATTCTCAGAAAAAGAAGCAAGTTAGAACGTTTAACTCATAGACCATTTGTTTCTCTCCAAGGAATCTTGGGGTTTCAGGAGACATTTCAGAAATAGTATCAATCTTTTATTTAATGAATAATATTCATTCAATTTATGTTAGATTTATGTTCTTACAAGATGACTCCATCAGTCTTATAGTGAGAGCAGTTGTTCATCTAATGACCTTTTATTACTTGATACATGCTGGGAAAACCTCATTATAAACGTAGTTTCTATACTTGGTATTTCATAATCCTCCCAAGACATTAAAGCAGGATATACATAGACTAGGAAAAAGTGGAGAGAGAACACAATCCCATAGGACTTTCTTAGCTCTCTAATCCCAATATAAGAAATACAAAGTTACAGGAAGTAGTTTACAATATAAGATTTCCCAGCAGGTAAGAGTGGGTAGGAAATAAGTTGGATTGTAGTAGCCACAGGGGCTTTATGTGATAATAGAGTAAAGCATTATCTTGAATTTTCTAAGATGCCTTCTACTTTCCAAAATCTTCCTCCTATAATTGCTAATAATTGAATGGCTTTAACAGAGGACAAAATTCTCATTTCATAATTAACATGAAATCAAAGAGATACAACGTTTGTAGATCATACCAATAAATAAAGGACTACTAACGGATCCTATTTCCAAAGTTGACCGTGATAGGAACGAGAACCTTAACAGAGAAGTACATTATGTTTTACTTAAAATATTCATTATTTTTCTCTAAAAACTTATCTGATTAGGTGAGAGAAAAATGATGGGAAAATTAACAATAATGAGTTAATCTCTACTGAGTTTTTGCTCAATACTAGGCATTGTTCTAAGCACTATTAGCCATTTATTCATTTAATATCCAAATAACAGAAAACATAGGTATTTTTATTATTCCCATTTTGTGGATGAGTAAACTGAGGAAAGAAGAGCTAACCAGTCTGGAGCAGCAAGGTACTTGCTGCCTTGAAGAAAGTAAAAATAATGCCTTTGCTCCTGAGAGTAACGCTGTTGTCAGCAGAGTAAATGTAGTTTTTAATATTTAGGAATGACATATTTCCAAATGCAAGTGTTGCTATAGAGCTGTGTTAAATTCTCTAGGATTCACAGGTAGATCAATGATTATTGAGGAACTCATGTCCCTGGTACTAATCCTGATGTAATCCTTTCAGTCATGGGCCTTACTTCCAAAATAGCATAACAACCAGATATGGAAGGAAAGATTATTAGAGAAAAGGACAAAAATGTGCATAGAAGAGGTCAGAGCTACTCATTATTGCAACCACAGAACTTTCTGGGATCCATGCTTCTATGTACAATGAGCTCTAATTTCTTGTACACTAATTTTCCATAGATTCATTTTTTAAATTTCTGAGTACATTATACTCATTTGTGTACGAAGAAAAAAAAAGACATACCACAAGTAAACGTAACAATTAAAATTTTGTAACATATAGAGGAATACTAGGTACAGAAGCAAAGAAGTTTTAAAAAGCAAGACTAAAGCAGTTCATAATGGCTAGAAAACTGGAACTAGGTACAGGAGAGCTCTGCAGGAAACAGATCCTAAGGGTTTACATGCCGTGAGAGGGTATTATTTTATTTGTGTGTCTGTGCATGTGTGTGTTTGCAGTAAATTCACTCCAGCCTTGGTATGAGGAAGAGATTAAAGGGGATGAAGCATGGAGTTGGGTAAAGAGTTCACCCTAATAAGCAACGATGGGATATTTTCAAGGGATTTTAGGTGAGCAGAGAATTATAGAATCTGTTGATTACTGGACATTGCAATCTTTAGGAGAAGACTAATAATTTAGAGCAAGGGAAGAACAAGCTTATGAAGGAGACTGAGGAAAGGAAAGGGATCAGAATGGTGGAGGAGAATCAAGAGAGAATAACTACAGGCTGAGAAAGCAAGTGGTTTGGATTTTGACTTTCATGTAGGAACAGTTGATGATGCCTTATGGGCCCACTTGACATAGGGAATTGGAGCTGAGATCCTTACAAGACATGGGACTCTGGAAATGCTACATCCTTAGTGGAAAAGTAGATTAGGAAAAGAAAAAAGTCTCTCGTATTGTGCAGGGAAATGACAGTTACTTGTGTCTCTGAGCCTCGTCTCTGGTGAGAAAATACTCTCCTCTGAGAATCCTAAACCTTGGACCTACTCCCATTTGGATTTTTAGTTTGAATTAAACTACAAATGTGGTCTAAGAATTATCAAAAATAGGACTTAACATAAAAAGTGGTCTTCAACCATCGATAATCCTAGAATAACTGCCAGAAGCAAAAAATATCTTGGGAAGGAAGTACCTTCAACCCCAGAAGCAAAAGGAGACCACATGACTGCCCTGCTGAAGATGAGCTGAAGTTTATAGTCCAAAGTGTACACACACACAACACTAACATGTGCATACGCAGAAGAAACAATGTATCATGAGAAAGGATCATACTGATGTTTCAGGAAGATTGTAGACCCTCAGAATTTGACATGATAGAACTATCAAATAGAGACTTTAAAAAGTGGATGGTGAAAATAATAAAGTAAAATAAAGAGGAAACATGAGGGGAAGAAAATAAATACTAGGAAATTTGGGGGGGAAAGTTACTATTTTAAAAAATAAAAATACACAGCAAAAAACACAGTCATTGACACTAAAACAAAGTTTAAACATGAGACAGACAGGTAAACAACAGAAGCAGCAAAGTTGAGAGGAATAGTGAACTAGAAGAAAGATCTGAGGAAATTGCCCTGATGCCACACAAGAGAATATATAGGTGGAAAATATGAAGAAAGATTAGAAACATGGAAACTAGAATGTGAGGGTCCAACATACACCTATAAAAACATTCTAAAAAGAAAAACAGAATGTGGGAGAGGCAGTATTTGAGAAAAATAATAGCTGAGAATTTTTCAGAATTGATAAAAGCCACAAATACTCAGATTTAGAAAGGATAAGACATAAATGTAAATGGCAGGTGGGGAGCTAGTCCTTTGAGAGGCTTGACCATGAGAAGGAAAAGCTAGATGAAAACATGCTGCTAATGAAAGACTTTCTTAAAGGTATATGAGATTTATGTTTTTCTACCTCAGGCAGAAAGCCAGTTTGAGGAAGAGGTTGAAGATAGAGGAGAAAATAGACTAATGACCATCTGAGATTGTAGACCCTCAGAATTTGTCATTGAATAAATGGTGTAATGCAAAATAAATAAATAAATAAATAAAGGACAGAGGACAGGCTCCTTAACTGATGGTGGTCAGTGCAGGAATTATAATGGAATCCAGATTTTTCCTTTGTCACTGATTATACTGTTAGTTGACCACAGATTTTAAACTGTGATAAATCTTGATCCCATTCTTGACACAGCCACATGTTAGCAATGTGGCTTATTCCAAGTGAATTAACCTTTCTTAGCCTCAATTTTTTTTTCTGAAAAAAAAAAAAGGCTATGTAAGGATTTGAGAAATTTTGACAAAGAACAGAAAAATCCTGAATTAATAGTATCAATTGTGCACTTCCACCATTTGTATCTAGTGCAATGCTAAAATAAGCTCTTTCATAGTTCATTCTAAGTCTCTAGTGAGTCTATGTTTATCACAAACCATATTAAAAAGCAGAGGCAAGGAGGCTTACCAATACATTCTACTCTAACTCCCTAACCCTCCAGGAGTTATTCAAAGATTGCAAGCTTCTGAGATGTTCTATAACATTTCCTCCTATTCTCATTGTCTCTGTTTCTAAACCATAGTTACACACACACACACACACACACACACACACACACACATAAAACTGAAATATATATATGAAATTATATCCATAAGTATTCATAGCTATTATTTTAGCTTAAAAGTCTGCAGCAAATTCATTTGTAAGAATCTTAAAATAGATGAAAACCTATAAACAAGAATGGCCTGGGACTTCCCTGGTGGTCCAGTGGTTAAGACTCCACACTTCCATTGCAGGGGGTGTGGATTCAATCCCTGGTTGGGGAACTAAGATCCTGCATGCCTCGTGGTGTGGCCCCCCAAAAACAAGGAATGGCACCAAATTGGGTGTGTGGTGGGTGGGATGGGTTATGACAACAGTTTTGACAGATAGTTTGTTCATACATAGCATAAACATTTTAGTTAATTCTAAAAAACAGATTTAGAACTAGAAAAGCACCCTCAATCAACACTCTCATTATACAGATGAATAAATCCAGAAAAGCTAAGCAACTTGTTCAAGGCGCACAGCCTTGCATTCCCAGTCCAGTTTGTAGAATGTAAGTGGTAGCAACCACATGTGTATCCTCCCTATCTTCTATACAGAGAACCCTACACATAGCTCAGAAAGGCGTGTACCCAAATTCACAAAGCAAGAAGAGGGCAGCAGGGCTGCAATTAGAAAGCCCTCTTTCTGCACCCTGTTTGTGACCATCATCTTTGATGGACTACCCATACATCATCTTTGTATGGGTAGTTTCCTTATTCTTCTCGGCTTCATAAGAAAGAGGAAAAATCCATTTTACCCACAGTATCTAGCACAATGATTGACACATAGTGATAACTGTGAGCTGAAGATAAGTTTAACAGTGAGTGATGGACGCTACATCACAAACAGAGGTCATAGACAAAGCAGGAATCAGAAGCAGGATTTGTGAACGTCATGCTAGGAAGACAATTCACCTGAATAATTAAAACAATAATCCAGTTATTTGGGAAGAGGAGTGAGATTCTAATTCTATAAATCAGCTGCTTATATGGATCTAATATCTCAGTCGCTCATCCCAACTTTTTTGCCATCCTTTGGCTAAACTTGCTTGCAATCTTAATTCTGAAGTTTAGAACATCACTACTTGGGAAACTTTACTTTCTTCAAATCAAGAATAAAGTTGAATGCTAACTGGATGTACTGCACAATCTTAGAGTTTGTCACTGTTTGTTTCTTTAACAACCTTTTGACTTGCCTCTACATTTTTACCATCTTCTCTTGATAGTAACAGGGACTTACATAAAATTCCTTTGTTCCACTGTTTGCTATTTCAAGTTCCATTGTTTTGCCATTATCTTAAAAGAGGTACATGATCTCTAAAGAGTTGCAATGATAATGTTTTGACACTGTAATTTAACATGGCAATGTGGTCTCAATAATCTTTCAATGACATTGTTTTACCATTGTCTTGACATTGTAAAATGGTCTCTCTAGACTTACATTTTACTTTCGCCTTGACATTGTAATATGGTTTCTATAGATTTGCATTGAAATTTGTTTTGTCATTGTCTTGATATCATAATGTCCTCTCCACGGACTTCCTTTCACATATATAATCCTCTCCAAAGACTTGAATGTCAGCCCCATTACAAGAGCAATGTGCACTGTTAACTTCCCATTCAGGTGAACTGGGAATGATCTTTCATGCTTTCTACTTTACAGTAAGTATCACATCTCATCAGTAACTATTTTCAAACTCTTTTATCTAAACTCTTCCCAAATTTCATTCCTGATGGAGGGTTTTTACCAAGAAGCAAAGTGGACAAATTCCCATTAAGTAAAATCTGCCTGCACATTTTTCATTTTTAATATTAAATTCACTCACTTTAAAAGCATTAAAGTGGAGCAGATCACGAGGGAGTCTGCCACTCTCTAACCGATAATGGGGAACTATTTCATAGAGTAGATCCAACCCGTACAATAGCATAGCAGACTACATTAGAAAGAGAAAATCTCAATACTTTCCCTACTCATGAAATACCTTGGTAAATGCTGTTCCCCTTATTAATGTCGTCACTTTTAATGCTTACTGCTTCAGACAATGCACTGCATATATCATCTTTCCCCATTACTGTGTACCCTAAAAACACTACGGCTATTTAATATCCACATTTCCATCCACTCTTCTACATGCGTGCCTCAATGGAATCATTTTTTCTTAGTCACAAAATGCAAGTTTAAACAAAAGCACACTCATTTAGTGTTATCATGAATTTTCCCCAGAAAAATTTAATCTTTTCATTTGAGCCCCATGGGGGGAACTAAGGAATTGAGTACGTCTCTGATAGTTAGACTGTTCATGGAATGCAGCCCCTTCTGACTGAATGCTCACCCCACTATCACTGGAACATTAGGAGCACATTTATAACATTTAGTGAATTCCTGCACTATGCCAAGCACTTTCTGTGCATAACCTAGACTCTACCAACCCATAAACTCCATAAATTCTGTTATCACCTCCCCCTTTGGGAGCTTAGAGAGCCTAGGTCACTTGCTAAGATAACACAGATGTTACGTGCTAGCAGTGGGATTTAAACCCAGTTCTTTTGGACACCTGACTAGAGGTTCTTAATTCAAAGGGCATTTAAAGGGGCAGAATCATATCTGAATTGCCCTAACTTCTAATGATGTGTATTGTTCTTTCAGCTATGAACACAGGCAATAAAGCAAGTGATATTAGCAGTGCTTGTGACTTTGACACCAAGAGAAAGCACAGATATTTTCCTATCACATGGCAGTTACTGCAGACCTCTCAAAATAGCACTTACGCTCGTCACTACTTCAAAACTGTGATCATTATTAGACCTGCCTCTAGAACTAGTTATTTAATATCTTAAAGAAGTATGTATATTACTATATTATAATTTGTCTTTTCTACTGTTTTGATAATTACACTTCAATATAATTGGTTTCCTCCCATGATTTCCTTCTATGAATTTTGCCATGTCCACCCACCACTTGTGTTTTTATTTATAAAATGTTTTCCTTAAGATAATTGGTAAATGTTTTACTCAATGTATTCTTTATTGAGGAAATTTTCTCTTTCTCCTGTTACAATAACTAATTATATTTTTGAAAACATTAAAATAAATATACAGTGATTAGAATTTTAATAAGAAGAATCTTTAGCTCACATTTCACATTTTGAGAAATTCTAAACTAAGGCATAAAATACCAGGTCTGGCACTATCTGGGCAAAAGCAGTCTGCTTTGCTAAAAGATCAGTAATCACTGAATGATCAGGAGGTTTCTCTAAGGGGTATTCTGTAAATGCAAAGCTGCTTCACACAGAGCTCATGGCACTCTTGCTGTAGGGATAGGGTACATGAGGCAATTTCCCTACGAGGTGGAAAGAACCTGGCTTTGGAGTCACATTGTGGTATAGATTCTTCTCAGCTACCTGCCAGCTATTCAGTCTTAGCTAAATCACTCAAGCCTAGCTGATTTACTCCATCTACCCCATATTTCAGTAAAGAGTAAAACCCTAAAGACTCCACCAAAAAACTGTTAAAAATAATAAAGGAATTCAGTAAAGTTGCAGATACAAAGCCAACATACAAAAAACAGCTGTGTTTCTATACAGTAACAATGAACTATCTGAAAAAGAAATTAAGAAAACCCCATTTATTGTAGCATCAAAGCAATAAAATGTTTAAGAATAAAATTAGCTAAGGAGATGAAAGATCTGAACTCTGAAAACTATAACATGTTGATAAAAAAATTAAAGACATAAATAAATGGAAATATATCCTGCTTTCATTTAATGGAAGAATTAATATTATTAAAATGTCCATACTGCCCAACGCTATCTAAGGTTCAGTAAAATCCCTATCCAAATTCCAATGGCGTTTTTCATGGATATAGAAAAAACAGTCCTAAAATTAGTGTGGGATTACAGAAGACCTTGAGTAGCCAAAGACATTCTGAAAAAAAAAATAGAACAAAGCTGGAGGCATCACACTTCCTGTGGTATAGTTCAAACTATACCACAAAGATACAATGAAAACAGTATGATAATGGCATAAAAAAGACAAAGACCAGTGGAACAGAATTGAGAGCCCAGAAATAAACCTACACGTATACAGTCAACTAATATTTGATTTGACAAGGGAGCCAAGAATACACAATGAGGAAAGGATAGCCTTTTCAACAAATGGTGCTGGGAAACTGGATATCCACATGCAAAAGAATGAAATTGGTCCCCTATCTTACACCATACACAAAAATTAACTCAAAATGAATTAAAATCAAACATAGTAACTACAACCATATACTCTAGGAACAGCTCTTTGACATTGGTCTTGGCAAAGACTTTTTGGACATGACCAAAAGCATAAGCAACAAAAGCAAAAGTAAACAAATGGAACTACATCAAACAAAAAAGCTTCTGCACAGCAAAGGAAACCATCAACAAAATTAAAAGGCAACCTACAGAATGTGAGAAAATATTTGCAAACCATATATCTGATAGGTGGTTAATATCTAAAATATATAAAGAACTCATACAACTCAATAGCATAAAAAACAAACAAACAAATAATCCCATTTAAAAGTGGGCAGGGGGGGCTTCCCTGGTGGCACAGTGGTTGAGAGTCCGCCTGCCGATGCAGGGGACACGGGTTCGTGCCCCGGTCCAGGAGGATCCCACATGCCATGAAGCAGCTGGGCCCGAGAGCCATGGCCGTGGAGCCTGTGCTCCGCAAGGGAGAGGCCACAGCAGTGAGAGGCCCGCATACCGCAAAAAAACAAAAAAACAAAAAAACATAAAAGTGGACAGGAGACTTCCCTGGTGGCACAGTGATTGGGAACCTGACTGCCAATGCAGGGGACATGGGTTCGAGCCCTGGTCCAGGAAGATCCCACATGCCACAGAGCAACTAAGCCCATGCGCCACAACTGCTGAGCCTGTGCTCTGGAGCCTGCGTGCCAAAACTACTGAAGCCCATGCACCTAGAGCCCATTCTCTGCAACAAGAGAAGCCACTGCAATGAGAAGCCCATGCACCTCAACAAAGAGTAGCCCCCACTCGCCGCAACTAGAGAAAGCCCGCGCACAGCAATGAAGACCCAGTGCAGCCAAAAAATAAATAAATAAAATAAATATATTTATTAAAAAAATAAAATTAAATTAAAATAAAAATGGGCAGGGAATTCCCCGGTAGTCCAATGGTTTGGACTCAGCACTTTCACTGCTGAGGGTCTGGGTTCAGTCACTGGTTGGGGAACTGAGATCCCGCAAGCCTCACGGCACAGCCAAAAAAATAAATAAAATAAAATAAAAGACTCTTTAAATAAATAAATAGGCAAAGGACCTGAACAGACATTTTTCCAAAGATAACATACAAATGGCCAAGTGGTATATGAAAGGTGCTCAAAAGCACTAATCATCAGGGAAATACAGATCAAAACCACAAAGAGATATCACCTTACACATGTTAAAATGACTATTAACAAAAAGACAAGAGCTAAGTACTGGCAGGAATGTGGAGAAAAAGGAATCCTTGTTCACTGTTGGTGGGAATATAAATTAAAATAGCTACTACAAAAAACATTATGGAGGTTCCTCAAAAAATTAAAAATAGAACTACTACATGATCCAACAATCCCACTTGTGGGTATACATTCAAAAGGCTTGAAATCAGTATCTCAAAAAAAATATCTGCATCCCATGTTCATTGTAGCACTATTCACAATAGCCAAGATATGGAAACAGCCTACATGTCTGTTGATGGATTAATGGATAAAGAAAATGTGGTATATAATGGAATACTACTCAGCAATAAAGAAGAAAATACTGCCATTTGCAACAACATGGATAAACCTAAAGAGCATTATGCTAAGTGAAATAAGCCAGAGAGTAAAAACAAATACTGTATGGTGTCACTTATCTGTGGAATCTAAAAGTCAAACTCATAGAAACAGAAGGGAAATGGGGAGATGTTGATCAAAGGGTACAAAATTTCAATTATACAATAATTTCTGAGGGTCTAATGTTCAGTATGCTAATTATAATTAATAATATTGTATTGTATACTTGAAATCTGCTAGAGAGTAAATCTTGTGTTCGCACCACACACACAAAAAATGTTACTATGAGGTGATATATGTGTTAATTAACTTGATTGTGGTAATGATTTTGCAATACATATGTATGACAAATCATTACATTGTACACCTAAATATATACCATTTTATTGTCAATTATACCCCAATAAATCTGGGGAGAAAAAGAGCAAATGAGATGCCGTTCAAGATGCCTGATGCCTAATTAAGTGCTCACAGAATGCTTGTTCTCTTCCCTACTCCCACTCCCCACTACTCTTTCTCTTGGTTAGGAGGATAAGGAGAAGACTGCAAGCTGAACAGAAAGACAAATGATTTCAGTGACGTGGTATCATAGTACTGTGTCTGACAGGTAAAGACTTTGAGTGAAGTCTAGGGTGATAGAAAATGTACCCAATTCAGAAAATCTGGATTCCTCCTGTCCACACATTCCCAGGTGATTTTGGACCAGTGAACCTCCGTGACTATCAAATTTTCTTATCTCTACATGTACATCACTGGTTTGTGGTAATAATTATATGAAAGACATGCAAGAGTATTTTGTCCACAATATACAGGAAAATCTTACAGTTATCTCTTTGGCTTCTGAACTTATTTGTAACTTTCCTGGATGACTCAGTTATCATTATGAGCATCCATTATTTTACTAGGTGGTAGGGCAAATTGTTTCTAGAATTTCTGTTCCTTTCTTACAATATTGGACTACAATACTGTCCCACCTGCTCTATGTTTATTACTTTATTTATGTTTTCAAAAAAATGTATTATTGATTATCTACAATATGTCAAACCATAGTGGTAACCATAGCTAATAGGAAAACCTAACACTTAAATAGAACTGAGTATTTGTCAAATACTATTGAAAGCATTTTATGTAATATATAAAATGCTTTTAATAGTGTCTGACACATTAAGTTCAAGGATTAAACATATATATATATGTTTAATCCTTGCATCAATTCTATGATCTCTAATTTGCAGATGAGGAAACTAAAATACAAAGAAGTTAAGTAACTTGCCCAAGGTCACACAGCTAGTAACTGGCAGAGCTAGAAATCATCTGATGCAGTCTAACTCCAGAGTCTCTGTTCTAATTACTACATTACACGCCTTTTCAAGACAACAAATTAGGCATCATATTTTCCTTCATGGAGCTTCTGTGTAATAAGTGCCTCCCAATAATACTAAGGAAAAAGAGCTTTGCAGTTTCCTGAGCATTTTCACAATAGTGTTTCATTTGATTTCTTCAAACGGCCCTGGAGACAGAAAGAGATGATAGTACCATCTTCATGATATAGATAAGAAAAATGTGACCATTTTAAAGTGCTGAAAAAGATATCAAAAATTGAGAAGCAAAGACCTCAATTTGAAATTTTAACAGGACTAAAACATGTTTTCATGGATGTTCTCCTCTTCTCCTATAACACTATGCAGGGTTATTATGAAGATCAAATAAGATGATAGATGAGGAAATACTTTGTAAATTACAAAGAACTGTATATTACTATCTATCTCTTAAGATAGCAGCAGCAGCAGTAGTAGTAGTAGTGGTAGATGTAGTGGTTGTAGTCGTAGCAGTATTTTCAAGGGCCACTGAAATCTGAATTTCCACGCAGGGTTAGTCTAATTTAATCTAGAGCCATCAGCTTTATAATAACCTCAAACCCCAAAGATCATTTTGCTATTAAACCCACAGATAACAATGCAAATAGAACTATCTGCTAACATAACTGTTGTAGGATATTTCAAACCCAGCCATGAAACCAAACTACCATGAGGAGGGATTCAGCTGCAAAACTCTGAGCTTAGTATCATCATCTGCAAAATAGCTGATGGAAGTAACAACAACAACAACAAAAGAGTCCTCTTCAACTCTCCTGTTGTCTTTGTGGTTTGTCCCTCCACCCACTTACCTCCTGTGCCCACATCCTATTTCTAATACTCTCTTTATACTCTGTCTACCACAGGCATTTGTTCAGTACTCACACTGAATGTCATTTGTCAGCATGCATTTGGTGATAAAGGAAATATAATTTTTCTTGGGAATAATTAGAGAATTGGGTTAATATTCTTCACCTAACACACTATGTTCCTACATTGCAATATACTAATTGGAGAGATCTTGATTCCACAAAAGTTCAAGATGCTTTTTAATATGTATGTTCAAGACCAGAAACATTGCCAAGACTACAGAAAGCTTCTTTAATAGCAGAAATTCTCTTTGATTCAAACTTTTGTAGTCTTCTTCATTGACTTCATCCATTTTGTGAAGTAGATAGAGCTTGGGCTTTGGAGTCTGACAAGTCTAAAGTCTGAGTCTCGATGTACTCATCTGTAAAGTGAAAATAATACCATCTACCTCACAGGGTTGGTCAGAAGAGAACTGAAATGATGAGAGGGAATCCCTTTGCATAGTGCCCAGCACATAGTAGATGCTAACTCATCATTCATTTCTCCCTGTACTGTCCTTCTGCCCTGCTTTGACTACATTTGAAGCTCACACTCAAAGGTTCAGAATTAGGCACTTCATACTTGGTGGACTTTGTCAGATAGGAGCCTTGGTTTAGTATTTTGTGGGTAACTATAATGATAACAACAATCACTTATGGGGGACTTCCCTGGCAGCCCAGTGGTTAAGACTCCACACTTCCAATGCAATGGGAGTGGGTATGATCCCTGGTCAGGGAACTAAGATCCCACATGCTGGAGATTTGGAGAGAATGGCAGCCTGGAGAAGGCATGGAAGCTCTGAGCCCTCTCTCCCTACCCTTCCCTCTGTATCTCTCCCATCTGGCTATTCCTGAGTTTTATCTTTTGTAATGAGCTGGTTATCTAATGGCAGAGTAGGAAGACATGGAGTTCGCATCTTCTCACAGGCCCCAGGGAATATTAATCAGTGTGAGCTCTCCCAGAGGTCCTCATCTTGGCACCAAGACCCAGCTCCACCCAACTGCCTAAACTCCAGTGCTGGACACCTCAGGCCAAAAACCAGCAAAACAGGAACACAGCCCCACACATCAACAAAAATAAGATGACAGAGAAATATGCTACAGACAAAGGAGCAAGGTAAAAACCTGCAAGACCAAATAAATGAAGAGGAAATAGGCAATCTACCTGAAAAAGAATTCAGAGTAATGATAGTGAAGATGATCCAAAATCTCAGAGATAGAATGAAGGCACAGATGGAGAAAATACATGAAATGTTTAACAAGGACCTACAGGAACTAAAGAACAAACAAACGGTGATGAACAACACAATAACTAAAATGAAAACTACACTAGAAGGAATCAATAGCAGAATAACTGAGGCAGAAGAACGGATAAGTGACCTGGAAGACAGAATGGTGGAATTCACTGCTGTGGAACAGAATAAGGGAAGAAGAATGAAAAGAAATGAGGACAGTTTCAGAGACCTCTGGGACAACATTAAATGCACCAACATTCGAATTATAGGGGTCCCAGAAGAAGAAGAGAAAGAGAAATGGTCTGAGAAAATATTTGAAGAGATTATAGTTGAAAACTTCCCTAACATGGGAAAGGAAATAGCCACCCAAGTCCAGGAAGCACAGAGAGTCCCATACAGGATAAACCCAGGGAAAAACATGACAAGATACATATTAATCAAACCAACAAAAGTTAAATTCAAAGAAAAAATATTAAAAGCAGCAAGGAAAAAGCAACAAATAACGTAGAAGGGAATCCCCATAAGGTTATCAGCTGATTTTTCAGCAGAAACTCTGCACGCCAGAAGAGCGTGGCAGGATATATTTAAAGTGATGAAAGGGAAAACCAAGATTACTCTACCCAGCAAGGATATCATTCAGGTTCAATGAAGAAATCAAAAGCTTCACAGACAAACAAAAGCTAAGAGAATTCAGCACCACCAAACCTGCTCTACAACAAATGCTAAAGGAACTTCTCTAGGCAGGAAACACAACAGAAGGAAAAGACCTACAAAAAAACCCCAAAACAATTAAGAAAATAGTAATAGGAACATACATATTGATAATTACCTTAAATGTAAATGGATTAAATGCTCCAACCAAGAGACACAGACTGCTGAATGGATACAAAAACAACAAGCGTATATATGCTGTCTACAAGAGACCCAGTTCAGACCTAGGGCCACATACAGACTGAAAGTGAGGGGGTGGAAAAAGATATTCCATGCAAATGGAAATCAGAAGAAAGCTGGAGTATCAGTACTCACATCAGATAAAATAAACTTTAAAATAAGAATGTTACAAGAGCCAAGGAAGGACACTACATAATGATCAAGGGATCAATCCAAGAACAAGATACAATAATTATAAATATTTATGCACCCAATATAGGAACACCTCAATACATAAGGCAAATGCTAACAGCCATAAAAGGGGAAATCGACAGTAACACAATAATGGGAATGTCAACACCCCACTTTCACCAATGGACAGATCATCTAGACAGAAAATTAATAAGGAAACACAAGCTTTAAATGACAAATTAGACCAGATAGACTTAATTGATATTTATAGGACATTCCATCCGAAAGAAACAGAATACACTTTCTTCTCAAGTGCTCATGGAACATTCTCCAGGATAGATCATATCTTGGGTCACAAATCAAGCCTCAGTAAATTTAAGAAAATTGAAATTGTATCAAGTATCTTTTCCAACCACAGTGCTATGAGATTAGAAATCAATTACAGGAAAAAAAACTGTAAAAAGTACAAACACATGGAGACTATATAGAAATAAATGACAACAAAAACACGATGACCCAGAACCTATGGGATGCAGCAAAAGCAGTTCTAAGAAAGAAGTTTATATCGGTACAATCCTACCTTAAGACACAAGAAAAATCTCAAATAAACAACCTAACTTTACACCTAAAGCAACTAGAGAAAGAACAACAACAACAACAACAAAAGAACAAAGTTAGTAGAAGGAAATAAGTTATAAAAATCAGAGGAGAAATAAATGAAATAGAAACAAAGAAAACAATAGAAAAGATCAATGAAACTAAAAGCTTGTTCTTTGAGAAGGTAAACCAAATTGATAAACCTTTAGCCAGACTCACCAAAAAAAAAAAATCAGTAAAATTAGAAATGAAAAAGGAGAAGTTACAACTGACACCACAGAAATACAAAGGATCATAAGAGACTACTACAAGCAACAATATGTCAATAAAATGGGTAACCTGGAAGAAGTGGAAAAATTATTGGAAAGGTACAACCTTCCAAGACTGAACCAGGAAGAAATAAAAAATATGAACAAACCAATCACAAGTACTGAAATTGAAACTGTGATTAAAAATCTTCCAACAAACAAAAGTCCAGGACCAGATGGCTTCACAGGCAAATTCTATCAAACATTTAGCAAATAGCTGACACCCATCCTTCTTAGACTCTTATGAAGAATTGCAGAGGAAAGAACACTCCAATGCTCATTCTATGGGGCCACCATCACCCTGATAGCAAAACCAGACAATGATTCACAAAAAAATAATAAAATTAAGTATCAATATAACTGATGAACAAAGATGAAAAATCCTCAACAAAATACTAGCAAACAGAATCCAACAACACATTAAAAGGATCGTACACAATGATCAAGTGGGATTTATCCCAGGGATGCAAGGATTCTTCAATATATGCAAATCAGCCAATGTGATACACCATATTAACAAATTGAAGAATAAAAACCATATGATCTTCTCAATAGATGCAGAAAATGCTTTTGACAAAATTCAACACCCATTTATGATAAAAACTCTCCAGAAAGTGGGTGTAGAGGGAACATACCTCAACATAATAAAGGCCATATACAACAAACCCACAGCAAACATCATTCTCAATGGTGAAAACTGAAAGCATTCCCTCTAAAATCAGGAACAAGACAAGGTTGTTCACTCTCATCACTTTTATTCAGCATAGTTTTGGAGGTCCTAGCCACAGCAATCATAGAAGGAAAAGAAATAAAAGGAATCCAGATTGGAAAAGAAGAAGTAAATGTGTCACTGTTTGCAGATGACATGATACTATACATAGCAAATCCTAAAGATGCCACCAGATAACTACTGGTGCTAATCGATGAATTTGGTAAAGCTGCAGGAAACAAAATTAATGCACAGAAATCTCTTGCATTCCTATACACTAGCAATGAAAGATCAAAAAGAGAAATTAAGAAAACAATCCTATTTACCATTGCAGCAAAAAGAATAAAATATCTGGAATAAATCTACCTAAGAAGGCAAAAGACCTGTACTCACAAATCTAGAAGATACTGATGAAAGAAATCAAATACAGCACAGACAGATGGAGAGATATACCATGTTCTTGGATTGGAAGAATCAATATTGTGAAAATGACTATACTACTTAAAACAATCTACAGATTCAGTGCAATCTCTATCAAATTACCAATGGCATTTTTCACAGAATTGGAACAAAAACTTTTACAATTTGTGTGGAAACACAAAAGACCCTGAATAGCCAAAGCAATCTTGAGAAAGAAAAATGGAGCTAGAGGAATCAGGCTCCCTGATTTCAGACTATACTACAAAGCTACAGTAATCAAGAAAGTATGGTACTGGCACAAAAGCAGAAGTATAGTCCAGGATAGAAAGCCTGGAACAGGATAGAAAGCCTGGAACAGGATAGAAAGCCCAGAGATGAACCCACACACCTATGGTACCCTAATCTATGACAAAGGAAGCAAGTATATATAATGGAGAAAAGACAATCTCTTTAATAAGTGGTGCTGGGAAAACTGGACAGCTACATGTAAAAAAATGACATTATAACACTCCCTAACATCATGTACAAAGATAAACTCAAAATGGATTAAAGACCTAAATGTAAGGCTGGACACTCTAAAACTCTTAGAGGAAAACATAGGCAGAACACTCTTTGACATAAATCACAGCAAGGTCTTTTTTGACCCACCTCCTAGAGTAATGGAAATAAAAATAAACAAATGAGATCTAATTAAACTTAAAAGCTTTTGCACAGCAAAGGAAACCATAAACAAGACAAAGAGACAACCTCAGAATGGGAGAAATTATTTGCAAATGAAGCAACTGACAAGGGATTAATCTCCAAAATATACAAACAGCATGCAGCCCAATATCAAAAAAAAAACAAACAACCTGATCAAATAATGGCTGGAAGACCTAAATAGACTTTTCTCCAAAGAAGACATACAAATGGCCAAGAGGCACATGAAAAGATGCTCAACATCACTAATTATTAGAGAAATGCAGATCAAAACTACAATGAGGTACCACCTCACACAGGTCAGAATGGCCATTATCCAAAATATCTAGAAACAATAAATGCTGGAGAGGGTGTGGAGAAAGGGGAACCCTCTTACATGGGTGGGAATGTAAATTGACACAGCTGCTATGGAGAAAAGTATGGAGGTTCCTTAAAAAACCAAAAATAGAACTGCCATATGACCCAGCAATCCCACTCCTGGGCATATACCCAGAGAAAACCATAATTCAAAAAGATGCATGCACCCCAATGTTCATTGAAGTACTATTTACAATAGCCAGGACATGGAAGCAACCTAAATGCCCATCAAAGAGCAATGGATAAAGAAGATGTGGTACATATATACAATGGAATATTACTCAGTCTTAAAAAGGAACAAAATCGTGCCATTTGCAGAGACGTGGATGGGCCTAAAGACTGTCACACAGAGTGAAGTAAGTCAGAAAGAGAAAAACAAATATATTTATGCATATATGTGGAATTTAGGAAAATGGTACAGATGAACCTATTTGCAAAGCAGAAATAGAGACACAGACATAGAGAATAAATGTATGGACACCAAGTCGGGGGGGATGAATTGGGAGGGGAGATTGGGATTGACATATGTACACCACTATGTATGAAGTAGATGGCTGGTGAGTGCCTACTATATAGTTCAGGGGAAAAAAGTTACAATCTGTTTGCAGGACATATATTAAGTTAACCTTAAAAATGCATTCCAATATGCATTAGGTGCAGACAAATACTGTTTGATTCCTCTTATTCTAGGTACCTAGAATAGTCAAATTCATAGAGTCAGAAAGTACACGGTAGATGCAGGGGTGTGGTGTGGGGAAGGGGTATGGTGAGTTAGCGTTTAAAGGGGACAGAGTTTCAGTTTAGGAAAGGAAAAGTTTGGGAGACGGATGATGGTGAGTGTTGCACAACAATGTGAATGTACTTAGTGCCATGAACTTTACAGTTAAATATGGTTAATATAGTATACTTTATATTATGTGACTTTTACCACAATAGAAAAACATTAAAAAAAGAAAAAAAAAAAAACGATCCTACATGCTGTGTGGCATGGCCCGAAACAACAACAACAAAAAACAAAACAAAACAAAAAAACCAGCAATCACTTATGTAAGTGTTCAAAATCAATTGATTTTCCTTGTTTAAAAAAAAAAGCACCAAAAGTTTATCAACTTGTAAAAGTCTGTTCCCAGGCACCCCACCCTCTACTGGAACATGAGGAGCAGAATTATTGTCCCTAATATTCATTATAACTTTCACAACATAAATCACCAGCAGACTTTTTCAAGGCCATTAGTTGTAATGACACCAGTTTTATGCAAAGACCACATTCCAGTGTTTTTTTGGCACTTACATAATTCTTATTTTTCAAATTGAAAAGGGGTATTCAGATTAGATTCCAATGCCAGGCTTGTCATTAATTTGGAAGGCTTGGCTAGAAATAGGCAACATTTAATGGAAAATAACCTCACTAAAACCAATTGTCCATTCAATATATAACACTAATCAATTAAAGATGTCCCAGAAGTACATGCATATAAGTAATCATTTTTCATGTAGTCCATGCAAAAATAAAAAAGTGTTGAGTGGTAGGCATATCTTCCAAAGAAAATAGTGCAATACAAAAGGAAGCTCCTTGTGTTACAGCTAAAGTTTAACATTTGGTTTTCATTCCACACCATTCAGTTTTACATGCATGGAATTCTCAGTCATATCGACATAGGGAGAGCAGAGTATCAGTCAAATCCACCAGACAGGTGTGAAAATTGAATTTTTCCAGTAAGTTATAATGTAAAAGGAAATACTGGTACATTGCAGGGTTAGATAGTGGAGGAGGAACATTGCGTGAAGATGAGGGCTGCAACTATAGCAACGTGGGAAATTGTGATTATAAAAATCAGAGGAAGAACTGTACGGATAGAGATGAGTAAGGGCAAAGGAATTTTCCCCTAATGATTCAGATGTTAGAGACTAAAATATATGTAAGAGATAAGCTAGTCTTTCACCCACACTACCATGTAGGCAACAATGCCCAGGCAGAGAAGGATGCTGTGATTACAGACTGCAGCCTTGCCTAAGCACAGACTGCTCTCCTGCCAAACATGAGCTGTGTGGCTTTGATAAGAAATACACTGATCTTATAAGCTTCACTTATTTATTCCATGGGAGAATAAATATGATTAAAACCTCAGCTCACCCTCAAATTTCTAACAGTTTCACATATGTTACAAGAAGTGCACATAAATAATTCTGTTTAGGATAGAGAATGGTCATGGTGACTTAAGAAACAAATAATAAATAATATTTGTGTAGGGCTTCCCTGATGGCGCAGTGGTTGAACGTCCGCCTGCCGATGCCGGGGACATGGGTTCGTGCCCCGGTCCGGGAAGATCCCACATGCCGCGGAGCGGCTTGGCCCGTGAGTCATGGCCGCTGAGCCTGCGCGTCCGGAGCCTGTGTTCCACAACGGGATAGGCCCCAACAGTGAGAGGCCCGCATACTGAAAAAAAAAAAAAAAAAATTTGTGTAGTCATAATATTATACTTTCACATTGCTTTCACATTTATTATCTCATTGAAACATTTCATAACTCCATGATGTAGATATTATTAATGTTACTCCAATTCTATAGATACACTCATTGTAGTTAAATTTGGGGACATGTCTATAACCAAGCATGGGGTACATGACCTTTTGGGGACTTAACCCCTGCTTGTAGCTGTTGTTTTTACTTCTTATTCTACTTTTGGAAACCCCATACTGTTGTTTGCATTAACATATGCTTGCAAACTTTATAAAAGTTTTTTCTTCTGTGTTATCTCACTTATAATAAATCATGCAACTACCCTGTGAAGTAGGTATTATTACCCATATTTTACCTATTTTGTGGTGAAATAAACTGGGACTGAGAGAAGTTAGTGTCTTGCTAAAATGTCACAAATGGTAATAGCAGAAGGAAGGTTCTGGCCAAGGTCTTTTTTTTTTTTTTAACATCTTTATTGGAGTATAATTGCTTTACAGTGTTGTGTTAGTTTCTGCTGTATAACATAGTGAATCAGCTATATGCATACATATATCCCCATATCCCCTCCCTTTTGTGTCTCCCTCCCATCCTTTCTATCCCACCCCTCTAGGTGGTCACAAAGCACCAAGCTGACCTCCCTGTGCCATGCAGCTGCTTCCCACTAGCTATCTATTTTACTTTTGGTGGTGTATATTTGTCAATGCTACTCTCACTTCGTCCCAGCTTACCCTTCCCCCTCCCCATGTCCTCAAGTCCACTCTCTACATCTGTGTCTTTATTCCTGTCCTGCCCCTAGGTTCATCGAACCTTTTTTTTTTTTTAGATTCCATATATATATATATATGTGTTAGCATATGGTATTTGTTTTTCTCTTTATGACTTACTTCACTCTGTATGACAGACTCTAGGTCCGTCCACCTCACTACAAATAACTCAATTTCATTTCTTTTTATGGCTGAGTAATATTCCATCGTATATATGTTCCACATCTTTATCCATTCCCCTGGAAAATGGACACTTAGGTTGCTTCCATGTCCTGGCTATTGTAAATAGTGCTGCAATGAACATTGTGGTACATGACTCTTTTTGAATATTGGTTTTCTCAGGGTGTATGCCCAGTAGCGGGATTCCTGGGTCATATGGTAGTTCTTTTTTTTTTTTTTTCTTTGCGGTACACGGGCCCTTCACTGCTGCAGCCCCTCCCACCGCGGAGCACAGGCTCCGAACGCGCAGGCCCAGTGGCCACGGCCTGCAGGCCCAGCCGCTCCGCGGCACGTGGGATCCCCCCCGGACCGGGGCACGAACCCGCGCCCTCCGCACCGGCAGGCGGACTCCCAACCACCGCGCCACCAGGGAAGCCCCATATGGTAGTTCTTTTGATCACACAGTGGCTGTTTCAGAAGTCAGAAGCTGAAGGTATTGTTTCTGACTATTATAAGCAGCATTTTGCTGGGTCTTGAAAACTAAACAAGAAGATGTTGGCAGAGAGGAGAGTAGCGCAGTGGAGGGACCATATCAAACAAAAGAGTGCAGTAGGTCACACAGTCCAAGAAACCAAGAGTATAGGATGTATTGGGATAGAAAATAAAATCAGACTGGAATCAGTTGTTGGAAAGTCTTAACTGCCTTTTCAGAAAGTTTGAAATTTATTCTTTGGGAATGGAGAGCTTTGAAGATAGATGGTAATGTATTTTTTCTTTATTATTCTTTGTTATGTTTTTGTCTTTAATCCAGTAATAGCACAAGAATGTGCTTTAAGAAGGAGAGACAGTCAGGGAAGGCAGTATGAAGATTACTGTAATAGTATAGACAAGCAGTAATGAAATTATGAATTAGGTATTGGCAGTAGGAATGAAAATCAAAATAATTATCCCTATTTTGCAGATGTGGAAACTGAGGCATGAAAAGATGTTTTAGATTTATGCAAGGTTTCTCCTGGGTTATTATAAGCAATTAGAGTTAGTAAATGTGATGCTAAGTTAATACTTTAAAACATGGGGTCCAATAGCTGATTCACTTTGTTATAGAGCAGAAACTAACACACCACTGTAAAACAATTATACTCCAATAAAGATGTTAAAAAACAAAACAAAACATGGGGTTCAAGGTTCTTCTCAGCTTGGACATTCCTGACAGCCTATTTCCCATGCCACTTACCCTTAGTCTCAGATACCCCAAACTACACACCACACCCTAATGTACTCAGTTCTGTGTGCCATTCAAAACTGATCTCTCTACCATGGAACCCTTTTCTCCTGGAGAACACTTGCTTTATCCTCCATCCACAACCAAGTCCACTCTGAAGAACCTTCTCCAACAGCCCCAGTGTGCAGCTAAACTACCCCATCTTTTATTGCATGTGCATCTATTACAGCATTAATCACACTGTACTAACATTTATATATGTATCTGTCTTGCCTAGAAGCCAAAAGCTAAATTGCAGTCATCTTCATGTCCCTAGAACCTTAATATTTTAAGGACCCTATAGTTGACTGAATGAATATATTGAGCATCTTCATCGTTAATAATCATAGATTATTTGATTCTAGGATACAGGGACATAGTAAGTACAGAAGCTATCTAACCCACTGGTTTCCCAGTCTCTAAAATGACACAGCAAAGATATAGTTTGGGCCAGAATATATTTCTGAGTTACAATTTTAAATGTAGATAGGCATCCAGCTATATGCAAAGCAATAGAAAGAAGATGTGGGTTCTTATGTGTTTGATTATTCAAATGGTTTTCATTTCTAGGACTTTCTCCACCCACCACCACCACCCCAACCTTGTTGTCCCCTTTATTCAACTCTCCCCTGCCTCCCTTGTCCCTTGCTCCAGAGTGATTACCTGATCTCCATCTCACCTGACACCTTATTTCTTTTTCTGGGCTGTCCCATGACCTAATTAGGCAGCTGAGCACACAGCACTGCTGCTGCCTCTGCCTCTGCCTCTGCCTCACAGGAGGAGTCTCTGGAAACACCCAATTCCCTGCCCTGGATGGAGATTGCAGCCACAGTCCTGAATGGAAAGGCAATCTGTTGCTAACATGATCAGTGTTATGTTGCAGGGAGGGTGGAGTATGCGACGTGCGTTTCCTGGAAAGTTTTTCCCTCTTCATTGCTTACATCACATCTACTTTCATCAGACAAATAAGGATATGCAAAAATGAGATGTGAAATGATTCAGACATTTTTGACAAAGCACCATGCAGAGTAGACAAAAGAATATATTTAAAGGGGGAACATACTCATTTCAAACCAAGTTTCATGTGTTCGTTATAGATTTCTTGTTGTCCACTCAAAGGACAGAGTGGACAACAAGGTGCTTTGGTGTATCCCTGTCAGAAGATACAGGGAATCCATGATCTAAGTTCATTGGGCCTTTAGAGAGAGCTCTATTGATATAGTAATGATTTCTAAGTTAGAAAGTCAAGGTTGAGTATAAATTTTACTCTATTCGCTTATGCACGCTCTTAAATTTGCAAATGAGAATATTGGGTCACAGTACAAAATACAAATGAGGGAAAACGAATTAAGATAAGTTTGTTTCAAACTCCATACCCTTTGGAAGGAAGAAGTTTTGTAAATATTGTGAGCAAATTCATTATCCAGAATATCTAGACAACTGCAATCCTTCTAGTTAGTATGACTATTAAGACCTTGGTTCACGAGTGAGAACTTATTGGTGAAAATCCCTGGTCTTCCCTTTGATAGCTTTTTGAACTTGGGAAATTTCCTTCACCTATATGAGCCTCTATTATGGAAATAACATAAGTACCTACCTTATAGACTTGTTGAAAGGATTAAATGAGTTAAAGATATGAAGTGTGTTAGTATCTACATAGTAATGCATAAAAATAGATACTGTGTAAATATTATTAACATGCTTCACTGGCTTTTAACTTTTCCAGGAATTACTATCATAGGGAAATAGCTATTCTTTCTTTGAATAGTCCTTAATATTAATTATGTATTGACCAACTTCTGCATCTGCTATAAAAGTTTGATTATATAAAACTAAAGGATTGAAAGAAGCCCTGTGTTCAAAATGAAATGTTATCATGTAGAAAGTTCTATTGTTTGGTGATCATGGTGGTCTACAAATATTTTCACTCCTCCCATAAAAAAGGAGAGTTTAATTCCTCTCCCTTTGAATGGAGGTTGGTCTAGTGACTCACTTCTAGCAACAGAACATGGAGGAAATAACACTGTATGACTTCCAAAGCTGGGTAGGGAAAAGTGGTGTGACTACCCTGGCTCTGTCAGGGCACACACCTACGTCCAGCCCTGGGTCTCCATGCTGCAGACTACGTGGAGAGATCACCTAGAGATAGAAGATGCCCAAGGAGCCCCAGACTGTTCTAGCTTCTCAGCTGTTTAATCTCCTGCATCAACCACCAGACATATGAATGAAAGCACTAGGTGATTCCTAGAAGATAATTAATGGAGCAGAGACAAGATATTTCCATGAATCCCTGCCCAAATTACAGCTTTGGGATCAAAATAAATATTGCTGTTTTAATCCACTAAGTTTTGGGGTGGTTGGTTATGCAGTAATAGTTACTGGGAAAAATGACCAATTTGTGTGCATCTGTGTGTATGAAATGTTTCACTTACGAGGAAGGTTGATTACTTACATAGGTACCAAACTTTGCCCAACTTGAAATTTTAGCTGTGTGTGATGTGCTCCAAACATGCTCCAAAAGATATTGCTAAACAGTTAACACACAATAGCATTTCCTTCAAAGAACCTTAGCTGTAGTGTAGTCTAACCTTTTTTTTTTTAACCAAGCCCAAAGAGGTCATGTAATTTTCCCTATATTTTAGAGCAAGATGGTACCACCAGTTCAACTGGCTATTTGCTTTCCTGATGCTTTGCAGAGCACTCACTAAAGGGCACTCCCTTGGCGTCTCATAGCTGTCGTGATTATTGCCCCTATTACATGGTAGTTTGATTACTGCTTCATCCCCTATCCCTACTAGGGATACTATTAGACTATTCTCTCCTTGAAAACTTTTTTGTTTTTCATTTTTGTATACATAGAGACTGCCATGTCCTTAATTAGTTAAATGTGCATTGATAAAAGACATTTGGCAAAATGTATAACTTGGCATTTTTTCTAATGGATATAGGTTAGTAGTTCTCAGTCTAGAAATACTGATGTCAAGGTCATACTCTAGGGACTCTGATTGAATTAGCCTAGAGTGGAACCTGGTATCTGCAAATTTTAAAATTTCCTAAGCTAAGTCATGCAAACAGCTCTATTGTCATAGGTCGTTACCAATTGTGCTTCCCTGGGCAAGTCATTTCCCCAGCACTGCATCTACACAGAAGCAGTGACCTAAAAGAGATCTCTTTTAGGACAAATTTAATTCATCTTTTATCTCCATTCATAACTCATTGTCTAATGACTAGTTATGTCACTAGATATTGAGGAGAGGGGCAGGAGAAGTAGCAGAGGTAGTACCGCAAATGAAGCAAACCTTCCCACCACCATACACATGGGTTGGTTGGTTTGTTTTAACCTCCTAGAAGTTGTCCCTTTGACTACCTAAGTTCATTGTGATGCTTAAGGGAGAAACCTGTTTCCTGAAACAGCATTTATCTATAAAGGTCTACCCTGAGGCTTTGTCTACCCTTGAATTGAGTGCAGAAGAAGAGGAAATGGTTAAATAGTTTTACCTATCTTAACTTGACCCTAAAAAAGTGTAGTGGAGTCTGCTGAAGAATGCTATTTGAACATCCAAAGAACCATAAACCCAGCTATTTTCTTTATTTAGACATCCAAACTGAATAAATACTTATATATGCTTTTATTTACCTGTTTGTTCATTTTTCCTTGGCAAAACAGATGATTAGACCCCTCTCATATGGGAAAACAAATGAAGCCCTATAGAAATAAGTGAAATAAACAAATATAGGGCATATTTTAAACATAAGAGTATAATAACTGCAAAAACAATATAGTGCAGCTGAACACACAGAGCCATGGGCATCACACAGATCTCTTACTGCTGTGGAGCTGTGCTTAATTTAACTCTATTCACTTCAGTTTCCTCATTTGTAAAATATCAAACGTAAAGGACTGAGATTAAAGTCAATGAGGCACTCCAGTCTAATCATCAGAAAAACATCAGAAAAATTTTAATAGAGGGGCATTCTACAAAATACCTGACCTGTATATTCCTCAAAACTGTCAAGGTCATCAAAAACAAGGAAAGACTGAGAAGCTGTCATAGCCAAGAGAAGCCTAAGGAAAAATGACAAGCAAATGTAATGTGGTATCCTGGATGGGATTCTGGAACAGAAAATAAGCATCGGATAAGAACTAAGGAAATCTAAATAAAGGAGGGATTTCAGTTAATAACTATGGATCAGTATTGGTTCAGTAATTGTGACAAAGGTACCATAGAAATACAGATGTTAATAATCGGAGAAACTGGGTTCAAGATATACGCGAACTCTCTGTATGTACTATTTTTCAGTTTTTCTGTGAACCTAAAACTGTTCTCAAAATTAAAGTCTATTTTTTTAAAATATTCAAGTGAAGAAACATCCATAGAAGCACAGAGTTGGTGCTCTGTAAATGTTACCTCTTCTCTTCTAGACACATGGACAAACTGTTATGTATGTCCTTCTATATCTTTTCCCCTTCCTAATCCAACCAGAGGATTCTGGGGAAAGTCTGAGCCATCTCCATATTTTCATTTGTATGTTGCCAGGAGTAAGAATGGTTACACGGGTATTTTAATTATGTTTATGAGGTAGTTTCTGCTACATGCAGAATGATTCTTGTTGGACCCTACTGGGTTCTTCTGACCCAGATCCCCCCAAAATAACCTTACAAACCCTTAAGCCAATTCAGTGTATCAGTGCCTACCCAATTCATTTTGGCTCCTTGCAAGAAACTTTGGTACATTAAAGGTATTTTAAAATTAGGAACAAGATCTATATAAAAATGTTTTCTTACACAAATACAGTGTACAAGCTATCCAAATGACTTCATATGCCTTAAATAGAAAGAATTCCACCCCTCTTTCCCTTTTTCTGACTTGGTTCTTTAGAAAAGTGTTTCTTCTTACTTTCCTTTTCAGCCTCTCTCTTATTGTCCCAGCAACTCACAACCCAAAGGTGAAATAATTAAAGACTTTACTTTTTAGAATATAGATAAAAATATTAAAAATTAAAACCTTGTTTTCCAAGTTACATGATGGATTTTAGTATATAAATCATACAGACTTTTAAGTAAAATTTTACTTTGGCAAGTAAGGATCCTAGGCAAAATTTACTATGTGGTTTGACCACTATCTTAAATACCTCTCAACTTGTGATGCGGAGTAGTATTTTTATCTGCATATTATATATTTTAAGTCATTTTAATATTAAGGCATAAGATATCTCTTCCTAAACCAGGAGACGCATTCCTGTTTCCATATATTTTCCTCCCATCAAAGATGTTGCACCTAAAATTTAAGCCATTTCTTCTCAAATTTTGATGTAGGAAAATGAAGAAAGAGTGCTAATCTGAGGCTTGTCTAAATTCCCATAATGTGCTGGGATTCAGATTCTTACTCCTGAGGTCTTTGTTAGGCAGTGTGCCCAGTGAATCCCAGCCCAGGATTTAAGATTCCTTAGCTACGTTAACATATTTGAAAACATTATTCTAATCAGTAGTCTCTAAGTGCCTTCATTTTTTCAAGTACAAAATGGACATAATTGAATATTTACTACATCTTAGAGAACTGTGCAGCTTTCAGAACACTGAAACATTTAAGAGGCTCAGATGAAAGATTAAAGAATTAAGTGTACAAACCGTCTTTCTTAATTTTGATCCAAATGGGTAATATTCAGTATGATGTAATACAACAGGATACATAGCATAATTTGGCGTATGGAACAAAGTATCTCAAAAAAGCACTAGATAGACCTAAACTGAACCCAATCGCCTACTCTGTTAGTATCTAAGATTATTAGGAAGATAATGAGGCTAATATTTTACAACTGCCTTTTTTCCTTTAAAGCAAAACCCACTTCCTTGTTTATTGGACTGTTCTTGGACTTTCATTTAGGTGAATAATTCACTCATTCCTTGTTAAGGATGATAAGAGAAAGTGAGCGTGATAAAGAAAAAAATAAATAAAATTCTAATTCCTAAGACTATGAAATTACTACATATATCTAAATAATTTCCTGTATAGCCTTCAAGATTCAAAATATTTTTTACAAATATATAATGTTATATAAATATATATATATATATGTATATCCCAGGATGTAACTACTATTTTATTATTTGGTTGCTTCAGTGCAGTCTTCCTTATCGTTCTTATGTTGCAGAATTCAGTATCATTTTTATCTAACCTTCTTCCTCTAATGGGTTTCACAATTCTTTGTGTTTAAATTATAACTATTCATTATATTAAAATATATTTTATTCTAAATTGCTTAGTACTACTGAAAAAGAGGATTGTTGAGTGAAACACTGCAACCTTTTATTTTGATATGCCCAATAAGTTAGATCGATAGCAAAATTCTGAAAGAGGAAAAAGATAATCTACTTTCTGATATTGTATGTCCTTTGTTACTTCAACCATTAACATCTGTGAGCTGCTGTCAGTAATTTCTTTAATGAGATTATTGTGTTTTTCTTTTAGAAATGTAACTGTCAGGCACTTTACATTTGTTCTTACTAATAATTCCCCAGGCCTTTATTAAAGAGATTTACAGATTTCTTAAATCCACAGACCTGCATCACTCTGATACTGACTCCCAATAAAATAATAAATTAGAGTTTATTCTTCGCCTTATCCTCACAAATGAGCAAATAAAAAAATGTTTACTGAATAAGCTGTCCAAAGCCAGAATAAATCTTATGCTTCTCTTTTCCAAACGTTTTGATAGCTATAAATGAGCATCTACTTGACATTGAATAAAATGATTATTTTAACATTATAAATTTTTATAAAAATGAGAACTTCATAATGGGAAAAGAAGCATTGCGGTTTAGGTGCTTTTCAAAGCAAACATCCAAATGATAGCAAAGTAATTAAATATTTCCTCTACAACCATTTTTTTTACTTTTGGTAGGTTTGCCTAAGAAAACATGCAAAATGCTTTTTTTTTTTCCAATTCTGACTCACTTGAGTAGATCCGTTTAGCTAAGTAGCTTGAGACATATGATTTAGAAATATTTTCAAACATCTTCAGCATAACTACAAAATAATCAGATGTTCATCATTTAAAATGAAATGCTAAACTGTTTGGAAATATTCTCTAAAACCAACAAAAATCACAAGGCAGATGATTTGGCTCTCTGTGTCTTCCTCTCTACCTGCATGCTTCCCTCTTTCTCTCCATAATGCCATGTTGTAGTACATCCTTCTTAGCCTCCAATCAACATTTCAAGCACTGGGATCATGTTTGATATTGTCAGATGGCCTGGAAAATTAAAAACCCAATTAAAGGCTCAGCACGCGGGTCAGCTCTTCTGCATATCAAAAGGCCTCCTCTGGCTATTCTGCTCAAATTGTATCTGTTAACAGCTCACTTTGCAGAAAGTGAAATAGCAGAGCATTTATGAGTAATAAGTACTTTCCAGCTGATACATTTCAAACATAAACCACTTTCATGGCCCTGGCAAAAAGTACAAGTCATAATCAAATTGTCAATTTTTTCCTGTGAGATGCATGGATCTATTGTAACTGTGATTGTTAAAGAAGGAAATGCATTTTATTCACATGTTGGGGAAAAAAAGATGCACATTTTCCCTACAATTAAAGATTTTTTGTCACTTTTTTACTGCCTTTCCTTTACATTTCTAAATAGTTACTATAATTGATTTTCGGGTTGCATTCTTTTTTTTTTTTTTTGGTAGGAGAATCGTTTATAGTTTTTATGTAGTGGAAGAAATGGTTGGAGTGAATAGCATTTTTGTTTAGCTGGGGTATTAATGTTCACCCAAATGTTTATAATGTGAATGTGCAAAGCACTAAAAGCTTTCGAGCTAAATGCAAATTAGTCGAGCACTCAAATGACATTTTTAGAAGGAGTTTTCATCTGTCAATGTGGCATAATATTAAGTCAAACTAAAGTCACTACTTTAGCTACTGGCCATTCGAAAAAAAAATTCATAAGATACCAGGGCTGACAGAAAAGAAAACAAACTACATAAATATTTTTCAACATATTATATTAACCAAGCAGCTGCTACAGGATTTCACAAGAAGTTAGCACATAATGTCTCCCTTTAGAATATATTGTGAGTGTATGCAATGTCAAAAATCTAAATCCCTGGGTTTTGCATAATGCATTAAGGTCCGCATCTAGACAAGAAAGATTTTTCAAAGAAATGTCATGTGATGAAATAACACATGCTTCCCTCAGTTAAAAAAAATAAAAATAATAGTGATAATAATCCAAAAGACATTGTGAATTAGAAAATGAATACCCAACTGCAAAGAGTATTTATATAGCTCAGATTATGCCTCTTGAAATAAACACCAGTGTTTCTAAGTGTTTCCTGTGTCTATTGGTTAATTGTTGGTAGTAAGCACTTAATCTCTATATTGTTCTCAAAACAAGAGCCTAGTAGGACCTAAGGTAATTGTCCAGAATTATTGAAAATCCAGAACTCTTCAAAATGAAGAGAATTGACAGCCACAACAGAAACATCAACATAAACCCACCTCCATTTCACCTAGATATAGCAAATCCAAACTCACCCACTGTTTGTGGTGCTTACAACACGAGGTAGCATAAAGAGTTGTTGTCATCAATCGGGTATGAACCTGCACACTGATATTTTTAAATCTACTTTTGGTGGACTTAATGCCACTGTGTATGTTGACATCCTGTTCTGTTATGTCCACAGACCCC